>NC_086192.1:7425000-7725000 GCF_023053635.1 Elgaria multicarinata webbii | reverse complement strand
CACAGAGTTGCAAGGTAAGAGCAGTCAAAGCAGCAGCTACCACTCTAGTCCAGGCAGCAGGATAAATTTTCGGCAGCAATGGCTGTTGGGATACTAGCGGGAGGACTGAGGAAGGAGAGAGGGCGGGGGATGAGTGAATCAACTCAACGATGATCCTAATCCACACCACAGTTGATTATTATCATGTTGTGTGGGGAGCAGCCCCTAGATAAACCACCATCAAGTTGATTACTACCCCACCATTGACTATCGTGTTGTCTGAATGCAGCCATTGTCGACGCGACCCAGCTGGATGGAGCGCCAAAACAGACACGCCTTGTTGCTTTCGGTCTATGGATCAACTTGCAGGCCAAAGGCAGCAACAGCAAAAAGCTTAGCGCTTACCTTATCCCTTGCACGGAAGGTGAAGAATTTGGGGAATTCCCTCTGGTTGGAAAAGAGAAACATTAAATTAGTTATCGGAAGGCGCCCTCCACCATTAGTCTCATCTGTTGAAAAGGAGGCGTTCCGAACATAGCTCGCCATGAAAAGAAGACCATCCACCTTTGAAATGTCCTCCACTAAAACGGTAATCCATTTTGGTTGATCATGTTTTTATTTATTTATTTATTTATTTATTACATTTTTATACCGCCCAATAGCCGAAGCTCTCTGGGCGGTTTGAACTGTCATTTTATTTTATTTGTTTTCTAGGTGTCAGAAACCCCGAATGTTGTTCAGTGATAGAAAGCTGGGATATAGTTGTTTCCAGCAAAGAAAGCTTTTAGATTTTAAACATGATTCTTGGGAGGGACTGTGGAAGACAAAACTCACAAACAGAACATGGCTAATTGTTTTACAGAGGGCTGGATGTATTAAATATCATCACTTAAAGGCTGCTGCACCCGCAAATAACTAAACCATCCGCAAATAACCATCCGCCAGGGACCTCGAACAGAGAATTCCCGTAGCACCCTACCCAACTACATTTCCCAGAATTCTTGTGGGGAAGAAGCTATCGCAGTTAAAGTGATATACAAGTGCTATGAAGTTTGTAGGATCTGCAAGGCTGGTTGAGGCCTAATAATCTAGGTCATAGGAAAGAGCCAGAAACTATGTCCATCTTTTCATTGTCTTTCTAATCCCGTCCGTCTGCCCCTTCTCTTGGTTGCCGCATGCTGCCAATTCTTCCTGCCGGGACCCACGTACACACTGCCACAGACGTGATTGCTTCTTTTCTGCTTTTCTTTTATTTTTTTATACCTTCCATCTAGCATTTTCGGTCAAATATTGTAATTAAGTGAGCAAGCGCACAGACGCACACGAAGAAATCCTCACCAAAAACCCAAAAGAGAATTCCGCCTTCCTAGATGGAGGAATTATGCCCCCGCTGTGTTCTAATCAACCAACCATCATCAAGACAATCAGAATAATTCGCCTAAATTAGCCAATCAAGACACCCTGCAAATTGGAGAATGCAAAAAGCTACACGGGAAAATCATCATAGCCGGTTATTATACTAATAATCGCGTTAAAAACCTAATGAGATGAGGAAATTGGAAGCTTGCTGGAGCAACTCTCTATTACCTCAACATGCTGGGAACTAATTATATAGACTGTAATTAAAACACAAAACAAACCCAAGCCAAGGCCCCTGAGTTGCGTTGACAGACGGTCCGGTAACAAAGTGAATCAGAGGAGGAGGTATTAATGGCTGGGCCCAAGTATCTTGGAAGGACACGGAGACGTGCTCCAAAATCCCTCGTCCACAGAGACTTCCTCCAAACCAGGCACAATGCATAAAGCATCACCAGGTGTGGAAATGGGCTCACCTGAGCAAGCCACTGAGTAACCTCCCTCGCTTTCCCAAGGGCGCTGACCAGTAACGGAAGACTTAGACAGGCTCTTTTGCCTGGCAGTTTCAGCCAAAGATGGCCTCTTGAGAAGAGGTCCATCCATTCCCTGGCTTGGCTCGCATCGCTGTTCGCTACGGTGAGCGCGACCAGCCACAATTCGCCCCCCCGGCTTGGATTTGGGATGGGCGGGATTCGGAACACGTCTCCCTGCATTTTTCTCCCTTGCTACGTCTTCACACAGCCCGTAGTTCAGCTATGGAATTTGCGACCACAAGACGTGGGGATGGCCACCAATTTGGGTGGCTTTAAGAGGGATTTGGGCACCTTCATGTGGGATAAGGCTATCAATAGCTACGAGTCCTGCTGGCTCTATGCTACCTCCAGGAACAGAAGCAGCATGACCATGTACACATGTTGAGAGGGAGGTTGCTGGTGCCAAATTGTGGGTTTCCCACGGGCAGCCGGTTGGCCACTGTGTGGACAGAATGCTGGACCACATGGACCTTGGCCTGATCCAGCAGGGCTCCTCTTACGTTCTTGGGTATGTATGGTGTGGAGAATGGGGAAGGGGAGACATTTTTCTCCCTCTCTCCTAATACTAGAACTTGGTGTCATTTCATGAAGCTGATGGGTGGGAGATTCAGGACCGATAAATGAAGGATTTCTTCACACAGCACAGAGTTAAACTATGGAACTCACTACCACAAGGTGCGGTGATGGCTTTGAAAGGGGGGTTGGATAAATTCCTGCAGGAGAAGGCTATCCATGGCTACTAGCCCTGATGGTTTTGTGCTGCCTCCCGTATCAGAGGCAGTAAGCCTGTATGCACTAGTTGCTGGGGAACATGGATGGGAGGGTGCTGTTGCACCATGCCCTGCTTGTGAGTCGACAGCTGGGGGACGGACCATAGCGCAGCGGCATAACCCCTGCTCGGCCCACGGAAAAGCCCAGGTTCAACCCCGCGGCATCTCCATTTAGGGCTAGGAAAGGCTTCTGCCTGAAATGCTGGAGAGCCACTGCCAGTCAGCAGGGACAATACTAAACCAGACGAGCTGACTCAGTACTAAGGCAACGTCCTTTGTTCATAAGAAGAACATCAGAGGAGCCCTGCCGGATCAGACCCAGGGTCCATCTAGTCCAGCACTCTGTTCGCACACAGGCCAATCCGCTGTCGACCAGGGACCAACAAAGCAGGACATGGCAGCATGAGCACCTTCCCACCCATGTTCCCCAGCAACTGGTGCATGCAAGGCTTACTGCCTCTGATACGGGAGGCAGCACACAACCATCAGGGCTAGTAGCCATGGATAGCCTTCTCCTGCAGGAATTTATCCAACCCCCCTTTCAAAGCCATCACCGCACCTTGTGGTAGTGAGTTCCATAGTTTAACTCTGCGCTGTGTGAAGAAGCCCTTCCTTTTATTTGGCCTGAATCTCCCACCCATCAGCTTCGTGGGATGACCCCACTGGGTTCTAGTATTATGGGAGAGGGAGAAAAATGTCTCCCTATCCACACTCTCTACACCAGGCATCGTTTTGTACACCTCTATCATGTCTCCCCTTAACCTCCTTTTTTCCCTAATCCCCTCGTTAACAGGCAGGCCATCCATAGACATAATCCACTTTGTTCCCTTCTAACGAGAATTCCGCCCTTCCTTTCCTTCGTCTTAAAGGGGCTGCCTACGAATTCAGGCCGGACTCCCCTGCAACCGCGAGGCAAAGCGGGTGGATTTATTCCCAAGCAGTTTAAAAAAACAAAACAAGAACCCCAACCCTCTCCCACTTCCTCCAGTTATCCATTTTGATTCTCTCAAACCTCCCCGATTTCTCCTTCCTAAAGCATCCAAGTTCTCGCTTAAGCTCTCCGCGCCTTCCCCGTTTCCCGTCTTAAAGCCGCGGATTGATCTGTATTTGTATGCGCTTTCAGGTTTGCTCCCATCAATAAATCCCAGGCAAAGCCGTCCGCTCTCCAGCACGGCGCAAAGCATTCTGGGAGAGGTGGAGTGAGTGTGTATGGTGTATGCATGTCTGTGTTGTGTGTGTACACACACACACACACACACACACACACAGAAGGAAAGGAACACACCGGCTTCTTTTTTAGCTTGTAGCCTAATCCCTCTTATTACTCCGCAAAGCACGGCTAACAGTCCTAACCCTGGATAACAGAAAGCATTCTTAGCAAGATCTATTCTTAGAGTAGAGGGGAGTAGCGTGAGGGAGAGAAATGGGCAGAAACGACGCTGTACCAGCAGAGCCCTTTAAAAGAAAATGAAGAGCGTTTCATTCTTTTTTAAGGGAGGGTTTTTATTGAATAGGAGCGTGGCAGGAGAAGCAGAGAGCAGCACCGCTTTTGAGGCTGCAAACACATTTGCTGTGCGTGAAACAGGGCCGGCCGCCTCTCGTTTCGTCTTGAGATGTTTCGATGAGTTGGGGGAGCGTTGCAATTCTGGTTAAGGGCGCGTGCTCCGTACGTTTCCTCCCACTCCCGCCGCCTCTTTCCTTTCAAGCCTTTCCTTTTTTGCAAGGTTTTAAAAACCCGCCAGCTTTGGCGGTGTCTTTGGCGGTGCGGCGGCAGAAGAGACGTCCTCCCTTGCCGGAGACCGCCTTCCCAAAAATGGGTTTTGTTCAAAACATTTACAAGGAAAGAGGGAATAAAAAATGTAAGAAAACACACGCACACACATGGACACACTGCCCCTTAACCAGAATTGTCTTGGACTACCACTCCCAGTATCCCCAGCCACCACTGGCCAGGGCTGATGGGAGTTGTAGTCCATCCACCAACCTCTGCAGGGCCACACGTAGTGTTTACTGGAAGACACACAAAAGTTCTACTTACGTGAAATCTCTGGTCCACTTCGCAGTTGACCTGTTTCCTGAAATCCTTATATGCAAAAAAAAAAAAGAGAGAGAGAGGCAGACAGACAGACAGACACAGAAAGGGATGGCACGAATGATAAAGGAAGAAGAGGGAAAGCAGAAGAAAGCTAGCAATTAGTACATAAATTAAAAATGAATCAAGGCAAAAAAAAATCACAAGCAGCTCAATGCAGTCATCAACTTCAATTCTCAATTAATTTTCTTAAGAGAACTTATTGAAAAACCATTGCACAGTTGGAGACGAACAAATAAACTAAAAAGCGATTGTGAACGTGTATCTTTCCCCCCCTCCTCCCATTAAAAATAAGTACTATTTGCAATATCGTGAAAACTGTATTAAGGAAAACCTGCACACCCCTACAGAGGGAGGGAGGTAAGTTGAAATACCTTTTGTGCCACTAGGAAAGTCAACCGTCGAATGCCGTGGTCGATGAGAACGGATTTCTAGAAGGAAAAAAAGAGGGGGGGAATTGGAGGAAGCGTACGGGAGAATCCGAATGGCAAAACCCCCCACAAATTTGCGAGTCAAGTTTCAAGTTGAATAGATTTTTCCTCCACTCCTCAAATAAAACTTACCAGATATAATAAATGCAAGAACAGCAAAAGCAAATAGAAAACTTAAAGACACAGCAATTCAAAGCAGCATAAAAACCAAACAGCTCGTGGTAAAATAAAATGTTAACAAGGTCTGGGAATACAAAAACACCTTCCTCTGGTGCCCAAAAGAGGGCGTCTTAGGTGCGAGGGGAACATCCCTGGGAGTACATTCTACGTTCGGGGTGCGACCACCAAAAAGGACTTCTCCCCAGGGTGGATAGCATGAAGCCTACATGCAAGGTTACAGCCGAGGGAAGGGGAGAAAACCTCTTTCGGTCTGAGGGCCGATTCCATTCAGAGCAGCTTGGGAAGGGGAGGCATTCAAGCGATGGGCAGGCCAAAGACAAAGGGGTGGGGCCAAAGGGGCTGGGCCAAACTACCAAAGAACACCAGCATCTTGTCTCTTAAAGTTCTTGCTGCCAGGAACTCAGCCTTAACAGAGGCCGTTCAACCTTTCAGAATGGGGCGGGGGCACTGCACGAAATCCAGGAAATTGCCACGTGGTCGGTGATTCGGGGGGGGGGGGAGTGGGTTCGAGAAACAGGTTCACTCTGGGGAGAGGACAATCAGGAGAAGTCCTGGAAGGTCAAACTGGGGATTCTAAAGGGCTGGATTTGATACACACACACACACACACCAAAGCCTGTTCTAAAGACAATGATCTGGAGAGTTTTGTAAACCCATTCATTAAGGAGAAGGAAACTTCCAGAGCAATCCTTCTCAAACATGTGTCCCCTTGGCTGCAGACAGGATTTCAGGCAGGGATAAAGAGGTGGAGGAAAAAGACCTGCATATGGCAGCTTCACGCTCTTACTGCCAGTAACTGAGCCTCGGGAGAAGTGATTCAAGCCTTTAGGATGCAGCAGAAAACTTCACAAAAGGTGGTTAAAGGCTGAACAATCGGTGATTGAGGGAAAGAGAGTGAGGGATATAATTCGGAGACTGTTCTTCCAGGTCAAAAGGCCCGATGGGAAACACCTTCTCCAGGGTCGTCATTCAATCTGACTCTGGGCCTGTTCAGACGACACGCCAAGCCACGGTTAGGCCGCTAACCCTTTTGCAGCGAGCAGTTAGCGAGTGGTTCAAACTGTGGTTCGGGAGCCCCCATGGTTAAGAATGGTTCCCACGACGTGCGAAGCCGTAAGGTTTAACTCACAGCGCTTCGCCGCCGTGGCTTCGTGCGTCGTCCGAACAGGGTCTTTTGAGGGAAGGACCGATGGCGGATCCTCTTCCGGTCTCCGCAGAGGGTTCACAACAGCGGAAGCAAAAGGCACTTGGCCAAGGGAACCGGAGGCACTCAATGGAAACAGGACGGGTCAAATCCAGCAGCAATTTGGCCAAGGCAGGAGCAACTATCACTCCAGACGCTGTGCCATCGCCCGTTGCCTTAGTCAACGACGGCTTTTGTTTTGTTGGAAACACCTTCCCCCCACCCCCCGTCCATACCCCACTCTCCAAATTAGAAATGAAAAAGGCATTAAATAGAAACGGGGGAGGGGGGGGAGAGAGAGAGAGCTCCTCACACCACAACATCAGGAAGAAACCACCCCCTTGCTGCGCCGATCGCAATGTTTTACTAAGGTTAAAGCCCTTTGAAAATGAGCATCCGATAGTCATAGGGAAAAAAAGGAAGAAAATAACTTTAATAATAGTGCTGCGGTTTTTTTTATTTTATTTATTTATTTTTAAAAAATTGCTATTGCTTTTAAAATTCCACAAGTGTCAGACAATAAGTATATAGCAACGGGATTCTGATTACATTGTAATAATGTGGACCTCCCAGCGACTTCACAGCTATTATGGCGCTATTAGGGTACGAACACCTGGAGGAACTCGATTTCCACTTGTCTGTTTCAATCTCCTCCACAAGTCATTTACAAGTATACGATCCTAATTTCTATCTATCTATCTATCTATCTATATATATATATTTAAAAAAAACTAAAAAAAATGGGGGTGGGTGGGGAGAAACCCTGTTCATGCAACATGCTGGGACTAGAAAATTATTTGGACAATTTGGATCAAGCTATTTGATAGCTTAATGCGTAACACGGCTTCCCCTCCTCCTGTTATATGTGCGCACGCACACACACACATATACACACACATACATAGTCACAACCCTCAAGTGCGTCCGTGCAAATGAAAAACAACTTGGCACTTCATTTGTAAGAGAGAGAAAGAAGAAAAGAGGCTCAATTTAGGCCACACTTTTCTCAACGGTAGTTTGAGAACTCCACGGTGGTTTTTACACCACCGCTGAGAAAGGTGTTGTCTGACGGGACCAACTCCACGCAATGGCAGTGGGTTTTTTTTTTTGGGGGGGGGAAACACTCCACGCTGTGCAGAGGAGAGTTCCTGCACAGTGACTGTGTTGTGTGGCGGGCTCTGTGGAGTTTTCCGTTGTGTTGGCTTTTCCCACTGGCTACAGAGTTCCCTGGCAAGAGCGGCGAAAGGAGCAAGTGCCGCTCTAGGAGAGCCGCCGGGATTGTATTTTTTGCAGCAATGGCTAATGGGATACCATTGGGAGGACCGGGAGAGGAGAGAGGGTGGAAGAACTGTTAATCAAACATCGCAATGGGTTTTACTCAACTCCACGGTAGCCCACAGTCACGCAACGGTGGAGTTAGAACATGTTGTGCGGGCAGCGCCCCCTGAAAACTCAACCGTTGAGTGGAGTTTTCACACTGCATTGACTAACGTGTTGTCTGAACTGTGCCAGAGAGAGAGAGAAAATCAGATTGGGATGAAGAATGCATTGGGGAGGGGAAGAAATCAAATCCAGATGCTAGCTAGTTGCGCTTTCTGAGTACAATTGCTTGGTTTGTTTGAATCTTCTTTGATTCAAAGAAGACTTGGCCTTTGACCATGCGCACCCCACCAAAGAAGTTCAGCCACTTCAAAGGGGGAAAGGGCTGAAGGGGGAGGTCTGAGTTGATGAACCACGGTTAGCTTGGTCATCCAACTGACATCTGAAACCATAGTTAGCAGTGGGCTTGCAAACCATGGTTTGTGCGAACCGTGGTTCAACAGGATGCCTGGCAAAAGAGAGCGGCTCCATCTTAAGGGATCACTTTCCCGGGGTGCCGAGCAAATGAAAAACAAGGGCAAAGAAGCAGCTTTTAAGCCACAGATTTTAGGAGTCTCTGATCAGATGTTACACTTTTCGGTTTGTAAAGCCCTAACCCTTCAACGGCTTCTGCAACTACAGGCAAATGGCTCAGATGAGAAAGCTGCTCACCAGCAGACCTTGGGAGGAGTCAATGTTTTTTATTAGCATTTTCTATAGCGCTGCCAATTGCCATGGTGTTTTGCAGAATAATGATAGGTCCCCTGCCCCGGGCAGCCTACAATCTAAAATTCAGCACAGGAAGTGGGGGAAAAGGGTATTACCGGAGGAAGGCGGATGTGATGGTGAACAGGGGACGAATGTGCATTCTAGTTGGCAGCTCGTACTTATGGCTAGTCTCAGTAGGAAGACGGGCGCTCAGGCACTGTGCCAAACTCACCTTGCTCTGCGTGAACTCTCGGAACATGGCGGCCAGGCCTTCATCGTCGATGTCACAATCCGTCTTAATGGCGACGTTCAGGATGTGAATGGGCTCATCTCTGGCACTCTGGGTGACAAGGTAAACCAACGGGAGGGAAAGCTGAAACCGATAGACGGCCTTATAACCTCTTTCAGCGGGGGGGGGGAGTAATTCAATTGCGGAGAAGCTCCGGGGTCACATGGCAATTGTGGGCGGGGGCAACATACCAGAAATACCAAAAATGCCACTCTGTTTTAGCTTAGAGCTCTTACCGTCAGCAATTAAGGCTTAGAGAGGCATTTGAATCGTCTAGAAATGCGGGGAAGGGGCGGGGGAACTGTCTACAAGCCAAGAAACCACCAATACAATTGGTGTTTGGAAGAAAGGGGGTGGGGCCAGGGGAGGGGCCTCAAGTTCAACACCCCTCTGCCTTATGATGTATGACGGCAGAATGGCCAGGTCCGCTTGCCATTGAAATAGGAAAAAGATGAACCCTAACCCCCTTAGAATCTGCAAAATTTATGGCTGCGGTTTTATCACAGAATGGAAACTTCTTCAGTAAATTCCCGAGAAAATAATTACTAAAAAAAAATTTTTTTTAAAGCAAAGGATGCAAATCATGCAGCCTTGCGTAACCAGGTTAGCAGGTGTGGCCCCATTTCTCATTCAGCACAGCAAGCTACTTTTGTGTGGCTAACCCCTTAATTAAGGTGACCTTATGGAAAGGAGGACAGGGCTCTTGTGTCTTTAACAGTTGTGTAGCAAAGGGAATTTCTGCAATTCTCATCTGCACGCAGCACCTGGTGAAACTCCCTCTTCCTCACAACAGTGAAAGCTGCCGGAGCCCTGCCCTCTTTTGTATCACTCTAGCATAGCTCCTGCAGCTTTCACTGTGGTGATGAAGAGGGGGTTTCATTGCATGCATACAAAGGACACCTGCTGAAATTCCCTTTTCTACACAACTGTTGAAGATACAGGAGCCCTGTCCTCTTTTTCATAGGGTCATCCTAGCTTAATGCCACATTTCCCAATTTTTCGATGACCGGGGTTCCCTTTCCCACCCACCCATCCACCCAGAATTGAGCGGCTTCTGGGTAGTGCAAGGCTTATCACCCCTGCTCCATGTCTAGAAAACAATTCCAGTAAGCAATTAAAGAAGGCCCCTGCTGGATCCAACGTCCATTGAGTCCCGCATTCTGTTCCCACCATGGCTGCCCCACTGGGAAGCCCCCAAGCAGGACGTGAGCGAAATAGCGCCCTCCTGCTCTGATTTCGGAAGGAGCATATAGCCCTCATGACTCCCACAGCTTAATGATATCCTTTGAGCATCTCCTTTTCGTGGTCTCCCAGCATCTGCCTCCGGTCTTGGAGGCCACATACAGCCATGAGGATCAGTAGCTCTTGACAGCAGTGACATCGTACCTTGTCTTCGTCATACAAGGACGGGTGACCGGCTTCCGGGAAGGTAGGACTTTGTGGAGGAGAATCACAAAAGCATCCCATGACCTCATCGAAGAGCCTGGAGCAAACAAAATATAGCAGGGGGTGTCAACGGCAGGAGGCGGCGGCAGGACGGAACAGGGGCTTCTCCGTGCACCAGGTAAGGCATATCCTTACCTGCCCTCTTTTACATCTGGTCAAGAGGGCAGCTTTCACTGTGGTGATGAAGAGGGGATTTCAGCAGGTGCTGCATGCATAAAAATGACACGTGCTGAAATTCCCTTTTCAGTGCAATTGTTTAAGATGCAGGAGCCCTGTCCTCCCTTCCATAGGGTCACCCGCTAGAAGTGAGCCATGCAAAGCCGGAGAGATTGAGCAGAGGTTCCTTGGAGAAGGATCTGAGAGAGGCCTCGGTGTAGCAGACACACCAAACGCACACACACACACACGGCTTACCGAACGAATTCGTCGAAGGTCCGGAAGGAGACCATTCCACCCATGCGCTGGCACGGCGGGGTGAACGAGTTGTCCAGGAGCACGTCACTCACGCTGGCGACGTGGACCATGCCGTAGTGGTTGAGGTTGGACGAGAAGGACATCCTGAATGGGTGGGGGTCAAATCAGAGCATCCGTTAGGAGAGCAGCAGAGGCCAAAAGGCGTCGTCAAGAAGGAAAGAAACAAAAGGAAGGACAGGGGTGGAAGCCACTTAAAGACGCTGCCCTTTCCAGGTCTGAAAAGAAATAAAAGCAGAAAAAGGGTGCCACACCACGAAACAGACTCGCTAACCTGCCTTTCAAAACAGAACAGGGGGAGGGGGATTTTCTAAGCTAAGCGCAAAGCTACTTCAAGAGGCAGCTGGACAACCATCCGTCAGGGATGCTTTAGGGTGGATTCCTGCATTGTGCAGGGGGTTGGACTCGATGGCCTTGTAGGCCCCTTCCAACTCTGCGATTCTATGATTCTAGCTTTGCAATGCAAGCCCATGCATGGTTACTCAGAAGTAAGTCCCGCTGGGCTCAATGAGGCTTACGCCTAAGAAAGCACGCAGGGGATTGCAGCCTTTAGGTACCCACTCTTTCAGGCGCTGCACTCGCCTCCGTCGTGGGTTCACACGGCTGAACTTGACCTAACACGTGGCCATGATTTTCTGCCCTTGGTGCTCATTAATTTTCATTAAGCGAAGGTGGCGTTAGATTAATCCTTAAAAGGAGCACAGAGTTAAAGCCAATGGCGCCACCTGGGGATGTGGAATAACAAGGCACTTCAATGCACTGAAGCGCTCTTCAAGTTACCTCCACTGCACTCGGAATTAAGTCAGATTAGGCTGTTGCTAACTAGGTGTTAAAAGAGCTCCGGGTGGAAGTGGAAATGTGTAGAAAAGAAACTTTTAACGGACACGGCGTTACAGAAAGGAGCCGAACAAGGAGCGGAAACACATTTCTTATAATTGGAACGACGGTTCCATTCTGCAGAGCCATTTTTTTAATGGAAAACAAGAAGCCAGAGGTGTTCCGTTCACCAGAACGACGTGTTGTCAGTTTATTGCCTCTTAAGAACACAAAACAAGTAGCAAAAAGAGGGGTGGGGGGGTGGCTGTCAGGCAGCACACAGATGCAGGGCCAATCTCCGCCTTGGTCCTTGTTAACACAGAAGCAGCTCCAGGTCACCCTCTTGGTGTGTCGCATTGGCCTATGCACATTTCTATTACAAATGGCTTGTGGGTATAATTTTAAGTAGCCTCTGTAAAAAATAGGACGCCGGAATACTTTTGACTTGTCCAGGGGAGGAGGCAGAAATCAGAGGCAGGGGCAGCCGGCAAACAGCGACCCAGCCCTCAACTGCTCACTGCAGAAGCATGTGCAGGAAGGAAAAGAGGGCACAGGAGTCATGGTGCCTGGTGCGGAGAATGTGGGCATTTTCCTCCCTTTCTCATAATAGTAGCATCATCCCCTGAAGCTGACGGGTGGGAGATTCCGGACAGATCAAAGGAAGGGTTATCTTGACACAGCGCAGTTTTGTTTTTTAAAACTGCTTGGGAATAAATCCACCCGCGTTGCAGGGGAGTCCAGCCTGAATTCGTAGGCAGCCCCTTTAAGACAAAGGCAAGGCAAGGCAGAATTCTATGGATGACCTGCCTGTTAACGAGGGGATTAGGGAAAAAAGGAGGCTAAGGGGAGACATGATAGAGGTGTACAAAACGATGCCTGGTGTGGAGAGTGTGGATAAGGAGACATTTTCCCCCCTCTCCCATAATACTAGAACCCAATAGGGTCATCCCACGAAGCTGATGGGTGGGAAATTCAGGACAAATAAAAGGAAGGGCTTCTTCACACAGCGCAGAGTTAAACCCGGGAATTCACTGCCACAAGAGGTGGTGATGGCCACCCATTTGGAGGGCTTTGAAAGGGGGTTGGATAAACTCCTGGAGGAGGAGGTGATCCAAGGCTACTAGTCCTGATGGCTACATGCTACCTCCAGGATCAAGGGCAGTATGCCTATGTACACCAGTTGCTGGGGAACATGGTGGTGGTGGTGGTGTTGCACCATGTCCTACTTGTGAGTTTCCTGTGGTTGGTCACTGTGTGAACAGAATGCTGGACTAGATGGACTGATGGTCTGACCCAGCATGGCTCTTCTTTTGTCCTTATGTACTGGGATAGTTAAATGGTAACACAGAACAAATCCGGTTTCACACTGGCCTCTTACACCAATACTGAAAACTAGCGGCTCCAGCTGTACACGTGGGTTCCAATGAGCCCACAGAGCTCCATGCAAACACAGGCTTCCCACCATTCTCTTGAAAGTTCCAGAATGTTCTACGGGCATGGACAGGGTGCTCCATCCCTGCAGAGCATTGTAGCTCGACCAATTGGCCATGCTGGCTGGGAATGATGGGAGTTGGAGTCCAACACATCCCGAATAGGCTCCCTTCCCGCAGCAGCTATGAAAAGCAGAATGATGGGAGTTGGAGTCCTACACATCCAGAATAGGCTCCCTTCCCGCAGCAGCTGTGAAAAGCAGAATGTTTCATTCTGCTTTTCAGAGCTGCTGCAGGAAGGGAGCCTATTCTGGATGTGTTGGACTCCAACTCCCATCATTCCCAGCCAGCATGGCCAATCGCCATGTTGCGGTCCAATACATCTGGGCGGCATCAACTTCAGGAAGGTGGAAAGAGACTCTATTGGATGTGCCAGCTGGGGGTGATGGGAGTTGTAGTCCAACATATCTGAAGGGCATCAAGTTGGGGAAAACTGAAATAAACTCCATTGGCCGTATCAAGCTGGGGATGATGGGAGTTCTAGGACTTTTTTTCTGCCTAATCCGGCATAGGGTTGCACCCTTATCCACTATGTTGCTGCAGCTGGATTGGGACACTGACTTTTAATCACATAGGAGTCTTCATTGCATGCAAGATTGAACTCTAAAGTGAGCCTAGAGCTGCATTTCTTTAAAGAAACATTTCCCCTCCCAGAATTCATGTCCCAACCATGAGCTACTATAACACACAAAATCTAGACAGGGCTTTAGAATTTGCAGATTCATCAACAACGACAACAAAATTTAGCTTTAAAAGATTTACCGTGCAATCCTATACATGGCTACTCAGAAGTAAGCCCCATGGAATGCAATGGGGCAGGCGTCCAGGTAAGTGTTGTATAGGATTGAAGCGTTGGCAAATCTTTTATGGACAGTTATAAAGCACACATATGCACGAATACACACAAATAAACATCCATCTGTGTTGAAATACAGTTAGAAACCCCAATATAAATTAGACATTTGCTTTTCTCTCTTCCTGGTTACTGATTTTGGGGGCAGGATTCAGTCCCCCACCCACCCCATGGCCACCTTCCAAACTGTTTTTGATGGGACTGAAATCAAATTTCTTATCATATCCTATACTTTCCGGAAAGGACATTTATATCCGGACTCTGGCCTGCCTCCAACAGAATGATTTCTGCAACCCGGGTCTCAGACGGCTGAATTATACAAGGCGCTAAAGGTATCGCTTCTGCTGGAAATGTCAGCAAAAGCACCGCCAGCGCTTGCTCCCCTTCGTAATACCATGCTTCTGAGGCATGTGTGCCACTGGAACGCAGTGGGCAGGGAGAGGGCTCAGGCCGTGGCTCAGGAGTGGAGCAAATACTTAGGCATGTGGAAGGACCCCGGTTTGATCCTCAGCCCCACCAGGAAGGGCAACGAAAGAATCCTGCCTGAAACCCTGGAGAGCCAATCAGCGTCGACAATACTGGGCGAGACAGACCCATGGCGGGACTTGACATAAGGCAGCGTCCTGCGCTTCTATGAGAGAATGCTGGGAGTTGTAGGACTTACTTTCTGTCTAGGTCTGCATAGGATTACACTCTAAAAGTCCTTTTGCTTTGGCCGTTCAAATTTAAGCTGGGTTTTTTTAGATATTAGACCCACCCTGGGAAGGTGTGAGATCGTGGGCTCTCCCACACTAGAGGCCTTCAAGAGGCAGCTAGACAGCCATCCGTCAGGAATGCTTTAAGGTGGATTCCTGCATTGAGCAGGGGGTTGGACTCGATGACCTCAGAGGCCCCTTCCAACTCCACTATTCTATGATTCTATGAATAATCTGAATGTTGCATTTACATGGGTGGACATCTATAATGCGATGGCGCAAGCAACCGTCACATTCACAGATGAATTTTAAACCTAAGAATTTTAAGATGTTGTGATTGTTATTTTAATATTGTGTCGGTTTTATATGCTCCTTTAACCAGCTTTATGTATTGTATTGTTGCATTTAATGTTGTTCGCCGCCTCAACAATCCAGAGGAAGAGGCGGGTAAGAAATACATATTATTATTATTATTATTATTATTATTATTATTATTTCCAAAGAATTAAAGCTATTCCCTCACCCACTTTTTTTTGTTTTTTACAAAAAAAACCCCACAACTTCCCTTTCTTGGACCATGTCTGATTTTCACTGATTTTAGAAACTAAAGTCAATGAGCAGGAGACATTCCCTTAGGTCAGAGAAGGTAACTCCGGACACAGCTAGACCTAAGGTTTATCCTGGGATCATCCAGGGTTCGCCCCCTGCCTGAGGACTGGATCCCCTGTGTGTCACCTAGATGAACAGGTTTGACCCCTGGACGATCCAGGGATAAACCTTAGGTCTAGCTATGGCCTCCGTGCTTGGTTTGGTTTGGTTTGGACGTGGTTGCTGGAATAACGGAGATGAAAGCGCCCGCAAAAGTCCGAGATAAAAAGGGAAGGCACATAGACTCCGCATTGGGAGTGGATGATTGTTTGCATCAATTCATCTCTCAGAAGAGAAGCGCGTCTGATCAAGGGCAGCAGCAGGAAGCAAGCAGAACACAGCACAATAGGAGGGAACCATGGCTAGTGAGACAACGTACGGCCACGTTCCCCAAACACGCATCCTTTCAATTGTTTATGGCTGCCACTGATGTTTTAGGGCACAATCCTATGCATGTTTAGACCGAAGAAAGTCCTACGGCTCCCAGCAACAGCATGGGGCATCATGGGAGTTGTCTAAACATGTATAAACATGCATAGGATTTCATGCTTAGGGTGCAATCCTATGCTCGTTTAGACAGAAAAAAGTCCTACAAATCCCAGCACTCCCCTGAGATCTTAATGATATAGGGCGGGATACAAACATTATAAATAAATAAATAAATAAATAAATAAATAAATAGGACTTTTTTCTGTCTAAACATGCATATGATTGCACCCTTAGCTGTTTTATGGGATGGAGGTATTTTAATGGATAATTGTTTCCAGCTGTTTTAAAGTTTGCAATTCTGTTGTAAAACACCTTGAGGGTTTCTTTTGAGAAATCAAGAGAAATAAAATCATCGTCATCATCAACAACAACCAGAATAATTTTAAGAGGCTAACCTGGTATTTCCTATGTAATCTATATCAATCCCCAACCTTCTCCTTCACATGCTAGCTTGCTAGGTACGGGGAATCTTTATTAGTTTCTGTAACGAGGGTTAGTCCACCAAATGCGCCTTCTGAAAAAAAAGCCCACATAAAGTGGGCCAGAAAATTGCTTTCCAAACCTGCTCATGTTAATTTTTCCCCTAGTCATGTTTGCAAAACTGCATTTTATTTTATTTTTATTTTTAATTGCACGTTCCGGAAAAGAGCAATGGAAACATTTTCTCTTTCAAGTGGCACGTTGTACATCTTCCTGTCAGGTATAGGTTTTTGTGAACTGCCCAGGGATCTTCAGCTATTGGGCGGTATAAAAATGCAATAAATAATAATAATAAATGGTTTGAGAATGTCAGATGTTCCCTGCAAGCTTCTCTCTGTAAGCAGTTCCCATGGGAGTAGCTGGTTCACTCCTTTGCCTCGGCCTGGAAGCAGCTGGTTCTCTGGGAACTTAAGAGTGTTTGGGGATAAGGAGGAGACCACTCTTGGAACCTGTGACTCAGATTGTAACGTCATTGTAGTAGGCGGTGCCATCCTGCCCTCTTGGCACATGGGCATGGCTTACAGGTCAGAGGACCTGTCTGTCAGGTGGCTTTGAATAGGCCTTAAAGGCTGGGGCAAAGCTGAAAAAGCATTACTAGGTTTCATCTCTCAACGCAACGCCTGACCTCCCTCCTGCTTTGGATTCCACCTCCGCTTGGGACTTTGAAAGCACTCTGCACATGGACGCTTTGCTATTTGGACTTTTGGATATCTAAGAACTGTGCCATGAAAAGCAGTGAGGCTTTTCATAGACTTGGACTTGCATATTGGATTTGCACATTGATGGTGCTATATAAATAAATAATAATAATAATAATATGCTGTGGATTCTGTGTTCGTGCCCAGACTCAGGTGGCAAGGAGTTCCCAGTCCTTAGCAGAAGGATGGGGCGCCTGGGCCTGAGGCTTAACCTTTCCTGAAGTCACGGTAATGGGGTCAGCTCAGTAGTGGCAGACTGAGATTGAGATCTCTCTGCCCGGCTCTGGTGGCTCAGAGCAACCTTTCCTAGGAGTTTGTTTTAGGAGATTGGTCATGTCCCTTTGAGGTGCCAGCGTCTGCGGCGTCTGGAAAAGCTCAAAGCTGTTATTGGCGTACCCTATTCACCCCCCCTCCAAGTGTTTGCCTTAAGGATCGTTTCAGAAAAAAGAGCCTACAGCTTTCTAACCCTCGGTCAGCTTTAAGTGTGTTTTGGAGACTCTGCAACCATTAAGCTTGTCTACCGTGTGATTTCCTCAATAAAAGACATCTCACTGATGTGAGTGTTTCGTGTCAGGTTGCCAGCACGTGTGAATGCCAGAGGGAACAGGCATGAACACGACACTTCCATGGCAAATGACGCCATCATAAATCACTCTCTCAGCCAATCAGCATGCATCGATCCTCCACCCGCCCACCTCACCAAGCCATGATGATTGGCTGGCGTGTTTTTTAAAAATGCGGGTAGGGCATTGGCCAGAGGGGAAGGAAAACTCCACCACAAAGCGTCCGAAGTTCAAACTGAACGGAAGACACCGTCACCTGATTGGAGGAATACGTGAAAGGCCCAAACCAGCAGGAAATCAGAAGGTACCACTGGAAACCAGAATTTGACCGGAGTTACCTACACTTTGCAGAACCAGGCAATCGCTTTCGCAAGTGATGCCCTGAGCGCTTTCTTACTCCCAATATGCCGAGTATGATTAACGCGGCCTTGAGATTAACAGGTTACTTCTCTCACGCCAAGGGCATTTTTAACATGTAAAGTGCAAGGGAAATCCCCACCCCACCCTCCAGCCTTCATGAATGCCTCCCCGCTGAAGTGTCCTTTGAATCCTGCTTGTCCCTGGTTTACCATTTCCGGAAAACAAAATGCAGATTTAGATACCGTTCGTGATCTCCCCCGGAGTCTATGATACAGGATTTGCCATCCTGCTTTAAGCAAAAAAAAAAAACCCTCTGCCTATGAAACCCAGATGACTTCCTTAAGAGCAGATACTTTAAGGAGATCCGAGGCTCTCAGGTTCTCGCGTGCACACTGGGGCGGGGATTTTAAAAAGCCCTTTTGAGTTCATTCCTCTCCCCGCAAATGAAAATTCCTTTTTAAAATCCACACTCATGCCTCCTCTGCCCATTGTAAAGGGCAGGATTGAATTGGGAATGAGAATCAGGGCACGGACGCTTGGCCTGCAAACCCAGCGATCCCAAATCATGATTCAAGAGTAAATTCTACTCCCCGGGGAACTCCAGAAGTTTAAGATTCCGATCTTCGGTGGAACTTGTTCTACATCGGCCTTCCCTAACCTGGCGCCCGCGAGATGTGGTGGACTACAGTTCCCAGTATCCCCAGCCAGCATGATGGGAGTTGTAGTCCAACACAGCTGGAGGGCGCCCGGTTGAAAAAGACTGTACTACATTCTGTTCACAGACAAAATGTGTTGCTGTTTTAAATGGCTTATTTTGGGTTTGTTTTAAACTTCGCCCTTGAAATTTCCTTCTCTCCACACACTTTTGAATGGGGATAGAGCCTCTCTCTTTTTTTTTTTAAAGATAAGTCTTGGCCCATGCAAGGTGTAAACCGCCAGCCAGACAAGCAGGTGGCACATTATCCTTTGCAGGGTCTGGCTCTAATTAAGATGGGGCTTCTGCAGTTCATGCTCAACAAACAGTGAAACCATAATATTTAATATACAAAAATAAAATAAAGATTACACTGCCATTCTTTTAAAGACCATGACCTAGGCGGTTTGGAAAGCGTATTTTCAAAGGGGAGTGACACTCTATACCACATAATTGTGGGAATGGTAAAGGTAGCCCCAATAAATCTTCAGGGAATACACAGCAGCCCGCATTAGGCCATTGACAAAGACCTCTTGTCGAAACGTGTTTGGCCTTTTTCTACGTTGTTTTCGTTATACATTGGTCTGTGCAATATGTTATTGCACTTTTTATGCAATATTATTGTTAATCTTTACTTTATTTTTGTATATTAAATATTATGGTTTCACTGTATATATATATCCTTAACTTTTTGTTGAGCATTATATGGTTGTTTGTTAAGGATTTCACCTTTCCTTGCTTCTGCAGTTCAGTTATTTGCGTCTACCTCCAGTGAGAAGGGCCTGTTCTTTATCTCCCCCCACCCGGATAGAGTCCAGGATGTAAGACAGGAGAGAGGAAAAGGACGAAGTCTCATCTGCTCGGATCCCCTGTGCCGGAAAACGACACATCCAAGCATACATAATATAGGTGATTGTCCGGGAAGCTCAAAGAACAATTTCAGCATCTCTCGTGAAAACAGCCTGGGATGAAATGCCCGTTGTGCTTACAAAACCCTACCGGAGGATGTCCAGCTGATGCCCGGCTCATTGTAGGACAAGGAAACAACAAGGAGAGACCGAAAGCAAAGCAGTTCTTTAACTTGCAAGATCCGGAGCTGCTTTGCAAAGCAGGACAGCCAACCTTGCAAGCGTGTGGGGTTAGTTTGCGTAGCATGCAAAAGCCGCCTTTTTAAAACGCAAGCGGGGCGAGGGGGAGGGGAGAGAGAAAAAGAGAAGAAGGACAGAGGTTTAAAGAGGGAAGAGGGGAAACTTAAAAAAGAAAAGAAAAACACCACAAAAGAAGGAGGTGTTGTTACGGTTCCGGGTGAGAAAAGGGATTCCGAAAACGAAATCAGATTAGATCGTTATAACCCCAAACTAAAAACGTGTTAAAGCTACACATCCTTCTAAGCAACTATTATTTGTCTCAGGTCTAAAAAGGAGAATTACTGTACCTGTTGAGCGTGGGTATGTTCCCTCTGTAATCAAACAACCACAGTTAGTTATGGATTGGTTAGTGAAAGCCATCATTAAAATGAAACACATCAATCATTAAAATCAGAATTCAAGCCAGTGTACGGAGCGGAAGCCAGAAGACTGCATTCACCGAAGCCAAAAATGTTGATGCACCCCTTTCCGGCAGGGCCAGTGGGAGAGATAAGAGGGCCATGCCACTCAGCGAGAGGCTATCGGCCTAAAAAGATGCTGCAGGAAGCGGCCTTTCCTCTAAAAAGAATCGGCACACCATAAAACAAAGGAACGGTCCCTGAAAGGTACCACCACACAAAAACGAAACATACAAAGCCAGGCCGGAGGAAGTAGTTGCACTGAAGTCCCATCGAAAGCTCAACGTAACGATTTGGTTGTGGGTAATCTATGCCCCGTTAATTTCCACGGGGCTTCAGCATGACTCACGTCCTCTGGATTGGGGCCACATGTCCTAATAGGAATGTGTTTCTTGATTTGCATCTTGCATTTCATAAACAGATGCACAGCGGCCAAACTTTTAAGCGTCAACGTGGTTGCAAAACATTGGATGCTCGTTTATGAAGGTTGCAATCCTATGCCTATTTAACCTGGGAGTAAGCTCCGTCGAATTCAATGGGAGGTCACCTTCTGAGTAAACATGCATAGGATTGCACTTGTAAGACGTTTTGTCCTTTTAATGACTTTTTTTAAAAAAAGAATGAACTTAAAATAACAGAACAGTTTAAACCAACTCTTGGAAACTAGCAGCGTATTCCAACTCTATGCAAGGTTATTGCTCTGTGTACATTGCAAAATGCATTCCATAAAACAAAAGGAGTTGACGGGGTATATTACGATGTGGAGGCTTATTGTTAATGTAGTACTATTTGGGGACGTGCATATTCAACTTTCTACACCAGACTCAGAGCAGGGGATTTTCCCATCAGTACCCCCAAATACGCACAGCACATGCCAATACACTTCCACACCGAAGACGAGGCAAAACCTATTCATGACAGGAGTAACTGGCGATAACTCGTTCATCCTAGTTTGCTATGTTAATTAGGACAGCCATCCCTTGTTCTGATTGAGCCCTAAACAAAGAGGATCAAATTTCTAAGTCAGTGTCACACTGGAGTCGCCTTTGAGATTCATTGGGTTGGAAAAGGGCAACTTTATGCTCAGCAGTAGCGTGTCCTGTTGAGGCGGAATTCTCCTGCTGCTGCTGCTGTTGAGATTGCCAGGGGTGGTGAGGTGGAGGGATGATCACAGGCGATATTTTTAGCATTTCAAAACCATCTGGCCCCACTGTTTATAGCAGCCTTTCCCAACTCGCTCTCCTCTGGGCTGGGCTGGGCTACAGCTCCCATGAACCCCAGCTAGCATGGCCAAGGGTCTCCTCTGGCTGAGTTAGACTATCGCCACGCCTCCTGATATGTGAAAGGGCCATGCTAGCTGGGGCTCATGGGACCTGTAGTCCAACACATTTAGAATGCACATGCTCAAGAAAGGCTGTTTTACAGTTCTCTCTTTCTGTCTCCCACTGAACACTTATAATGTATAAACACACACACACAACACACCTGCCAACTGGAGGTAACACTTCAAGCAATGCATAAGACAGACTCTACAAAACGTACACCTAAAAAGCTTCCAAATACGAACGCACACAGAACACGAACAAAGCCAACATGGCTGAAGCCCTTTTGCCGAAGAAATCCTTCCTTTGGTCAGGGAGTTCTAGGCAGTAGGGCCGAGTATCGTGGGTCCTTCTGGCCACCCCGCCGGCTGTGGAGGCGCGCGGGCAGATCACCACGCCTCCTGACGTGTGATGATGTCCTTCTCACCTGCCCTCCAGTGAGAGAAATTAGGTGGGTCTCCACACAGGAGAGGGCCAGCTCAGCAGTGGCCCCACGCCTGTGGAACGGACTCCCACCGGCGGTCCGCCATGCACCACCCTTACAGGCTTTTAAAGAAGGCCTTAAAATGTTCTATTTTACTATGGCCTTCTCATAAATGAATACTGTTCTGCTGCTTCTGCCCTTGTTGTTTTTAGTGTTAGTTTTTACCGTTAGCGTTTATTGTTTTTAACTGATATTGTACTGTCTATGATTTTATTGCTTTTAATGTTTATGCTGTTTTATGTATGGTGGTGAGCCGCCTTGGGAGGGGCTTCTGCCCTGAAAAGCAGCTAAGAAATGTTTTAAATAAAATAAATAAAATAAATAAAAGAATGACCTGACACCTACCCCCTACATCGGAGTGGGGTGGGGGTCATTTGCAACACACTAAGCCGGCAATTGGATGATATTTTCGGAATAACCAGCAGCATGGAAAGCAAAATCATGGTGTGGAAACCACACGGTCCAGAGCGTCTCCAGCGCCTGGTCCGCTGTAGTCGACTCTTCGAAAGGGGCCAGATGCAGCAAGAGCAATGAGGCTGAGCTCTCCAGCCTGAGCTTGTGTGCAAAATGCCAGCAGGGGGAAGGAGAGGCAATCCCCCAGGGCAACCCAGCAGGAATCCCCTAGGGCTGCATCTCAGTAGCAGAGGCCCCATGGGAGGCCCCAGGTTCAATCTCCGCCGTCTCCAGGTAGGCTTGGAAAGAATCCTGCCCAACACTCTGGGGAACCACGGCCAGCCAGTGACCGGGTTCGCACCATCACCACAGCCCACCACGGCTTTTTTAAAGCCGCAGCAGGGTTGCAGCACTCGGGGGGGGGGGTGTTACTGATTGACGCCGCTGCGGCTTCTCGTGTCATCCGGACCCGCCAAGAGAAGCTCGTTGGGGTGGATAACCAACAGCTCTACCACAGGCCATGGGTTCTGGTCATTGGTTCGCCACTGCAACAAGCTGCCCTCGCCGGGTTCGGTCTGCGCTGGAAGCCGCGCCCTGCAAGGGTAATTCGGGAAATGAGTCGGCACACGTCGCGCCGGTTCACAAGCCACCGCGGCTTATGAACAACAGTAGTGGGCTAGCTGGACCAATGTTCTGGCTCAGGTCAAGGCAGCTTACTATGTTCTGATGTTCCAAAGGAACTGGCCAAATCACACCGTGAGCAAAACAAAATCCACCCATCAAGGTTACAGCCTGGCCAGTTCCACTACCACCACCACCCTGGTGAGACAGCAGTGGCAGGTTTTTGTACTGTTTCAAAAAAAGAAAAAGAAAAAGAAAAACCAACCAAATCTGTCTGAGCAGTCGGGAGAGCAGGCCAAAAGAATCACACGTGGCTGTGATGCCTCGATCTTGTGGACTTTTCAACCATCTTAGAATCCAGTACGGGCCTTCCCGAGAAGGATTACGCTGAGAAAGGGATGCACGCGACGAACAACCTGTCCCGAGCGGTAGACATTCCTAAGGCCACGCTGGTTGAGGACTGTGGAATTCATAGCCCAACGTGTCAGGAGGAGAAAGCCGCACTAAAGCAACATAACAGCTTGGGCCCATTTCGCTTGCAGCTGCGAACGGATCTGCCTCAGAGGACAGAAGACTTGAGTAGCCGAGAGCCGGGGCCAATGCCTCTCAGTGGAGGCTGGCGGCTCGAATGTCAGTGGGGTGGTGAATCCGCTCCAGGTTTCAGCCTGAACCAATCAAAACTCTAAAGGCCCAGCATTGGGCAAAAGGCGGGATACAAATAACAACAACAACAACAACAACAACAACAACAACAACAACAATAATAATAATAATAATAATAATGCAGCTCTCCAAGGTGTTTGGCCTTCCCCAACCTGCTTTTCCAGTTCTGGCTAGCTGTGACTGAAACCTGGAGCGGATTTACTGCCCAACTGAGAAAAGGGCAACTAAACTGATCCAGGGGCTGGAGCATCTCCCCTACGAGGGAAGGTTACAAGAAGCGAGATTGTTTAGCTTGGAAAAAAGGGAGACAGGACAGAGGCGTACAACATTATGCATGGTGTGGCGAAGGTGGATAGGGAGACATTTTTCTCCCTCTCTCAAAATACTAGAACCCAAAGGGGTCATCCCATGAAACTGATTGGTGGGAGATTCAGGACAAATAAAAGGAAGGACTTCTTCACACAGCGCATAGTTAAGTTATGGAACTCACTGCCACAGGATGTGGTGATGGCCACCAATCTGGAAGGCTTTAAAAGGGGGTTGGATCAATTCCTGGAGGCGAAGGCTATCCATGGCTACTAGCCCTGATGGTTGTGTGCTATCTCCAGTATTCGAGGCAGTAAGCCTGTGTGCACCAGTTGCTGGAGAACATGGGCAGGAGGGTGCTGTTGCACCATGTCCTGCTTGTTCATCCCTGGCCGATGGCTGGTTGGCCACTGTGGGAACAGAGTGCTGGACTAGATGGACCCTTGGTCTGATCCAGCAGGGCTCTTATGTTTTCCCTCCCACCCACCCACCCACCCGCTGCATCACCCAAACCTGCCTGCCTGCCTGCTGCCAAAGGTACACAAGACACAAAAGCCCTGCCAAGCAAGCCCGGGAAACGTTTCTTCTGAAATCCATCCCCACTCGAAGCCACCGCCGCCCAATTTGCATCCGATTACCCCGGCTCCATCCTGCCGGCTGCCCCTTTCAATAGCCCCCTTTCTTTCCTCGGCGGGAAGACTCTGCCCTCACTCAAACCGGCGAGCCCAGGGAGCAGTGGGCAAATTGCCACTCCCTGCTGCTTAATTCACATCAAACCCACAGCACAAAACTACAGGGATTTGCAGATGTCCCGGCAGCGGCCGCCTCCCCGTATCCGCCGGCGTTCTCCCCACGACGCTCCGCCGGCTGCAAAGAGCAGGGACCCCGCGCGTCCTAATGATACACTCCCAAGAGTTCTCCGCTCATCCCTCCGAGGCTTAACGTGGCTCGGGGCCACGAGGCACCACGGCTGATTTCCTATCAAAAGCCGCATGATTGATGGGAGGGGAGGCTGCTTTGCTAACAACTTTAAAGCCCGCTGAGATGTATCTGTTTCTCTAGACATTTGGACCTTACAAACAGGTCCCCACGGGGTGATGTAGAAATGTCAGAGAAATCCGCAACACATTCAAATGGGTTTGAATTTCTAGGAATCCGAACCTGGGACACAGCAGCCGGCCGGCTTTTCAGGAATCCCACGGATTCCGCAAGCTTGTTGTTTTTACTACCTGGAATTTTATGGAAATTCCAGGAAGTATACAAATTACTACCTGGAATTACTAATCCAGGTATTATACAAATTACGTACCAGCCCAAAAGGGGCCTTTCCCCCTAAAGCAGAAAAATGCGCATTTGGGAGGGGGATTGCACATTTTTGCAAGTGTGAATTTGTACAAATGCAAATTTGGGAAAAATCTGATCCCATCCATCAGGGCAGGACGGGACGGAAGGCACCTGACAATAGACAAATGCTGGTGATGGAACGAATTCCTAGTGTGACAGGACAGCCGCAATGGGGGCGAGGGCTCTGCTTCCCTCTTATTTTACCTCCTTTCAGGGTGGGAAAAAGAAAAAAAGAATCCATTCTACATCTTTACAGTTTGCTACAATCCCAGTGAAGGCCAAATTCTTCTAACCGTCATAAAAAGCAACACATAACTATAGAAGGCCTGTGTATTCTTCACTTGTCCCGTGGCAATTTGGTTTGCCACGGGACAATATCAACCCAGCATCCAGAGAATCACGGCCTTCGTTTAATTTTATTGGCAAAGAAGAGTATGCAGGTGTCTAGTCCTTATGGCTGCAAAGGTGAATTTGGAAAATGGTGGCCACCTCAGAAGGGGCGATAAAAAAGAGAGGTAGACTCTAGTGTTTAAGAGTAGAAAAGTTTTTAATCTCTTTGTCCAAATGTCTCTGCTGTTTAATTTTTTTTTAAAAAAAAAACTATTCTACTCTTAAATGCTAGAGTCTATCTCTCTTTTTTATCCGTTCTACATAGTGTTTTTCCCTCATCATTTTGACGACACTTCAGAAGGGGGCAATGAAGGATTTCCAAGCACTAGCAAGAAGGAAGTCAGGACTTTTTTAAAAAAAGGTATTCCTCATGAGAACCACCCCCATGATGATGCATATTATGCACAAGCAAATATATGCAAATCTGATTAATTTGGAATGCAATGCTATGCATGTAACACTCTTAGTATTGGAGTTGCAGGACTTTTTTCTGTCTAAACGTCATAGAATCATAGAATAGCAGAGTTGGAAGGGGCCTACAAGGCCATCGAGTCCAACCCCCTACTTAATGCAGGAATCCGCCCTAAAGCATCCCTGACAGAGGGTTGTCCGGCTGCCTCTTGAAGGCCTCTAATGTGGGAGAGCCCACAACCTCCTTAGGTCACTGATTCCAATGTCATACTGCTCTAACAGTCAGGAAATTTTTCCTGATGTCCATCCGGAATCTGGCTTCCTTTAACTTGAGCCCATTATGCCGTGTCCTGCACTCTGGGAGGATCAAGAAGAGATCCTGGCCCTCCTCTGTGTGAGAACCCTTTAAGTAAGTATTTGAAGAGTGCTATCATGTCACCCTCAATCTTCTCTTCTCCAGGCTAAACATGCCCAGTTGTTTCAGTCTCTCCTCACAGGGCTTTGTTTCCAGACCCCAGATCATCCTGATTGCCCTCCTCTGAACATGCTCCAGCTTGTCTGCGTCCTTCTTGAATTGTGGAGCCCAGAACTGGACGCAATACTCAAGATGAGGCCTAACCAGGGCCGAATAAAGAGGAACCAGTACCTCACGTGATTTGGAAGCTATACTTCTATTAATGCAGCCCAAAATAGCGTTTGCTTTTCTTGCAGCCATATTGCACTGTTGGCTCATATTCAGCTCGTGATCTACAACAATTCCAAGATCCTTCTCGCTTGTAGTATTGCTGAGCCAAGTATGCATAGCATTGCACCCTAATTTAAACAAGCTGCAGAAAACTGCTTAGCATCAAGAACAGATTTTGAATTTATTTTTTTAAGACTTAACAGGATACAGAAGCCTTTTAGGTGATAATCAAGAAACATCCACTACTCCGTAGCATTGGATTCTAAAGGAGCAGAGGGGAAGGTCTCAAAAAGTATTATTCGTTACATTTGGAATACAGGTCAAGAATTTTAACCTTTTTTTGTCCTTTTAAAAGAAGAAATCAAGTTTCTAGCCCTCATGTCTGTGAAGATATGCTTGGAAATAATTGAGCACTGCCTGTTGAAAGCTCAGAAGCCAGAGAGATGGTTGAAGAAAATTTCCAGTGTCCCCAGAAGCAGGTCTGGTCCGCATAGCTCTTTAAACTTCTGCATGGATCACCAGAAGCAAACTAGTAAACATTGTAGACTAAAATCAGTAAGAGAAATCATGCATCATCTATGCCAGGTTGCAGAACTTGGCTTGCCTGGGCACAGAATTCAAACTGAAGTACATGCAGGGATTGGATCCTGTGAATTTGTGTCCAAGTGAGACCGGGGCAGGTTTTGCACACACACACCCCCCGGATATGTTTCAATGCTCAGAAATGCTCCCTCGCGCACAATTCCAGACCACTGTCCCAGGGAAGGGTGGCGATTAACTTCTAGAAAGGAGCCCAGCCATGGTTCCTCTAGAAAACACAGGCCACAGCTAGACCTAAGCTTTATCCTGGGATCATCCAGGGTTCGCCCCTGCCTGAACACTGGATCCCCTGTGTGTCACCTAGATGAACAGGTTTGACCCCTGGACGATCCAGGGATAAACCTTAGGTCTAGCTATGGCCACAGTCTTTTGATCTGGAACTTCCGCTCTTTAATGCTCAATATATGGGGGACTCTCTAATTCTGGGGTCTCCAATGTGGTGCCCATGCAATGTGCCCGTAGACATTGCTCGTGGCATCCACCAGGCTTGCTGTCTTTCCTGATTTGTATTTTATTTCTTAAGGTATTTTTAATTAAATATAGAAAAAAAAATCAAACTGGGAGGCTGGCATGCTGCAAAGTGAGGGTCTGCCCTCTGCCGCCACCTTTATTTGGGTTCAAAACAGTGGATTTTTCGTTTTGGACCTCAGCCCCTGCCGCTTCTGCCTTGGAATTCGATCACTTACATCTTTTGGTTTCGCCAGTCAGCCTTCTGGGAAATCGAGTGTCTTGTGACCGGCTGTGCTCACCACAGCAGCCATTTTGTGGGACCACCTACGCTATTCTCAAAAATTCCAACGTGCAAACTACACCTAAAGAGCGGTGGGGGGGGGGGGAGGCTGCGCTAATTTCTCACTCTCACTTCCTGTCTGTTCCTTCTTTTTTCAGTGCACAGACGCCCTGCTTTGCACACAGAGATCCCAGTTCCATCCCCGACGCCTCCAGGGGGAGCTGGGAAAGAATCCAGCCTGAAACCCTGCCGAGCAGGGAGATGAATGAGGCCAAAGGTCTGACTCTGTATAAGCCAGCCTCCTATCCAAGCCCTGGAGTATTAAAAGAGATGTCGGAGCTGAGCCGTGGGACAAGTATTACATAAGGACGTAAGAAGAGCCCTGCTGGATCAGGCCAAGGGTCCATCTAGTCCAGCACGCTGTTCACACAGGGGCCAACCAGCTGTCAGCCAGGGACCAGCAAAGCAGGACATGACATACCAGCACCCTCCCACCCATGTTCCCCAGCACTGTGTAGACAAACGTGTTGTCTGAACTGAGCCACCCTGTGGATTGGCCCTGTTTGTATAAATTCAGTGTTTCTTGGTGCATAATTTTTTAAAAAATTGTTTTAAGGTGTAGAGGTAACAGAGTAGTGGATAAACCAGCCAGATCAACATAAAAGCTTCTGGAAAAGAAGAAGTCGACGAGAGCACATTTCTGTGATTCAGGCCTGGCTTAATCAGAATTACTCTCCAGTCCATGCCAGGACTGCCCTAGATGTGTCTCACACCATCCACCCATTTGGCAGGAGCTGTATCCAACACTTCACGGTTATAGCCAGTAGGCGCTGATCCTCCAAGTTTAGTTTTGCCTGACAATACTAATGCAGGGCAAGTTTTAAAGCAGCCTTCCCCAACCTAGTCCCTTCCATATTTATCGAATTTCAATTCCCATCAGTTGGGAGTTGTAGTCCGATACATCGGGAGGGTTGGGGAAAGGTGCTTTAAGGGCTCTCTCAAAAGATAAGCCAAGTGGCGGGGATTAACTGAGAAAGAGGGATGATATCAATGGAAGATGAGGATGAAATGAAGAATGAATAGCTGAGGTTGTTGAGGAAGGATCCAGGATTATAAAAACATATAAAAAAAATCCTCCAAAATAGCATGCAATTATTTGCAAATATTGTCGAGATGAAGAGAACAGATGAGGCCAATTCAATGGCCCATTTATATCACTGCAGAGAGATCTTTGTGCAGCTGGGCTTGGAGGACTCATTCATTTTGAGCAAAACCAGATTTTGAAGAGAAAAAGAGAGGGGAGGGGGGGCACGCGGGAGGGGAAAAAACGTTTCACGAGATGTACTGATGGATTCTCAATGAACCGAGACCAGGCCTCATCGGCCAATCCCGCCAAACATAAAACGAGGAGGAGTATGAAATAAAAGCCAACGGATAGGTGGGAGACAAAGGAAGAAGAAAATAGCAGTCTCCCCCCACACACACACACAAAAAAAGGGGGGCTGGTGTGTTCATGTGTTTTTATTTTGGGGATAACCGGTTATGGATCAACAGTGGCACCCAGTGGCCAAAGGAACACAAGGCAGCCATTACGCTTACGATCCACCCTGTTCCCAACCCCAAAGAACTCAAATTCTCTCCACCCTACACAGATGCAAACTCAGTGTTTCTCAGTTAAAAATCAAGGGCTTCTATACACACACACACACACACACACACACACACCCCTAAAGATTCAGAGCGTGACAAATCTGCAGTCACAGGTAGCTCGGCCTCTACGTTTCTGTGCCAGCTCCTGCCACTGTTCCAAGTGCGTCCCCCCACATTGAAAACCAGGAAGTCTGGGATGGTGACTCATATGGACATTCAAGCAGATTGCCGTGGCCTAGCGAAACCAGAGCTCACAGGGATGCAGACCAGGCATTTTTTCAGTAGCAGGGATGCTGCCGTCATCTGCCACCACCACCCGACCTCAGAATTCGCTGTAACTGAGCTGCAACCCTCACAATAGCAGAGAATTTTCCCAGCGACAATATATGACAGAGATGTACGAAATGGTGCCTGGTGCGGAGAATGTGGAGAGGGAGGCATTTTTCTCCATCTTCCATCATACTAGAAGCCAATGGGGTCATCCCAAGCTGCTGAATGGTGGGAGATTCAGGACAGAGCAAAGGAAGGACTTCTTCACACAGCGCAGAGTTAAACTGTAGAATTTACTACCACAAGATGTGATGACAGACACCAATTTGGATGGCATTAAAAGAGAGTTAAACAAATTCCTGGAGAAGAAGCCCGTTAGCTACTGAGCCACACACAAGGTTATGCTATTATCCTATAAAGCCCTAAATAACTTGAGACCAGCAAACCTAGCAGACCACTGTCCCTTCTATACACCCAGACGACATTTACGATCGTCAGAGGAAGAATAACCGAATGTCGTCACGAAGAACCTTGATGGCAGGACCTTCTCTGTAGCGGCACCCACCCTTTGAAAAACCCTTCCTCGGGTGGTTCGGGAGGCGGAAAATGTAACATCCTTCAAACGCCTCGTGAAAACATATTTTTTTAGACAAGCTTTCCCTGCACTATAACTTATCCTGGTTTCGTATGATATTTTAAAAGTTTTAAATCTTGTCTTTCTGTATATTATCATTTTAATTGTAAACCGCCCAGAGAGCAGTGGCTGTTGGGTAGTATAAAAATGTAATAATACTACGACGAAGAAGAAGAAGAAGAAGATCTCAATGGCTGAAGAAGAAGAAGAAGAAGAAGAAGAAGAAGAAGAAGAAGAAGATCTCAATGGCAGAAGAAGACGAAGACGAAGAAGAAGATCTGAATGGAAGAAGAAGAAGAAGAAGAAGAAGAAGAAGAAGAAGAAGAAGAAGAAGAAGAAGAAGAAGATCTCAATGGCTGAAGAAGAAGAAGAAGATCTCAATGGCAGAAGAAGAAGAAGAAGAAGAAGAAGAAGAAGAAGAAGAAGAAGAAGAAGAAGAAGAAGAAGAAGAAGATCTCAATGGCTTCTAGTCCTGATGACTATGTGCTACCTCCAGTATTAGAGGCAGTAAAAGCCTATATACACCAGTTGCTGAGGAACATGGGTAGGAGGGTGCTGTTGCACTCATGTCCTGCTTGTGGGTTCCCTTTGGGCAGCTGGTCGGTCATTGTGTGAACAGAATGCTGGACTAGATGGACCCTTGGTCTGATCCAGCAGGGCTCTTCTTGTATTCTGATGTTCTTACATTGTTCTCTGTTGTAATGTTAAGTAATTTGGTCTCAAAGGACCAGTTAAGACGCATGAGCTTTACACAGGACCTGCTCATGGAGGAGATGGAAACCGCTAGGACTGTTTTGTTGATACGGACTCTCCTTTGGGGGCGTGGCTCTGGGGAGCGGGACGTCAAGCACATGCACCTCAAACCTGACCACTACACCACAGCCGCCAATCCGCTCCGATCAGGCGATTTTGCTACTCCTCTATGTCAGAAACGGCCCAATCAATCCAATCGCAATCTATGTGGACAAAATTACGTGACACCCCCACCCCAACTAGCGTAGGCTCGGTCTGTATATGTGGCAGAGGGATTGTGCCATTTCAGATCGCGTGAGGGGGGCAGGGGCGGGGAATCACATTGTTTTAAAATGCTGAGTTACGGGTAAATAAAACTCCAGGCAAGTAGAAAGCCATCATGTCAGGGAGTGGGCTGAACTAGAACCTCTGTCTTCAACCTGTTAATTTTTGATATGGGTGGTGCGCACCCCCTTCTGGCAGTGTGAAATGACAGAGTCCAAACACAGCGTACCAGTGCGTGTGACTATACAGCTTAGGAATGGCTGAGTTAAGAATTGCTATTTAAACAAACAGGCCAATTGTTTTATATGGTTCTGGGTGAGTGACGCAAGATTAAGCTTTTCCTGGGTTAAAACCTACAGCAGAACCAGCATTCAATTCACTGATAGGCATGCCCTTCCCTTATGGTAAGGTGCCAAGATCACACTGCAGCTTGAGAATTTATTGAGAGCTCTGATTTTATACTACTTCTGTCTTCATCCCAGGTTTAGGCAGGTAAGAGGGGGTGAGGTTTTTTTTACCAGGTTCTTGCACACATGGAAAGAGGCCCTCAGAATTCTAAGCATATGCCAAGATCACACCGCAGCTTGAGAATTCATTGTGAGCTCTGATTTTATACTACTTCTGTCTTCATCCCAGATTTAGGCAGATGAGAAGAGGTTGGAATTATTAATTTTTTACCAGATTCTTGCACACATGGAAAGAGGCCCTCAGAATTCTATGCGTATGCCAAGATCACACCACAGCTTCATTGTGAGCTCTGATTTCATAGTACTTCTGTCTTCACGCCAGATTAGTGGGGAGGACTTCACCATGATTCTTATACACACTGGAAGAAACCCTCAAAATTTCAAGAGCATGGTTGGAGAAGGACAGTTTGAACGGTCGCCAGCTATAAGACTGAGTAGTCTGGATGTTTATTCTACTGAGGAACATTATAGTCGCAAGGTTTGGGGGCGGGGGGGGGCATTTGCTGTGCTTGCACTGATGTGGGGAAAGATGAATGGCCCATCACATGGAACAATTTAGAAACGCCCTGTATGGGGAGGCCATTAATGCATGCACAGGGCCCAATTCGTCTTCCATACTTTGAAGTAACCAATGAACAACACCACACATATTCTTTGGCATTCAATGCCAAGATTTCCCACAATGCAACAGAGCAGACATGTATAAAAACCCTGCTTCCCCCAGCCACCCCGCTTCCTCACACAAGGTTGGTTCTCCCATCCCCGCCCCCTCCAGATTGGCTCAGTGGTACCCGCACTCGGGCCTAACCTGTTTGGGTGTGAAGTGGGTAGCATGAACTGGAACTCCACCACACAAGTGTTGTCTTTTAGTTGGCGGTGCTGGACACTGTTCAGCTCGTAGGCGATGTATGCCCTTCGAACATACACCTGGGAGTTGAAAAAGGAAAAGAAAAAGAACGATTGCTGAAGAGTACGGCCATATTTACACCAAGCAGGGTGTAACACTTTGAAAGCGGTTTGAAAACAGTATATGGAATGTGTCCTGGGCCCCGACAGTTGTCAATACTGTTATAAACTGTTATAAAGCAGTAGTGTAGATCCTGCACTGTGTTCACACAGTCATCCCAATGCAGTTCCCACACAGCTGACAGTGGCAGAGATCCAACTTTGGAGTTTTTCCCTACGCTATGAAGAATCTGGCAGCAGAACTCTGGACAGTACCACTTCAGATCACACAGGGAGGGCTATGTGTTCCCTGCCTCGATCCAATCGGAGAGGCATGTAAGAAATAAATTATTATTATTATTATTATTGGATATTTTCTGCCCACGTCCCATATAAAGTGATCCACGTGTGCCAGGAGTTTTTTTAACATGCGAGGCGGGGGGACAGAATTGCTGTCTTGAGAATTTTTCCACCTGATTCCAGCTCTCGGATCATTTTTCTCCCCGAGGAAAATATAAATTGAAACGGCTATGCGGCATCTTCCAAATTTTTCTTTTTTCTTTCTCCTTTTTTAAGTGAAGAGCGGTTACGCTTGAAAAAACACATGAAGCACAACAACCAAAAACATGTTTGGGGGGAGACATGAGAGCACTCTTCAAATACTTAAAAGGTTGTCACACAGAGGAGGGCCAGGATCTCTTCTCGATCCTCCCAGAGTGCAGGACACGGAATAACGGGCTCAAGTTAAAGGAAGCCAGATTCCAGCTGGACATCAGGAAAAACTTCCTGACTGTTAGAGCAGTACGACAATGGAATCAGTTACCTAGGGAGGCGGTGGGCTCTCCCACACTAGAGGCCTTCAAGAGGCAGCTGGACAACCATCTGTCAGGGATGCTTTAGGGTGGATTCCTGCATTGAGCCGGGGGTTGGACTTGATGGCCTTGTAGGCCGCTTCCAACTCTGCTATTCTATGATTCTAGGATTCTATGTTACAAACAGATCGTACCATTTCCTCCAGCAATTTGTGGGGTTCGCCTCTTTGGGGTCCAGGGGCTGTTTGTCTAGAAATGATGCTGTCTCTCCCTTTCCCCCCATTGCTAAGGAACTTAGCATTTTCTAGGACTCAGCAGCCACCAGCGCCCCCTTGTTTGTTATACCTTGGGAGTAGAGGAGGGAGAATGGCAGAAGATCCCTGCAGGATCAGACCGAGGGCAACCTGTTCCCACAGAGACCAACTAGATTTCTAAGAAAAGTCCACAAACCGGACATGAGTGCTACAGCACCCTCCTGCTCAAGTTCTCCAGAAACTCTATACAGAATAGGGATGTATTAGAAATTCGTTTCAGTTCAAGATCTACCCAGTTCGCACCTTCCGAATCAAACTCAGATTCGGACGCAGTCTGCGTTCGAAGTTTGTACATTTCCGAACTTCCGACGGAAAAATAAATAAATGCGTTCGACGGCATGCATACGTTTTGAAAAAGTGCACAAATGCGCTTTATAATCAGTGGGAGATGAATGGGCACATTTCAAAGATCGGCAGAACGGACACATACATTTGGGGGGATGAATATGCACGGATTTTGTGTGAAAAGAAGACACTAAAGCTCGCAATCTGTTACAGACTCGGTTTGGAATGAGCTTTGAGATGGAAATTAGAGATGGAATCCGCTCCAGTTTTGCCGATTTTCACATCCCTACCTGATCCCGGAGGCAGCACATGGCCCTCAGGACTAGTAGACATCGATAGCCTTCTCCTCCATGAATTTGTCCAATCACCTTTCAACGCCGATGGGAACCGTCACTACATCTTGTGGTAGCGAACCCTGGAGCTTAACTACGCGCCGTGTGAAGACGAGCAGACAAAACCATGTCCTTCTTCACACAGCGCATCGTTAAATCATGGCACTTGCTACTACAAGATGCGGTGTTGACAGCCAAGGCCTAATGTGTGGCGAGGAAGGTGATGATGAGAGTGAAGAGGTCAGGACTTGAAGAGCAAGTCTCTAGTCCTTCTAACAAAACGTCTGTAGCAGGGTTGGGCATAGATTTTGGACTTCAACTCCCAGCATTCCTGGCCATTGCCCATTCTGGCTGGGGCCAAAGGGAGTTGAAGTCCAAAACATCTGGAGATCTACCTTATGTCCTGTTCTATAATAACGTAAGAACATCAGTGGCCAACCAGCTGTCAACCAGGGACCCACAAAGCAGGACGTGGTGAAACAGCACCCTCCCACCCACGTTGCCCCAAAACTGGTGCTTACTGCTTACTGCCTCGGATATTGTGTCTTTTCAAGTGATGTCACCAATTTGGATGGCTTTAAAAGGGGCCTGGATAAATTCCTGGAAGAGAAGTTTATCAATGGCTACTAGTCCACATGGCTATGCACTACCTCCAGGGTCAGAGGCAGCATGTCTACATATGCCCGTTGCTGGGGAACATGGGCAGGACGGTGCAGCTGCATATGGTTCAGGTCCAGGTTATTTGAAAGACCATATTCTCCCTTATGAGCCTGCCCGTGCTTTGAGATCTTCTGGAGAAGCCCTTCTTTCAGTCCTACCATCTTCACAGGCGTGCTTGGAGGGAACGCGGGAGAGGGCCTTCTCGGTGGCTGCTCCGGTGCTCTGGAACTCTCTTCCCGGGGAAGCTAGGCTGGGGCTTTCGGAAGCAGGCTAAAACTTTTTTGTTCCAGCAGGCCTTTGGAGAATAATCCGGCCCTCCATCTATGTTAATGTCTTATAATTTTGTTGTGTATTTTTTAATTGTTTATGGTTTTGTTCCCCCCCCCCATGTATATTTTAAACTTTGTAAGGCCGCCTTGAGGCCCAGCATTGGACAAAAGGCAGGATACAAATAAATAAAAGAAGAAGAAGAAGAAGAAGAAGAAGAAGAAGAAGAAGAAGAAGAAGTAGTCCTGCTTGTGAGTTTCCCATGAACTGCTGCGTGGGCCACTGAGTGAACAGAGTGCTGGACTAGATGGACCCTTGGTTTGATCCAGCAGGGCTCTTCTGATGGTCTTAATACAGCTGTGATCCCTTTTGAATTTAATGTTGGCCTCATCCCCTGCCCACCTTGAAAACATTCCAGGGGGGCTCGCCTTGAAAGGTAAGGTGGGCTGAGCTGTCTCCAACCCCATGTAGTTTTCCCTACATCATTCTTATCTTTATTGTGCTAAACCAATGAAGTGGAAAGAATCCTGCATGTAGATTTCCCTGTATTCCTGCAGAGAAAGCGATGTTGGGTCACCGCCCCCTTCAAGGAAACCATTGACTACCCTGGACAAATAGTGGGCTTTTTCATCTTGCTTTTCATAACTTGTAATAATGTACTAAATAAATAACATAAATAACTTGGACAGTCAGTCATTACTGCCACAGGCAGTAATATATTCCACAGTTGTGGAGTGGAACTGGGCAAGCAACGAATATTGGTGCGGCACACAGAATGCAGCATTCTAGAGGCTCTGAGCTGCTGCTTTGTTTAAAGGGGGGGACAGAATAATGTTGCTAGCCCTCATGGCTTGAAAGCATCAGGACGATGTTTCAGTGAGATCTCAGAAGCAGGAGTGGAGGCCATGAAGGATCTCTAAGGAATGAGGCATTTGAGGGTCCATTCCTCGCAGCAGCGTATAGAAAAGTTATGCATGATTAGGAAATATGTGCGTAGTTTGATTCAGTTTGCAAAGATGTAATATGGATCACAAAATGTAACCACTTGGAGGAGAGCTCAGGGCAGGTTTTGAAGCACAGCAGATACACGTCCTTTCCTAGACCTTTGAAAAGTGGGTATATTACACGCTGGGGGGGACGAGGGGCGAAAGAAACTGGCACCCCAGAACCAAGGGAAAAAGGTTTGTCCAAATGCTTTTCAGATGAGAAGAAACCTACCTCCAGAGCTGCCATCCGCACCACCTGGTTGCTGTGATAGAAGAAGTTTGGGAGCACGTCAAAGATGGATGTCTCCGAAAGAATGAGTTTCTAGAAGGGGGAGTAAACAGAAGAGACGGCTTTTCAAAACCACAGGATTCTAGACTTTTTGGGGAAAGGAACAGTTTGATGCAAAAAGTCTCCTCCCTTCTCCCTGCCCACGTTAGACAGAAAAAAAGTTCTACAATTCCCAGCATTCCCCAGCCAGAAAAAAGTGCTAAAACTCCCATCATTCCCCTGTAAATTTAGTAGTAGAAATGGCTCTTTGCAAGCGCACAGAAAATGACAGCACAGCCGGCTGGCGAATGCGAGGAGTTCTAAGATTTCTTTCTGTCTAAACATGCCTAGGATTGCATCCTAAAATTGCCAGTGGTGAGGCACCATGGGAGTTGAGGGCCAAAACACCTGGAGGGCCACAGGTTTCCCCCCCCCCCCCCCCGCTGAAAAGGCAACCCTTTTTCTGGCCGCAAGACTGAATGCCACCATTTAATTCAGGGGGGAAAGACGACGTTTGGGAAACACCACTTTAGAGAAAAGAGGCGGCCAGGGAGAGTGGTCTTCACAAAAGGCAAAACGCTTTCGTGGAGCGGGACACTACTGCATGCTAAACAACTGAGCTGTACCACTCTGCGTGGTACAGCCCCTGCTGTGCATGCAGAAGCTCCCAGGTTCAGTCCCTGGCATCTTCAGGTAGGGCTAGGAAAGAATCCTAGAAACCCTGGAGAGCCGTGGTTGCCAATCCGTGAAGAGTCCCCGCCCCCCTACACCCCTGCTGTTATCTCCAATGACAGATCAGGGATAACGGGGGAAGATTGCAGGAGGCTTAGAGGCCAAGACCCACCCTTGGAGGACCCAAGGAGGCTTCACAGGAAAGATTAAGCCCATAGGCTGGGAGTTCTCTTCCCTTCTTGTAGACCAGCCTTCCTCAACCTGGGGCGCTCCAGATGTGTTGGACTGCATCTCCCAGAATGCCCCAGCCAGGTGGCTGGGGCATTCTGGGAGTTGTAGTCCAACACATCTGGAGCGCCCCAGGTTGAGGAAGGCTGTTGTAGACTATACTGAATTAGACAGGTCAATGGATTGAGTCAGTATACCCATGCGACACAGCCCATTCTTGGGGGACTTCGAATAGGGACAGGCAATAGACGTGACTCTTTTCTTTTTAGATTTGGGGTTGTTTCCCAATCATACATAATACACTTTTAGCCAGCATGGTCTTTTTTTAGCCTGTATGCTATATATCATTCGTTTCTGTACTGATTTTATGTACATTATGCTCAACATCTAAGGTCCTACTACGAGGGAAACGTGGAGGACGGCAACAAGGGAGAAGGCCTATTCAGTGTTGGCCCCCCAATTCTGGAATGATCTCCCCGATGAGGCCCGCCTGGCACCAACATTGTTGTCTTTTCACCGCCAGGTCGAGACTTTTCTCTTCCCCCAGGCATTTAGCAGCCTACGCTGAGTTTATAAATCAATCCCAGATCTATCTTTCGGACCGGCTGAGAGCTCAAAGTTGTTTGTAAACGTATGTTGCCTTTGTACGCTGTCTGTTTTACGTTTTTTATTATTTTAAATTTTGTATTTCGACTTTTTAATGTTTTAATCTTTTGTAAACCGCCCAGAGAGCTTGGGCTATGGGGCGGTATAGAAATGTAAATAAATAAATTTCTTTAAAAGGTTTAAGAAAATTCAAGGTTTTTAAAAAAGAAAAGCATTGCTTATATACTCCCGTACCTGGAGATTCTCTATGCAGAACTGGTGCCCGTACATATCAATGGCAGAAAGGAAGATGGATTCCACCTGGTTGTGACGCAGTTCGTATGACGGCAAGTGGGAAGCTATAAGGACCTGAGGAGACAAAGGAAAAGTCACAGTAGGATTTTTGAGAGCTGACATGGGAGTCTAGAAAGCTGAACTTTAAGCCTAGAGTCAAGACCTTGCTCAGGTATAAATTTAATAGGGAACCTTAAGGCAAAGCAATAGCTCCGTTTCCCCACCTGAAAAACAGCTCCCAAACACCACGTACTTCAAAAGGGGGACGGTTTTGATTGGAAAGGAGATGACAATAAATAATAAATAATGACGGAGGGAAAGAAGGTAGAAGAGGAGGAGGGGAGGGATGGGAAGAAGAGGAAAAGGAGGGAAAACGGATAGTATAAGACAGTTCTCTGCAGCTCAGTTTCCCCATCTCTAAAATGGATCAAAAACACCACATACTTCAAAAAGGGTCTGTTTTGATGGAGGAGGAGGAGGAGGAGGAGGAGGAGGAGGAGGAGGAGAATAGTGCTTTCTGTAAAAGCTCATCATATTTCTTGTGGATGAGCAGAAGATAGATTAAGATCTCTGCTGATTTACACAAGATTTGCAAAGGTTTACTGCTCCCCATTTTTTGCAAACAATAGCAACAAAAAGGATCACACACACACACAGACACACAACGTAAATAAATAAATTAGTGTGCTAAAACAAAGAAAGCTCGAGATGGGGGAAGCCAGCAGTGCGTTTTTATGTAAAAAGGACGGTGAGCCGCGTTTTGCTACAGAGAAGCGCGGGGGGGAGTTAGGATCCCTGATCTGCAATCGGTGGATAAGCTATCAGGAGGTTTTCAAAAACCCTGTGCGATTTCAGAGGGCAGGCGTGCGAAGTAAGAGAGACGCTGGCTCTCATTTTGCCAAGGACAGAAAGCCCGAGGAGGGCAGGGAGGAGCCCCCCCCCACAACGCCAACGGCAGCAGGATAAAGACATCCGCCAGAACGCCGGCGGCCCCAGCATGCCGCTGGGAGGTTCAGCAACCCTGAATAGTTCAAGGGCGCGGAGAGCAATCCGGCGGAAGGCGGAAAAGGTCAGCGAGCGGCTTCAAACGCCCGGTCGTTTTCGATGCTCATGCACTGGAATTAAAACAAGAAAAAAAGGAGGCTACCCAATGGAAAACCGGGGGGGGGGGGTGGAGGGTAGCAAGCGGGGAGGTAGGGGAGAGAAAGGCAAGCTTCCAGGGGCGCAGAATTATTGTGAGACAATTAGATCCTTCTCAGTCTTTCCGTCCCGCGACTACTCTAATTACAGAGACAAGCCATGAGCAACCGAGATGGGCTTAAAGAGAGAGAGAGAGAGAAGGAGAGAGAGCGCTACCCAGGTGTGCATCTGATATTTAAATTGGAATCCAAGATGGGTAACCTCGTTTGAGGGGGAGGGGGAACAGACACAAATTAAGGCTTTATTTAAAGCCCAAGGGAGGGGGGGGAAGTATTTCCATCAGGACCCGGGCAGCCGCCAACGGATACCACGGCCTCCTCTTCACAGGCTGCGGATCATTTCCCCGGCTGAAATCCGGGCCATACATCCGGCTTTCTTGCACGGGTTCCAGGCCCGACGTAGTTTGAATGCCGCCAAGGTGGACTGAGCCGGCCCTTTTCCATTTCTCAGTGTTTCGGTCTTAAGTTCGGTTCATCCCGAAATTCGAGAGGTTTTTTTTCCCTTTGTATGACAATGTGTACACATTTGTGTGTGCAGTTTTCCTAATATGCATACTTTGCCAGTGCAAAATGTAGAGGCCAGACGGATAACAGAAGCCAGGAGGTCCAAGCGTCTGATACTGATATTAGTCTGGCTGCACTGGCTGCCTGTACGTTTCCGGACCCAATTCAAGGTGCTGGTTTCGAGCTATAAAGCCTTTAATGTCTCAGGACCAACCTGATGGAGCTCCTCTGCCAACACATACCTGTACACAACATCTGAGGCACGCCTCTGAGCACCTCCTCCGAGGGAAGTTCGGAGAATAAAAACAAGAGAGAGGGCCTTCTCGGTGGTAGGCCCCCTCCCGAACCAATTGTAGAATACTCTTCCCAGAGGGCTCCGCCTGGTGCCAACATGGTCATCTTTTCAGTGCCAAGACTTTACTCCCAGGCATTTGAAGGCGTATCGTGGGGATTTTTGTGCGTACATTTTTGAGGGGGTTATGGTCTGTACAGATTGTTTTGCTTCTTTTATTTATTTATTTTTGGTATTTTTAACGGCATTAAAGTTTAGACTTAGTAAGGCCTAGTTATCAGCAGCAACAACTTCAAGCTAAAATCCGTGGGTATTCTTCAGGATTTTTGGTCCCGCCCCCTTTTGCCTTCGGCCTCGCCCACCATTGGAAGGTGGGGCCCCGAGAGCGTCTCTGGACTTAGAATCATAGAATAGTAGAGTTGGAAGGGGCCTACAAGGCCATCGAGTCCAACCCCCTGCTCATTGCAGGAATCTACCTTAAAGCATCCCTGACAGAGGGCTGTCCAGCTGCCTCTTGAAGGCCTCTAACATGGGAGAGCCCACAACCTCCCTAGGCAATTGGTTCCATTGCTGTACTGCTCGAACAATCTGGAAGTTTTTCCTGATGTCCAGCCGGAATCTGACTTCCTGTAACTTTAGCCCATCATTCTGTGTGCTGCACTCTGGGAGGATTGAGAAGAGATCCTGGCCCTCCTCTGACAAACTTTCAAGGTCTTGAAGAGTGCATCCTGTCATCCCTCAGCCTTCTCTTCTCCAGGCTAAACATGCCCAGTTCTTTCAGTCGGTCAACATAGAGCTTTGTTTCCAGACCCCTGATCATCCTGGTTGCCCTCCTCTGAACACGCTCCAGCTTGTCTGCATCCTCCTTGAATTATGGAGCCCAGAACTGGGTGCAATACCCAAGATGAGGCCTAACTAGTGCCGAATAGAGGGGGGAACCAGTACTTCGCGCGATTTGGAATCTATACTTCTATTAATGCAGCCCAAAATAGCATTTGCTTTTTTTTGCAGCCACATCACATCAAAGAGCTTCAACATCCCCACTTTATATGTCAGTTGCAGCACCTTGAATTGGGCTCGGAAACGAACCGGACGTTTCTAAATAAACGTTCCTATTTATTTTCGCAAGTTGCGTTTTAAACATTTTTAGCGCAAGCTGCTTCGTTGGGGCTTTAAAAAGTTATGTATTTATTATTTATAAAGCCCCATCAACACGCCTGGTGCTTTACAGGGTCCCTGCCCCGAGGGAGCTTACAATCTAAAATTTGACACAGGGGAAACAGAGGAGGCCCCTACAGGAAACACAGAAGCAAGATGTGCCTGTTCAAGTGCCACGAGGCACTGGTTCCCTTCTATTCGGCCCTGGTTAGGCCTCATCTTGAGTATTGCGCCCAGTTCTGGGCTCCACACTTCAAGAAGGATGCAGACAAGTTGCACAACACACAAGGGGAGAAAGGGGGAGGGAAGAGGAACAAAATGATGTCGCCCTTCCACAGGGCTGGTGGGATGGCTGTTTCCCGTTTATGGAACCCCCTCACCTGGGAAGGCCACCTTTCTTTTACTCAGTCGGCAAAAACTTCTACTCTCACAGGCACGTTGGGTGTTTTTAGTGTTTTACAAATGTCCGATACTGGGTTGATCTTGGCTGCTCTGCTGTTTTAAGCCTTTGGAGTTCTGGATCTTTATTGTTTTCATATTTTTTATATAGTTTTAGCTATTTAACTTCCTTTTCCCCCCAAGGACACTTGCAGACCGTGCAGCATTTGCAGATGGTTCCGGTGAGTGCTGCGTGGTCCACAAATGGGGAGCTGGGGGCCAAATGTGTGTGTGTGGGTAGTCCGCCAGACTTCTTCCCCATATGGGGCACCCGCTACATCTCTATCCTAGATTATCCAGAGCTGCTGGATCATCGTGTGGCTGCCCCATGTGGCGAATCACTGAACTGCAAGAACTCCCCAGCCCTGGACTGACTCCGCCCATTCAAGCCACCCATTGGATCCCCCTGGACAGGAAGGAGTAGAGGGCTTCCTGTTCCCCTTCTAGTTGAGCCTTGTTTGGACAACAAAGTCTTTCTGAGCTCGGGAGTGTTCCTGCATTCTTGGTTGTCTTTCTGTCTGGATTTCTGGCTTGCTCTTCAGCTCTGCCTCCTGGGTAAGTCCTCCAGTCCTGACTCACTCTTTGGTCCCAACTCCTAGCATGCCCCCCCTGACTCTTGATCCCTGGCTCACCCCAAACCTGACATGGACTTCTTAGGACAGAGATGCCAAAATGAACTAAATAAATTCTACATCAAACAAATATATTATTTAAGGCAAATGAACGGCTAGGTATCACGGGTGCAGCAAAAAGAGGGTAACCAGTAACCAGCAGGGGTGTAATGGTAAATTTGGAAATGCAGGCGCTCATCATGACAGTCGCCATAGCCACGCCCCCAAGGGGAGTCCAAAAATGCAGGTGGGCAGTGTTGATCCCGATCTACAACCCCCTCCTAGCAGATTCCATCTCCTTCAAGGCAAGATGTTTTTGTAAAGCTCGTGGGTCTTAATAGGGAATTGATGGATTTGGGGAAATCTGTTCTGTTTGCATTTTAATGACTGTCAAGAGCCTTTCGTTCTGTCGTTCCCTCACTGACGGAATCAGATTTTGCCCAATTTCCTGATTTTGCACAAATTCGTACTTGCAAAAATGTGCAAACCTCCACCCCAAATGTGTAAAAAAAGAAAAGAAAACACCACCCACCGACATTTTCATGCTTTCAACTAGGGAGGAAATGTGAATTTGGGGGCATTGTTTGTTTTTTAAAAAATGTGCGTATTTTTCTACGACTAAATTTGTGCAAAATTCAGGGGGGGGACCAGAATCCATGCAACACCGGAATAGCGGTTCCACTGCGGAATCGCAGAAATCTCAAGCCATTTGAGCGCGTTTCTCCGACATCCCTAGTTTTAATTCAAGACCAAGCTATGCCAAAATACTTTGCGTTACGACAAGGAACAAGATATTGTCGCGGGGAAAATTCATTTCCTCCCCCAGCTACTGTGAGGATTGCAGCTCAGCTCAGAGGGAACAGAGAAGTCGGAGGGGGGGGGGTACACATGACTGCAGCGTCCCTGCTCAAGTGTTGTCGCTGTGTCCCTCTGAGCTCCGGCCGTTGGTAACAGGGGAAATTGAAAGCAGTCTGGCTTTGATCTCTATGGGATGCAGGTAAACCTGCATCCGGTACCCAGTGCGGAAAGAACGGCCCCTTACCTGTCGGGCTCGTAGTGCCACCTTGGCGTTGGTGGTCTTACTGAGTTGGGTCAGATCCGTCAGAATGTTAATGAGCTCGTCCGTCAAGGTTGGATCTCGGCCACACAGCTGGTCCTGGAGAAGGAGGAGGAGGAGGAGGAGAAGGAGAAGGAGATAAAATGAACAGGAAACACTGGATTTGCAAACATTTCACCCGAGGCAGACAAAGATAAGAGATGCAGCAGTCCACTGAAAGCAAGGTGGAACATGCAATGGTGCTACCAGCTCGGCCTGTTCTGTAGCAGCTCTTCCAATGGTTGCCATGGATGACTGGTACTGTGGCTGGAGAGGGGAGAATTCCGGGTCCTTGGAAGTCAATCATGCTGGGCAAACCTCCGCAAAATCCGTTTAGCTTCCCACTTGGAAGTCTGCAGCACCTGGTTAACAACTAGGCCAGGCTTCCTCAAATTGGCGCCCTCGAGATGGGTTGGACTGCGACACCCATCATTCCCAGCCCGGAATGATGGGAGTCCAACACATCTCGGGGGCACCAGGCAGGGGAAGACTGAAGTACACACTTAAGAAGCAACCGTCTTCCAAAAAGAAAAGAAAAAAGGATTGTCCTTTGCACTGGTTATTTATGGGTGGCGTGGGGTTTTTTTAGTCTGGCGGTCGTTGTCTTTAAAGTGGGATCTGCAACTAAATTTTGCAACGTAGTTCCTCTTCCAGCCATATGCACGATGCTCCATTCCTCCCCTCTCCCTTGGCTGTTTTAGGGGTCCCCAAAAACAATAGTTAGTATTCTGCAAACCCTGGGGTTCCCCCAAGCCCCATGGCATGTAAATAAGAACATAAGAACCTAAGAAGAGCCCTGATGCTGGATCAGACCCAGGGTCCATCTAGTCCAGCACTCTGTTCACACAGTGGCCAACCAGCCATCGGCCAGGGATGAACAAGCAGGACATGGTGCAACAGCACCCTCCCACCCATGTTCCCCAGCAACTGGTGCACACAGGCTTACCGCCTCGGATCCTGGAAGTAGCACATAACCACCAGGGCTAGTAGCCATGGATAGCCTTCTCCTCCAGGAATTCTTCCACCCACCCACCCACCCTTTTAAAGCCATCCAAATTGGTGGCCATCACCACATCTCGTGATTCCATTCTGGCTTTGAAAGGTTCCACACTGACCTCTGAACTTCAGAAATGAGAGGGGCATGATAGATTTTGTGTCCATACCATCATTTTCGACCGCTTTCATTTGTCCCCCAAATATTCAATTGCTTTAGACCATCATCCCTTGAGAACAGGACTAATAATATTTAGTGGGCAAAGATGCCGTTCAGTTGCTCTGAACCCATGGAAGGGAGCAGGCTGTAGGTCAAATAAATAATGTAATATAAATTAAGGGGACAAGGGAAGAAAGTGACCTTACGCTTTTGTTTCAGTTGGAGAGGATATTACAGGTAGGTTAAGGTGGTGTTTTCTTTAAAAGGGTGAGATGTTGTTTTTAAAAGGGTGACGTTTATTTTTTTATTTTTTAAAAAGCATTGGGTTGCCTCCAGTTGTTTTTGGCCTACAACTCCCATCAGCCCCAGCTCCAATGATCAGGAATGAAGGGAGCAGTAATTCAAAACATGGGAATGGTTCCAGGTTGGAGAAGCCTGTTCGCTGGACCCTTATGCAGCCGGAATGGCATCACCCATGTTGTTTTAATCTTAATTTTAGAATTTCTGTAAACCGCCCAGAGAGCCCTGGCTATGGGAACAGTATATAAGTGCAATCAATCAATCAATCAATAAATCACCCACAGACATCACAAAGCGCCCAGAGAGCTTTGGCTATTGGGTGGTATAGAAATGCAATAAATAAATAAATAAAAATAAGAGGGAGATGTCAATGGGCTTGGCGTACCGCAAGGTTTGCAAGAGAAGTAAATCTCTCTCTCTTCAAAGTGTGGGGAATGAAAAGGTGGGGAGAATCACCAAAACGGATTGACGCTTGCTCAGCGGCTGCAGAACGCTGAGCGATTGCTTTGGGGGAAACCAGGAGAGGGAGGGGGGACGCAATGGAATATTCTGGAAAAGGGTATGGCTGATTGGCTGGCAGCCCGAACGGGACTGCGCAACACTGCACCCCTGATTGCCAGATGCTGTGGGCAAACAGGAGATGTCATTATTTCTTAAAGCATCTGTATCCCGCCCCCTGTATCGCTAGGCTCTCAGGGCGGCGTACAGATAAAAATCAGAACAAATGGAAACATAAATCTACACAGCTGGAAAAAAAGCATTAAAATGGTTAACAAATTTAAACCGGTATAATTTTTTTAAGCAATAGAAACAATTAAAAACAATTAAAACTGCGTGACCATGGAGATGGGAGGGCAAGCAGGATGATGTCATTGTCCTCCGGGGCGATGTCAAGGGTAGGTTGGGCAGTTGCTGGGGGGGGGGGAAGCCTGACCAGAGCCCCCCTGGAATTGCGCCTCCTCTCCCTGGCAACCTGCTTGTTCACCTGCCTCTCGCTCTGGCCCAGTTAACAGCAGTGGTGGTGAGGAGGAGGAGGAGGAGGAGGAAGAGGAGGTGCCGCGGCCTACCTGCTCCCTGGCTCCCTACCTGCCAAGCAAGCAAGTGGGAGCCACGAGGAGGAAGAGGATGAGGAGTGAGAGCAGCTGCTGTTAATGGCAGTGAGAAGGGAGACTCGGTGAGGGAGGGGGGCATTGAGAGGGTGTCTGTAAAGGCTCTCAAAACCCTGGAGCTGGATGCCTCCTTATGAGTTTCCCAGAGGCATCAGTCTGGGCCTCCATCGGAAACAGAACACTGGGGTAGAAGGAGCCCTGTTCTGATCCATCGGGGCCTCTTTCGTTGGGCCCGGACCACTGGCCAAGCAGGGGAAAAGCCAGCCAAATTCCTTCTCGCTTTGAGCAGCCCTCACGACTGGCACAGGTGACCCCCCCCAAAAAAGAGAAGCGTGGGGCAGAGAGGAAGGGGGAGAAGTTTAAAGCCCCCCCTTCCTTGCACGAAGAAATCATCAAACCACCTCAGAAAAACAAAGCCGGGTGGCGGCGTCCCATTGGCTCAGTCCTGCCCCTGATTGGCAAAAGGCGGCGAGCGGCGCCTCAAACGGCTTCTTTGACAAGGCCGAACGCCTCCCCGGCACCCCCCATGTAATTACACACTTGAGTGACTGGACTCTGAAGAAAATTGAAGGCCTGAGCTGCGAACAGCTGCCATTTTCTCTCTCCATCATGCCGGCATGATTGCTTGAGAAATGAACAGCCCCGGCTCAAAGCTACTCCAGAATTCTCAGAGGAAATATGGCTCCGTGTTCAAATAATGAGATTCTTAAGGCAAGCGTTACTTACAATCACACCGCCAAAAAAGAAAAGGAAGGGAAAAGGGGAAGGGGGGAGGCGAGAGAGAGAGAGAGAGAGAAAGAAAGAAAGAGAAAGGTCCTTATACCTTACAAATTAGTATTTAAGGAAGCTGGTGGCAGTTCGGGTAGCGGTTACTTGTCAGCTCTTCTTAGAGGATGAGAAAAAGAAAGGGGGTATTTTGTTTTTAATTTTTGATTCGGCAATTGATTTTTAGAGACAGGAATCCATGAAGTCCTTAGCACCGAAAAAAAAAGGCGAGAGGGGCTAGCAGCTTGGGAAGACCAAACTCTATTAATTAGCGTCTTTGAAAGCATGACTCAGGCAATGATTGATGCCATCAATCCTGCCGTTAACTCTCCCACGTGCCCTATAAAAAAGCGGGAGGGGGGGTGTTCTTCGCTCAAATGTTATTTAAATTAGTCAAATTTCACCCCCTCTTTTAGGATGGAGGGGGGGGGAAGTAAAATCAATGGCTGACCTAGGATGGTTCTAACAAAGAACCCCAAATCCATCTTCAAGCGAGGAGTTGTTAGAGAAAAGTTTTCTAGCCATGCATCAGGTTTTGTGGAAGCCCAATTTGCACTTGTTTAGAATGGAGCAAACTGTGTTGCGTTGACAGCTTTGGCGTTTTTTTGTCAGGGAAAAGCAGGCCTCAGGAACGTGAATTTGGGTGGGTGGGCAACTGGAGCTAGTGCAGAACGCAGCAGCTCAGCTATTTGTCAGGAGCTGCCTCCTTTCAGCACCCCTAGCTCCCCCAAGGTCAAGTCTGTCCCCTCCAGAATATCATCCCTCCACCTTGCCCTTGGTCGGCCCCTCTTCCTTTTGCCTTCCACTTTCCCTAGCCTCAGCCTCTTCTCCAGGGTGTCCTGTCTTCTCATTCTGTGGCCAAAGTTCTTCAGTTTTGCCTTTAATACCATTCCCTCAAGTGAGCAGTCTGGCTTTATTTCCTGGAGTATGGACTGGTTTGTACAAAGCCCTAAACAACCAGGATACCTGAGAGAGCGCCTTCTCCCTTACCAACTTGCCCGATCACTGAGGTGGTTGGAGGGCATGTTCATGGTGGTTCTACGTGGACCTGTGGCTCAATTGGAGTCCACCAGGAGAAGAGCCTTTAGTGTGGTGGCCCCTTTTCTTTAGAACTCCCTGCCCCCGGAGGTCAGTCGGGCACCAACACTAGGCTGTTTCCGGCGCCTCCTGAAAACAACTCTGTTTCGACCAGCCACTGTTCTTCTGGTTCCTTTGTTTTTAAATCGAACCATTTTAATCTGCTTTTTTAACCTTCTTTCTTTTTACTGTGTATACCTATATTCACCGCTCTGGAATCTTGCGTTCGATAATTGAGCGGTATAGAAATATTGTAAATAATAATAACGATGATGTTGATGATGCTAAGCCTGCTACCAGTTTCAAAACTGTAACGTACAGCCGTAACGCACAATGAACAAGAGAAGATTCTCAGATGTGAGTTCATAGAAACATACTAGAATGAGTCCAAAAGGCCACACAGCATAAGCCCTTGCTAAAATAAACAAAAAGGAGGCTGGTGGCCTCCAGATGTTTTGAACCGCAATTCCCAGAATTCCTGACCACTGGCCATGCTGGCTAGTCCAAAACCGCTGTGGTTTAAGGTGTCTTCGGAATAGGGCCTCTGTCTATGTATTCTCTCTTGCTGGCTATACTTCAGTGATAGAGCAATTGCTTTAATTGCAGGTTTCCGGGTTCAATCCCCAGGTAGGGCTGGAATCAGTGTCGACAGTACGTGTCTACGTGGACCCAGGGTCTGAATCAGGATAAGGCAGCTTTTTATATTACCATGTGGGGGACGGGACAGTCCACCAGGAACAGGCATGATGAAGAAGCCTGTGTATCTACTTGGGTTTCCTTTTGCAGTACTTTTTGCCCCACTCTTCAACCGGAAAGGCTCCTAGAGCGGCGTACATAAGGTCAACCACAAACAAGGCAGCCTTCAGGCTCACAGTGTAAAGGATACGACACAAAAGGAAAAAGGGCTGGGGAGGCAGGAGGAAAAAAGGCACACTCTGCACCATAATTCTTATAGTGCCCAACTGGAATGGAGATACAGTGAAGGGGGGGAGAGGAGGAGCGGAATGGAGCTGGGCTCTCGGCAGAGCTGATGGAGTGGCCCTGCTTGCCTTCTCTCCCTCTGGCGTACCCTGATGGGATGGCTACAGTGGCTTTTTTTAAGGGATCACCTGACCTCTTCTGTCCAAGCGTTGTTAAGCAACTGGCCCGCTTGCAGGTTTCCGTATTTGGGCAAGTAATTAACCGTTCAACATCCAAACAGTATGCAAAATTACAAGGCAGTTCTGTTTCTTCACATGCTCAGAGCTGGAGGCTACAGAGTTCTCTGGCAAGAGCGGCGAAAGGAGCAAGTGCCGCTCTAGGAGAGCTGCCGGGGTTGGTTTTTTGCAGCAATGGCTGATGGGATACCATCAGGAGGAGAGAGAGCATGGAGGAACTGTCAATCAAACGTCGCGAGGGATTTTACTAAACTTCACGGTAGTTGAGTCACACAACGACAGAGTTAGAACACGTTGTGTAGGGAGCGCTCCCTAAAAACTCAAACCGCTGAGTGGAGTTTTTCCACAGCGTTGACTAACGTGTTGTCTGAACTGAGGCTATCAAATCCCTTCACAATTGCCCCTTCTACTGATCCTCTAATTTTTGTCCACAAGTGTGGTTTATTGTTGCTATTTTTAATTCTCAATTTTGTTTTGTTTCGGAGTTCAGTATTTTAACATTCTTTTTTTTTAACCTGTTCTCTCCCCACGTCCTCCTGCCAACATCTTTTAACAGAACTACGCATTTTATGAATGTTGTGAGCCGCTTTGGGAACTTGGGTCAAAAAGTGGACACAAATCCAAAACATGAAACTATCCATATGCTAACATTATTTGAGACCCTCCTCCTAGGGAGGTTCAGAGGGTGGCAAACAAGGGAGAGGGGCCTTTTCGGTGGTGGCCCCACTCTGATTACGGAATGCCCCAACCCCCAGTGAGATCCGCCGAGTGCCAACGTGGGCCTCCTTTCAGCGCAACCTTAAGGCTTTCCTCCACTTCCAAGCATTTGACAGGATATGATAAAGGTTTTTAATCAGTCCCAGGATGCTTCTGGCTGAATGTTTTAAATTCGTTTGTATGCCAATAGTTTTTATATTATGTTTTGTACTGTCTTTTTAAGGATCTTTTGTAAACTGCCTAGAGAACTTGGGGCTGTTAAGCAATATAGAAATATAAATAGTAACAACAACATTTGTATGCCGCTTTTTTACTAGAGTGGAATACAACTCCTGTTCATCTTTCCCAGATCTGTCCCCAAAACTAGTTTCATATTAGGATTTGAATTCCGGGCCCTATTAACAAAAAAATAACACAGGCTGTAAATGACTCTCGGATCCAGTAGCAATACCCTCCTGTTACTCAAAACAACTATTGTGATATCAGAAGCCGCTGGATGAAACCTGAAAAGATGACACCGGTGTAAGATCCTGGAACAGTACAACAATGGAACCCATGGCCTAGGGAGGTTGTGGGCTCTCCCCCACGAGAAGCCTTCAAGAGGCAGCTGGACAGCCCTCTGTCAGGGAGGCTTTAAGGTGGAATCCTGCACTGAGCAGGGGGTTGGACTCGAAGGCGTTAGAGGCCCCTTCCAGCTCTAGGATTCTAGGATTCTAGGATTGAACGACCCTGAATAGGATCCTCTGGCGTTCCGAGTAGGTTAGAAAGACCCCCCAAAAATGAAACCCTCCAAGGCCCCCAGGAGCCTGACTTACAATGAGCATCGTCACGAGGAGGTTCTTCTTGGTGACTTGAGCGTGAGAGAAGATGTAGTTCAGGACGGCGTTCATGTCAGTTTTGTTCTCCTCTCGAAGGGCGAAGACGCACTTATCGTAGTGACCTGTGGGCAGAGAGCGAACCACAATGCATTAGTTGAACACCATGGGCCAAATTCAAACTCCTCCCACAATTGGCCACACACCCCATCCCCCCCCCACAATCCTTTGATGGTTTCCCAGCTTTGGCACATTTCCCCCATTCTGAAAGTTTGAAATGCGTCTCCTGAGGCTCAGTTACTGGCCTTAAGGGCTGTAAGCTAAAATATGTTGGGATTTGAGGCTCCACCCCCTTTTACCTTCAGCCACGCCTACCAATGGAATGCACCCGCCCCCCGAGGAACACTGAATTCTGACCTTGGGCTGAAAGGGGTTCAACCCATGGAATATATCACAGATTGGAGGTAACAGCGAGGAATCCTCCCCTGAAAGAACCCAAGGAGGCTTCGCGGGCCAGATACAGAACAACCCCGGGCCGTTTTCGGCCTGTGGGCCAGAGGTTCCACACCACCAATGGGTGGGTATGTGTGTGAGTGTACACTGGTACCCAAATGAGGATACCAGGTGGGAGTACTTGGCCATCTAGGCCCCGGGTGTCCGCAGCCCTGGCGCAGCAAGGCGTCTTTTCCCATAGCCTGATCCCAGAACCTTTCAACCCGAGGCCAAGCTTGGGTTCTCCTGGCCGGAAGGCAGGTGCTCCGACCAGTGACTGGGCTCCCTTTGCAGTATGCTAATGAACAGTACATGCTTTCCCAGGAGCCGATGGGGAAGAATTCTCTTCCAGCAGCCCACATCTCCAGGGGGAGTATGCCACGCCTCCCTGGGCTCTGAAATTTTAAGGAACATTGCAAGGTCTAAATCATTGTAGTTGTTGTTTTATCCCATCCCTGCCCTCTCCCTCCACTTCCCCGCACCCGAAACTCTGCTCGCGAAATAAAAAATAGCAACAGCAGGCCAGCTTCTCTGAAAGACAACTCGGTCACCATCCACCATTATCCATATCCCCCTACAAGCCGCAGTGGGAGGAGAGTGTTGAAGGGCAAAATTTTGCTCCAGGTCAGGGTTGGGCAGTTTCAGAGATAGAAGCCCAGAGCCAGTTATCAAAAGCCAAGAGACAAAGCCAGAGGTCAAAAGCCAGGGCGAGTGGAAGCTGGTGGCTCCGATGTCAGGGGTGTGTGTGGATCCACTCTGGGTTTCAGTCTGAACCCGTCAGAACACTAAAGGAGCTCTCCACACTTTGGATAGTTCCTTTAGAGTTCTGACAAGTTCTGAATGAAACCCAAAGCGGATTCGCTGCCCCACTGACATCGGAGTCATCAGCTTCCACTGGCCAGAGATAACTGCTGCTACCTAAGCTAAGGCAGAGGAACCCCAGGCCCTCCAGGGGGATAAATTCAGCCCTCTGGGGTTCCCCAGATATTCATACCCCGCTCCTCTGGCCTCACCCCCACTTCCCCCAACCTCCCATCACATGATGGCGTCTCGGCTTTTGTGCCGTTTCCCCACCCCCCCTTTCTAAAAGGTTGAAAGGCCTCGCCTAAGGTTGAGATACTGGCAGCCAGAGATTTAAGTTAGCCCATGCTGGTATTTTGGGCCTTTGGGGTATTTGGGGGAGAGGGCTCCCCTTTTGCCTCCAGCCACGGGAAGGTGGCTCCCAAGAAATGAAATGCAGTCCTTGGTAATGAAAGCAGTTTCCCACCCTTGGCCTAGGCCAAAGTCCCAATCTGAACAGGAAGTAATGCTTCCGGTTCACATGGAGGCCGGTAGCTCATAGTCAGGAGCAGGCCCGGTCTCTCCGGTGTGTATCCCGTATCAGTCTCGGAGCCTGGACAAGAAGAAGAAGACCAGCTAAGATAGGAAGCAGGGAAGAAAATTCTGCAAGACACTCCAGGAGTCGAGGAGGAATCTTCCCAGGAACTTATTGAACAGGAGGCCCAGGCTCAGAGATCCTCCTCCACGCTCCTGGGAACTCAGCCTTTGTTGGAGGATGGGAGAGCGTCGGAACTGACTGGTCCCAGAGTCTGCCGCAGGCTCAAGCGGACGGAGTTGAGAGGAGGTGGGAGGCGGTCCGTCAGGTTAGCCACTCGCCTGTGGTTACAGCTTGAAGACCCTCCCTGAAGGAGGAGTCCGGTAAAAGCTTGTCAGGCATAGCGGGAAACTGTCCATATAGTTGATAGGCAACAGCCTTGCTTCGTTAAGCTAGTTAAGCTTAGAGGAGAGCTCCTAGCCTTCACACTCCCTTCAAGTAGGAAGAGACGTCTATTTACTGAACAAAGACTTTGTGGATTGCATGGCAGACTTCTTCACTGCCTCACGTCTCGGAGGGAGGGCTTGGCATCATTACACTCATCACACCTGTGAGGAGCACACAGAGTTGAGAGTTCTTGTTTCTAGTCCCAGCAGCTCCTGGCAGTCACCGCCGAAGCAACGGCAAAGCCGGTCGGGTGCTGCGAGAAATGGAAGTTCCTTGGCAGACAAATACTTGCGGGAAGTGTGCCTTGGGGGGTAAAGGGGGGGGATCTGAAAAGCACCTATCTAGCTCCTCAACCTGGCTGCTACCCATCAAGGCTCCTTAAGAGTGCCAGAACGCAAGGTTTTCCATTACAAGGTCATCTGTAGCACTGAAATAGGAGTGGAAATTGATCTCCCAGTTTTCAAAACAAGAAAGAAAAAGAGGGCTAGGTTAGCAAGGTGTAAGAGAAGGTGAAGGTATTTTCTACAAACAGAGAATTGCGAGCTATGTGGGGCGTTACTGCCATCCGGTGGTCAAACGCAGGATAGAAAGATTCATAGAATCATAGAATAGTAGAGTTGGAAGAGGCCTGTACTGCCATCAAGTCCAACCCCCTGCTCAATGCAGGGATCCACCCTAAAGCATCCCTGACAGATGGTTGTCCAGCTGCCTCTTGAAGGCCTGTCATGTGGGAAAGCCCACGACCTCCCTAGGTCATTGGTTCCATTGCCATACTGCTCTAACAGTCAGGATGTTTTTCCTGGTGTCTAGCTGGAATTTGGCTGGGGAATGCTGGGAATTGTAGGATTATTATTTGTTTGCTGTCTAAATGTGCATAAGACTGTGTCCTAAAAGGAAAGACCTCCACGTGAAACTCTGGAAAGCTACTGCTAGTGAAAGTAGACGAATGAATAGTTTGACCCGATATAATACAGCTTCTTATGTGCTGATATAGAGGGGGGTGGGGGATCTCGGTTAAAATGCCAAGGGATAGAAGGAATATGTCTGGAAGACAGGGGCTCATCCGCCTGAACCCAGCTGCGGTAAGTGGTGACCTGCAAGAGGTGACCTGAAGCATTCTGAGATAAGGCTAACAAGAACCCTGCCTGATATTGCATGTCAGATGTGCTGCAAACTAAACGGTTTATCCCGGGCAGGAGATTAACCCTCGTCTAAACCGCGCATCCCGTCAGCTCTTAAGAATGAAATCTCCAAAAAGACAACGTTTCTCAATTCTGGTCCAGAAAGAAGAACGGATTTAAGTTAAACTTGAGCAAAAAGGTGCCACCTGGTGGCCAGAGGTCTAACTGCGGCACCTCCAGCCGTACCGCGGAACAGCTTCTGCCAAACTGGCGCCCCACCAGATCTGTCGGACTACAACCCCCATCATTCCCAGCCCATCATCTCTGGAGGGAACAAGTTGGGCAGAGCTACTGGTAAACAAACAGCCAAGTTGTGCTCGTTTCACACACATTGGAAATCTTATTTATTTATTTATTACATTTTTATACCGCCCAATAGCTGAATCTCCCCCCCTTCCCCGCCCCCCATCCAAGTCCCCTCCACCCCCACCCAGAAATTCAAACCCTGAATTTGCACGAGACCCACCGTGCTGGAACTGAGTCTCCACCTTCAGGTACTGCCGCAGCAAATCCATCACCACTGCCTTCATGTGCCCTCGGATGCCGCTACGGTACCTGCAGCACACACCCCGAGAGAGGCGAGGGAACGTCAGAAGAGCCCTGCTGGATCAGACCGAGGGTCCATCTAGTCCAGCACTCAGTGGCCAACCAGCTGTCGACCAGGGACCAACAAAGCAGGACATGGTGCAACAACACCCTCTTACCCATGTTCCCCAGCAACTGGTGTACACAGGTTTTATTGCCTCTGATACTGAAGGCAGCACATAGTCATCAGGACTATTAGCCATTGACCGCCTTCTCCTCCAGGGATTTATCCAGCCCCCTTTTAAAGCCATCCAAATTGGCGTCCGTCACTAGTGGTAGCGAATTTCATAGTTTATCTAGGTGTGAAGAAGTCCTTCCTTTTCTCTGTCCTGAATCTCCCGCCCATCAGCTTCATGGGATGAACCCACTGGGCTCTAGTTCTATGGGAGAGGGAGAAAAACATCTCTCTACCCACATTCTCCACACCATGCAATAAGCTGCTAGTCCTCATGGTCACTGCAAGACATATCGCCCCGATGTTGATTTTCTGGGGTAGGTGTGTTCTTTAAATCCTGCCAACACACAACGAGCCGTTTCACAAAACACAAGGGGGGCTAATAAAGAGTTCCAGATCACCTCAACCGTCCACCTTCACCAGGTTTTGGACATCAAGAATTATGGAAATCGGGGCAGCAGGCCGAGTGTTTAACCACCCACAAGTCCTGCAAACCAGGTCACTGAGAATTCTCTGCAGCCATGAAGGCTAGAATCAACTTTTATGACGAGCTGCATTTCTTCAGAGTCCAGCAGCTCAACAAAAAAAATCCTGTTCCAGCTTTACTCTCTGAGCACTGGCTCTTGGGGCTTAGATCCTAAACCGAAAACACGCGTCTAGCCCTCCAGGATCCGTTTCTCAACCCACTTGCTCTTCCGACATGAGGGCTCACCTCTGTACCAGCTGCACAATGCTCTGGGTGTTCATGAAGAAGACCTCGCGCTCCGATTTGCGATTCAGGGTGGCCGCGTGACTGTCCAAGATATTGGCGATCTACGGGAGGAAAAAAGAGCCATAAAAAGGCAGCTGGGCTTATTGAACCCGACGGAGGTTCCCTGCCAGCAAAAAAGCAACGGCGAGAATTTGACATTCGCGGGGATGTATGAATCCTGCCACTATGCACACAATTTCATACCACGTGTAACTATTCAGCATCCCCAGGGCTTTTGGTAATATATTTTTTTTAAGTGCAGCTTTCTAGGCCTTAAAGATTGCAAAGGTGCGTTGTCTTTTCCAAAGGAGATGGAAGAAAGAGCGAGACGTGGGACTCAGCAGGGCAAACTTTTCGCATAGCGCCTTGCCCTTCCCTATGAATGGCAGGATATATTATGCAAAGTAAGACTTTCTATGCAAATTTACATCATTTGAATCTTTTTTTAATATATAAATCCCACTGTGGCGTTACACCCCACAAGTCAATTCCAAATGTATGTCTGCAGTTTGTAAGTCTGTGGTTTTTAGAATGTTGGCCTGAGTGGGCGGAGTTAGAATGTCTTGGGAGCGGGGAGGAGTGATGTATAAGGGAAGGACGGAGGGGATTGAAAAAACTTTTCAGGGAGACTTGTTAGGTACTCTTAGAGTCTGTAGTGCTCTCTGTGTTTATGGTACTTAAGTTCTGGGAAATTTGAGAGTCAGTGTACTGAGTGGTGTCTTTAGAGTGTGGAAGTATATCAATCAATACTGATAATAAAGAAAGTTCAAGAGTGATTGTGTAGAAAAAGGAAAGCGCGTATGTGAAGGAGTGACAGGATTGTATGAAAGGTTTCAAAAAGGTTTTTAAATGTTGTTATTTGAAACAAAGCTTATGAACTTTTAAAAATAAATTTTGATTGTTTTGTTTTTAAACTACCACAAAAAGCCCATGTGTCTGTTTGGCATTTATCATCTTAAGTTTACACATTCTGCACCCACTCTGACAATCATTCACCTAAGCAGATATAACTCACCGCGCATTATTATATATATTAAAATCCATTCTCCATTTTAAACCCCTTTCTCCACATAGTTTGGAGGAAGGTGGTTTTTATCCCTTGCCTCAGGCGTATCAAGCGGTGGGGCTTGGCCTGAGCAGGGAGTAGCTGCGGCCGGGTCTGGTGTTCAGAGCCTGTGTCGCCCCACCCACCTTGACCACAAACCATGTTTGTAAACGGATCCAACACATCAAATGAAAGGCAAGAATAGAACGCATTTTTAAAACATCGACAAAATGGATGAACTAGCCACAGCAAATGACATTATTCACCAAGAGCTCAGGAAAATGAAGAGAGGCTTCACCTGGCATCTAAACAAGGAAGGGGTGGCGTCACTAAACCTACATTAACCTCGAGAACTTAAGGGCACAATTCCAGGCATGTTCTGGGAAACCATATTTCACAATTAGAAGATTTTCAAGTAATGGCGCTGGGATTAGGTTCTTGTTGAAATACTGCTAGTTAGATTTCTGTTACTAATATTTATTAGTGTATATTTGTAGATCTACAGAATTATGATTTTTCCAGCAAGGTTTTTTTTATCAATCAATGATACTGATTAATTCTGTAACTGAGGTAGGCCTTAAGTGATCATTGCCTGTTAATAATATACGTATCTACCTTTTGCATATTTGTAGATAATAAGTTTTTAAAAAGAAGAGGAAGAGAAAGCGTCAGGTGGATAGGACGGGTGTTCTGCAGAGAAGGGAGCCAACACTCGAAAGACCCTGTTTCCGCTTGCCACCTACTTAACCTCCAAAGGTGCGCTTACTCGGAGCAGGGCCTTAGGGAACCATCTGAATGAGCAGGAGATCCTTCAAATAATTCAAACCCACTGTAGAACGCAGATCTCTTTTGTGCAGAATCTGCTCTCTGAGATATTTTTGGCACCGAGCATTCACAGTGCAGGACGCTTCCTGCCTCGGATGCCGTCCTCTTACCTCGAGGCGAGATCTGCCACCCAGCAACCCAGGCCCCAAACCCTTTCCCATCGGCCGCAAATGTCCCAAGGAGAGACGCTCCCCACCTGCTGGCTAGGGAACTGGCAGAGAACGGACGTGATGTTGCTGGCATACTGGGCCATCTCCTTTTTGATGGATTTTTCCACATTAGGGGGGATCCGCCCAGAGACGCTGGTCATGATATCCTGAAGTTCCAGGAGAGGCAAGGAGGGGTCCCGCAGGGTCTTCATTAACCGTTCAACCCAGTCCTTCACCTGGGTTAGAGGAAAAGGAAGGATTAGGATTTCTTTTCAAAAGTTAGGATCATAGAACACTGACTAATACGGAATCAGGCAGTGGTTCCTTCTACTCCTGTATCGCCGGCACAGGGGCAGTTGGCACAATCAAACAGCACACCGTGGCTAATTTAAGCCAAGGTGGTCTGCGGCACATGCTGGTGGCCATTTTGAATGCTGAAGCCACGGCCGTGGCTTGCAGCGTCCTCCGAACCTGGGGGACTGCAGGTGATGTGAGGGTTGTTTAAGCCTCACATAAACCGTGGTCCCTGGGTTTGCACAACACAACAAGCCACTGGTTGAATTTTCAAAAAGAATGCATCGCAGCCCAACGTGGTTTAAATTAGCCACAGTGATCGGGCAACCTGGGTCACTGAATAGCAACAGCTCTCTGGGATTTCAGGCAGGAGTTTTTCCAACACCATGGAGCTACAATCTCCTCCCAAAATTGGGGACAGGGTGGGGAGCAAGGTGACTTGATCCCTAAGGCTATGTTGTCTCTACAAATTAACACTGGTTCTCAACTGTCATGATTCCCAGAGCAAGAACTCCAGGAACCTGAACATAAGAAAACACAAGAAGGGCCCTGATACTGGATCAGACCGAGGGTCCATCTAGTCCAGCACTCTGTTCACACAGGGGCCAGGCAGCTGTGGGCCAGGGACCCACAAGCAGGACCCACAAGCAACAGCACCCTCCTGCCCATGTTCCCCAGCAACTGGTGTATATAGTCTTAATGCCTCGGATACTGGAAGTAGCACATAGCCATCAGGACTAGTAGCCACTGATGGCCTTCTCCTCCTCCATGAATTTATCCAACCAGCTTTTAAAGCCATCCAAAATGGCAGCCATCACTCCATGTTGTGGTAGTGAATTCCACAGTTTAACTCTGCGCTGAGTGAAGAAATCTTTCCTTTTATCTGTCCGGAATCTCCCACCATTCAGTTTCATGGGATGATTCCGCTGGGTTCTAGTAAACCGCCCAGAGAGCTTCAGTTTTTGTAAACTGTCTAGAGAGCTTTGGCTATGGGGTGGTATATAAATAAGAATAAGAATAAGAATAAGAATAAGAATAAGAAGAAGAAGAAGAAGAAGAAGAAGAAGAGAGAGAGAGAGAAATGTCTCCCTGCTTGTAATCCACCAGAAAGTGTGCATAATGGAACAGATTTAAAAAATATAATAAAATAAATAAATAAACCAATTTTTTAGAAGACTGGAGATTTTTCAGGGACTATTCTCAATTCCGCCCCCCCCCCCCAAAAAAACCCTCTCCCCCTGCAATTCTAAATTTTTTCAGGCATACACACACTATTTTGCAAATAGCACATGACACACAAAAGAAAGATGTTCAACATTTATTCCAACTGGAAGATTTAACTGCGGGGACAGAAAGAGTTGACAACAGACAGCGGCTTCAGCGTAAAATTTTAGAGCTGCTGTTTCGTTCGGTGACAGAAGGGGAAAGGAGCTGGCGGTACCTTGTTATTGAAGAAGGGCTCCGGCAGGCAGTACCCATTCATCACGTTGACCAGGTTGTCGAGGACGTAATGGAAGACGCGATGGAGCTTCTCGCCTCGGAGCGCCGTGCTCTGGATCTTGGGCAGGACACCCATGTGGAGTTCAGCCTTGGGGGGGGCAAAACAGACATCATTATGCCAGGGAAAGGGTGATAAAGATTCGTTCCGAGGACTTACCTGCAATGCTATGTGCTGCGAGAGTTGTCCGGAGAATCAGACCCAGACGTGTCAAACAATTGTCAAGACTGCCAGCTACCGGGGGGGGGGGGGGAATCTCAAAACAGAAGGCCTTCTGGGAATCTCTAGGCCACTACTTTTCCCGTGAAAAAACGCAGACTTTCCAGAGCCCAAAGCAGCTCCACTCTCACTCCTTTAAGGGATCGGATGCTGCTTTGCCTTGTTCCTATATACATTTCCTGCGTGCAGCCAAGCACTTCCTGCGCGCAGCCAAGCACTTCCTGCGCGCAGCCAAGCACTTCCTGCGCGCAGCCAAGCACTTCCTGCGCGCAGCCCAGACTCCATTGCCTCACTTTGTTCCTGCCTCATTCCCTAGTTCTCTTGGCTCTTTGGCCCCACAGGTCCCACTTACTTACGCTTTTCTGCCACCCCCCCCCCCCACTGCCACCTTGGAATTGACCACTGCTTGTCCTCCTGAATATACTAGAGGAGCCGCTTCTATTGCCACTAACTAAGCCTTCACAGAGGCCTTTCAACCTTTTAGAAAGGGTGAAAAAACTGCACTAAAGTCGGGAAGCCAACAGACGATTGACGGTTGGGGGGTGGAGGGACACGGCCTCCTGAGGACCCGAAGCCAGAGGTTCAGCACGTCAGGACCGAGCCGTGAAACCTACCTGCTGAACCCGACTCGGGTCGTCCAGCTGCAGCTTGGCAATCACGCAGCCTGGGTCGAGGGCGGCACCGGCGCGCTTGACGTAATGGATGCAGCCCGACTCCACCGCTGTGAGCGTCATCACCATCTTCATGACCTGGAAGCGAGAGGAGACGAGGTCAGGCGTCTGCCTTCCCCGAAGACTGCTGACTGGAACCTGCTTCTCCTGCCCCCGCCACCCTCGTCGAGGGGCCAGCCCCGTGACTCAGTTTATCCTTTAGTCGGTTCTGGGCTTGCAGCTGAAGAGGGCTGAAATTCAACAGGCCACGGTTGCGCCTCATTGAAATGACAGTACAGATAAATACAGAAAGACTAATAAATCCAGGAACGACACTGGATCCAGGACTGGGATCAAGGTTAGGCATGGCTGGGCATCTGCCAAGGGCCCACACCCAAGCAGGGGCCCACCAAGAGGACCCCCTTGGAGTCAGGGATACGTGAATATGGCTGCCAGTTGATTAAAGAAATCAGAGTTAATTGTTCAATTAAAACAGGAGCCTGAACTATTGTTACGTTTATCAAATTGCATGAAATGGTTATTCTGCCAAACAAACAAGAGCCGGATTTATATGCAACGAACAAACGCAAATATGTTGGGTTTACTAGATTATGGGAGAGCAACCCAAAACCTAGTAGAATAGAACGGATTAGGAACATTTGAAATTTATGTGAGATCGCTAAATCTACAGCCTTGCAGAATGCAGAATGAAATAGACTCTGGGGATGGATAGGCAGGAAGCTGTGTTTCAACATATCCAAAATACGTCTTATATGAAATTATACGATTTATAATGAAGAGATTTTAAATTTTATTCTACTGGGTCAGTCGAAGGGACTGTTCGCACAGAACGGCAGCAAATTGTGGGTTAATTAACCCATGATTTGCCATGCCATGTGCTGGGCACATTCTGCAGACTTTTTGAATTTTCAGCCCCTGACATGCCTATCGGGGGTTGCTACATGACGTCTGAACCCAGACACAATGTGTCACTTCACACACCACACCGGGCTCATTCATGCTGAATATGTAACCCCTGATGGGGTTGCAGCAAGCCATCTGAACCCAGCCATCGTGGGTTATTCAAGGGTTAAACAACCCTCGCATAATCCTACTACAAACTGTAGTTATACAACCCAAGGTGAGCCCTTCGTCATCATCATGCGAACCAGGTCTATAGGTCATTTGTGGGTTAAATAACTAATTGTATGTTAACAGTGGATTGTTTAACCTATGAATAACCTACAATGTCCAGGATGTCAAGTAGCAATACTGATCAAGGGTTGAATATTCAAAATGGCCACAGAACACACCCAGCTCATGCTGCAACAAATTGCAGCCATTGTGTGTGAACCGGTTTTAAAAGTGTTGGCAGGTATATACTTCGTAATTAGGAAATTAGGAAATTTGTATGTTTTCATGTTCCTATTTGTAATGTTTGTTATCAGTTTTGTTACGTATTTCTATTGTTTTTTTAAGGGAATGGAAAAAAAAGAAAAAGAAATCTTTGAGTTAATTGTGTGAGTTTTTAATCTACTACCTCCTTGACATATAAATAGAACGATCCTGAAAAGACATGTTTTGTTTATAGATGCATCCTTCATATGGGAGAATACCTCTTCTAAGATGGCGACTAACGGTATTTTAAAAGTACTTGTATGAAAATATTAACCTGCCCGCCCCCCCCCCCCCCGAGGCATCTTTTTTAATCAGAATGATCTAGCCAATTGACTAAGTGTGTCAAAACCCTAGAAAAAAATATTTACTAAGTGGGTTTCAAATGAGCTCTTCCTAACCCAGGTTCCTCCTGAGGAGATGCGTCTAAGAGGGCCAAAAGCTGTTACCTCGATTTCAGCAAAACACTGGCCTGCGAAGACATGCCCTCCGTCTTCCACCACGTACTGGATGAGCTTCCCTGCTGAAGGGGAACGCAGAATGGACGGATCGTTTTCCTTCTCAAACACACAGGTTTTGTTGCCAATGGTAATGCGATATCTAAGGAGAGAAAGCAAGGAGGTCACAAGCCGGAGAGAGAAAGGGATGACTGCAAAGAGGTTGTCTGGGAGAAGGGGTGTATGATCGCCACAGCTACAGCAAGGGCTCCTGGGTAGTTTGGTGTTGTGTCCAATAGAAATCCTTTGGGGAGGGGCCTTACCTCACTACAGGAGTGCCTACTTTCAAGGCTTTCTGCTGCCTAAGGCAAAAAACAAGATTAAATTGTTTCTTCAACACTGGTGATGGAACAGCATCCTCCATTGAACTTGAAGGCCGCAGGCTAGTTTAGGGAGCACTGGGCAGGCAGTGAGGTACACAGGTCTCTCCTCCAACGTCTCATTGCTACCCCCCACAGCATCTGCCGTCTGAGGCAACTGCTTCATCCTGCCTAATGGGAGGGCCTTTTAGAACTGGAGGGAGAGGGGACAGGGACGGACTGCACAAAAGCCAGGAAACCCCCAAATAGTGGTTGCGTAAAGCGATTGGAGCCAGGAAAAGTGTGTGGGGGGTGCATCTGGAGAATCCCAAAGGGCCAGATCAGGATGGAATTGTCCCACAGGCTTGAAGCTCTGCAAAAAGGGTTCACAGAAAAGGGTTTGTAGGGGGATACAAAGGAAGCAACAGTGGGGAGGGTCTATAGATCAGTGTGTCTGTAGCTTTTGCATGCAGAAGGTTCCAGGTTCGCTCCTTGATGCCTCCAGGTAGGGCTAGAAAAACTCCAGCCTGAAACCCTGGAGAGCCGTTGCTGCCAGTCAGTGTCGACAATACTGGGCTACATGGACCCAGGGTTTGACTCGATCTAAGGACCCTTCCGACGTTCCTGACTTTCCTCGGGGCAGCATTCCATTTCCGCAAACAGGCGAGGTTATCAATGGCTACGAAGCCTCGCGTCGAGGCGCAAGGGCTACCTGTCCACTTCCTCCTTCATGTAGGTGGTGTAGCTGCTGCCGTCATAGGACAAGAGGAGACCTCCATCGCTCAGCCGGTGAACGTCGACCTCTACGCAGGAGCCGTTCATGATGACCACGTAGGAGTTGGGCGACTGCCGGGTCACCTGCAAGGACAGGAGGGCACAGGTGAGGGAGGGCGAGGCTCAAAGCCGTTTCACTGTAGATGTTCTAGAAGCACACTGGTGACGGACTAAGGATTATAATTCATGAATTCCGTTTACCTCTTTAGTGATCTTGATTTATTATTATGCATGTTCTTGTTTTCGTTGCGTGGAGTTGGTTCACTTTCTTTCAAAATACAGTAAAATTTACTGGCCTGTACTGATGGGAATTGGAGTCTAACAACACCTGGAGGGCCATGGGCTCCCAAGCCCGGCCCTAGAGCTTTTCTGCTCACCCTCTGGTCTACTCCCAGGAAATGTCTGCCATAATAAATCCACCAGCTTTTTAAGATTCTCTTGAATTTTCTGCAACTGTCTGGCACAACTAGCCAACGTCAATTAAGGGTTAAGTCTTTGTTTTGAATCTCACCTAAGCCATGAACAGAGTAGGCAAGATTCTCTCTTTTCTTTTCAGCCTCCACGCCTCCATCTGTAATATGGGGATAATAATACTGGCCTACTTTGCAGGGCTGTTGTTAGGGCTACTGACCTACCTTGCAGGGCTGTTGTTAGGGTTATGTGGGAAACACCCCCCACCTTACCCAAGCACCATATCAATGTTCAGGATATTCACTACTGCTGTTATCTGTTGTAGTACCTTCAGCACGTATTTCTTGCCCTCGTAGATGAGTTCCACATCCACTGTGTTCAGCAGCGTATGAGCCGGCAAGACCTGGCCCCTGAAAGATGGAGGCGGAAATCAAGGCTAAATAACAACTTCCCTGGAATTGTCGTGGGAGCCCAACGGTGTCAAGAAAAAGCTGGATCAGTCTAAAGTCACAAGCAAAATCCAGAAGCAAAGTCTCTAACTGGGATCACCGACTGGGGGGGAGGGCTGTTGGGGCAGACCAGGCATCCCCAACCTGGACCTTGGGATGTCAGAGAAATCCACAACGGAATTAAACGAGTTCGGATGAATTCGACCATTGGATTCCACAGCAGACCGGCTTTTCCCGAGCCGTCTGGATTCTGCAGACTTCCGAACCATTTTATTTTTTTTTTACTTTCTGGAATTTTATGTAAATTCGGTTGTAAAAAATAATTTAATTTTTTTTTAAAAAAACAGACTGGCTGAAAATGTACCTTTCCCCTATAGGCTAAAGCATGAATGTACGTATCTAGGGGGGATTTGCGCATTTTCGCAAGTGCAAATTTGCGATTTGAAAACAAGATGATTCCGCGAATGAGTAGACGATGGAACTGAGAATCACCTGGCACCTACGTTGTGGTCTTTTCAACTCCAGGTGAAGACCTCTTGATTCTGCCCAGCTTTTTAGCCCCCTCACTTTTGTTTGAAAGTGTGTGTTGCTGAGTTTTTTATCTTTCCACCGATGCAGGGTTTTCTTACTTTGGTTTTATTCCGTTACAAACTTTTAAAGGTTTTTATATTTTCTCATGTTGCATTTGCAGGGGCGGGGGGTAACTTTTTTAAATGGCCCAGAGAGCTTGGGCTGTCGAACAGTGTGGAAATGTAGAAAATAAATGAATAAACAAACTTGAGTCTTTGGGGCATGTTAGAAATGAAAGCAGCCCCCAATTTTAAATTCAGGAGGGGTGGGGGCAAAAAAATAAGAGATAAACCGTGTCTCAGCTAGATCAGTTGGTTTTAGAAACTGCTCCCATAAGGCCAGGCTTGGAAGTTACATTATTTAGCGGGGGAAACACACAGAGCACAGAAACCAACCATCCGTTCGCTGGTGTTACTGAAAGGCCTTGGGAGAATTTCAGACATCCTTCTTCCCCGCCCATATGTTTAGGCTGCTGTGTGGGTACACAGCACAATGGGGCAGAGCCACCTAGTGGCAAGGCTTTTGGGGGACCGAGGCGAAGTGTTTTTAAAAGATGATTGTGCATTGCTCCTGATTTGGGTCGTTGTTTTTCAAGGCCTTGTTTTACCTCTCCAGGGAGTGCAGGAAGTTGGAGACGCTGTTCCGAAAGCTCACGTCCGCCACGTGGAGAGCCCCGCACACTACGCCCAGCATGGTGTCTGGTCTCTCTGCCTGGAAAGAAAGGGGGGGGAACCAGCTGTTATTTACACCCATCCTTTTTGGACCAGACTGGGTCCGGAAACAGCTTGTAGTGATTAAATCCATCCCAGATAAGAATACATTCAAAATGAGGGGATGGGGGCATGTACGGTAATCCCTCCTAACCCTGGACAGGTGATGGTTTAAGCCCAGGCTGAGCCTTCCAAAGGATTTCCCCTCCCCTTGAAACATGCCCTCTCCCTACACACAATACTTTTTTCCTAGTTCCCCATCCCCACTGCGTTCTCAGACGGCTAACCACTTCCTCCTTTTCCTAGGCACCTTGTTTTTTCCAGCCCTCCATTCCTAGGCCGCCCTGCCTCCTCTGAGTCAGAGCAGTTCGGCCAATGGCATCAAGGAGTCCTTTTGCCCATCCGGCTTTGTAATCTGAACAGCTTAGAGAACCATTCTGTGGTCTTTGGGGGAGTGTCTCAAGGACCACCGGATGGCTCGGAAAAACCCTTCCGAGACCGAAGGCACAGCTCCGGCGTCAGAAGGAGGAGTTGGCGGTATGACACACACACACACGCTGACCCCTTCGGAGCCAGTGCAGAGAGAACCGTGCTGGCTGCCTCTTTGAGGTCAGAAAATTGACTTGGGATAGGGGGGAAAGGGGGCGCTCCAGCGTGCAGGGACAGGAGACCAGAGAGGCCAAGATACGATTTATCCTGAGCCTCGTCCAACCTCCTTCGCTTCCCCTCCGAACCGCCCTCGGAGGAGGAGATCAGAGACTGGAGGATTAAGATGCAAATGAAGGAGATTGGAGGATGAGAGACAAAGACGCTTCTGCTCCTCCTCCTGCCCTGCCAGCTTCAGCCCAACAGGGCACAGGAATCGCAGGAGGCTCCAAGTTCGGCAGCTTCCGAACAGCGAGGGCGGAGTCCGTAGGGTTGCGCCCTGAGCCAATCACCCTTAGCCAGCCATCAGCAGAAAACCTCCAAGTGCCTTACAGCAGAGCAGCCTCCCCAACCCGTTGTCCTCCAGATGTGCTGGACTACAGCTCCCTATGCTGGCTGGAGGATTATGGGAGTTGTAGTCCCACCTATCTGGAGCGCACCAGGTTGGAGGAAGCTGCCGTATAGAATATATCTGCTAAGAGGAACACCGGTCTCAGGCGAAATTTTCCATCCCTTTGTCCACCTAAAGGTTCACATGCACGAGGTTACAGAGAGCGGGATAAACCCAAGAAACCATCCAAAGAAGGGAGCCGGTCACACCTGCACTTTCTCTGCGATGAGCCGGTCCAGCCAGCCAGTGTCGATGCTGTTGTGTTGAAAGCTCTCTGTCTCCAGCAGCTTGATCAAGTACTCCACCGTGGTTCGAAAGTCCCCTCGGATGGACAGCTCCTTCAGGGCCACAACCAAGTTTCTGAAGAGATTTAAACAAAACAAAGAAAGGCACACTTGAGAAAAAATTGAAGGGGAATTCAACTGCCCTAAACCACCCAATTACTGACCCATTGGCAGGTGCAGTAGCCTTGCATTTAAACATTGGCATGGTCTCCACGGGTGACATGGAAGAAATAATAATAATAATAATAATAATAATAATACTTCATCGACATAGCAATACTGAATGACAAAAATGTTGTTGAAAAGAAAGAGGAAAAGAGAGAAAAATATACACCACTGGCCATGGAAGTCAAAGAACTATGGCAATAGGAAGAGGTCACAATTATTCCTTTAGTCACATCAGTAACCGGCATCACATCAAAAAACTATACAGAAAACCTCCAGAAACTGGGCCTACCAAAATACCTCCACACCAACATCCAGAAAGTAGTCATACTTAAAACATGCTCAATAGTCAGGAAATTCCTGAATCTGTAAAAGACAGCATGACTTGGCAACGCCCGTCATGTCTGTCTAGAAAAATGCCATGAGCGAGAAAGAGACAATAATAATAATAATAATCCGCCTCTCCCACTGGATCGAGGCGGGGTACAACACAAATACAAAACACCATAAAATACATATAACGGATTAACATATAAAACTAATACATTATTAAAAAGCAGCACATTATTAAAAGGCATCTTAAAATTCAACTGGGTAGGCCTGCCGGAAGAGATCCGTCTTTAAGGCTTTCTTAAATTCCGGAGGGGCGCAGTTAGGGTCTTGAAGAAAGGGGTGGGGAGATCCAGGTTGTGCATCCCTGATTTAAGACAATTATATAAGTATACGGGTGTAATTAACAATATAATTATAAAAGCTGGCATATTAAAACATCCAACACAGATAAGGCCCAACAACTGGCAGGCGGCGTGCCGAGCTAACGCCCCGCCTCGCTACTTACGAGATGGCTTCCTCGCGGTTTTCTCCCCAGGAGAAACAGTGACCGAACTGAGAGTCGGCAAACTCGTGAAGCCCCCCAGCGGCCGCGACGCTGAAATAGCCCCACACGTTCTTGTTGCTGCGGAAGTTCAGCTCCTGGACCGTTCCAGAGCTGGGTTTAAATCCCTGCAAGTACAAAACAGGGTGTTGTTTAAATTAAAAATTTAAAAATCAGCACGCACCACTGTTAATACTGTTTTAAATCACCAAGAGTCTTTATTGCCTTTTCATATATGAAATATATAAATATACGTAATTCACACCAGGGTCAAGTTTTTTAGGATTGCCGGGTTTCCCCAAAGTCCCTGGCTTGGCTTGCGTTTGAGAGCTGAGCTGAAATCTGGCAACTCTGATCGGGGTGTGTGTATCTTAAACCAACATTTACGCAAATTTTGGCCACAGTGTGTGTAAATCGTGCAAGTTTCAGCCATAATTTGCTTTAAATTGCACAGATAGGGGCCATAATATGCTTAATTTGCACAAACTGCACCTGCCTCTTGCGCAGATTGCATGTGCAATTTGCACAAACAAAGCCTACGATGGCTGCAATTTCTGTGAATGAAGCAAACGGCAGCAAAACTGCGAAAGTGTCGATTGAAGAAAAAGAATGAATGAAAATTCGCGAGCTGGCCCAACTTTATCCGCATCAATAGAAGCGAGATGAGGCCCGAGGAGGAGGGCAGCTGATGAAAACTTGGCAGTCTTCACACACACACACACACACACACACACAGACAGGATCAAGAACCATCCCAAGATTGATAAATCAGGGCTTTCTTTGAACTCCACACAGCCACAATTGGTATCTGGCATGTAATTCAGCACACCCAGAGAGCTTCAGCTATGGGGCGGTATATAAATGTAATAAACAGTAATAATAATTATACATTTTAAAGTGTTTCCAGAGGCATAGATAAAGCAGGCCTCCCCCACCAACGCACAGAATTCTGTTTCTATTCACAATTCATGCAGTCCCAAAGGCCAACGGAAAAAGAGCACTTTCTTAAAAAAAAATGTCCACAGAGCCCCAAATTAGCAATCGCAGTAGATTTATTAGAAAAACACACATTTTCACACTTTGGTAATAGCAGGGAGGAAGGGTGCACTTTTGAAAAATAGTTCTAGAAATGTGTACTTTGCCTGTTCGAAATGCAAAATTTCTCTCATAAGAATGAGTCAAAAAACAGGTGGGCCGAAAGGATCCATTTTTGGAGGATGCCTTTCCCAGTATCTTACTGTAGCTGTTTTTAGCCGTTTCAAATTATTTTTAAATTTTGCATGTAAGTTTTGTATACCACGATTTGGTAATTTTTGTGAACTGCCAAGAGAGCTTCAGCTATTTGGATGGTACAGAAATGAGAGAAATGACACGAAATTTGGGTGTGTTTGAAAATCGCTGGTTCGCCCATCCCTAGGATGTTTGTATCTGAACAGGTGAGCTCTGCCTGAGACATCCACTGGAGTCCTATCCACCATGGTTATCATAGAGCTGTATGCTTCCCATGCTAGACTATCCTCTCCTGCACTAGACTAGAGAGGAATCCAAGTTAACCTCCCCAGTGGGAGAAGCTTCATCTTTTCAGATGGATCAAAACTCACTGTAACAATGAAGCTCACTGGGTAACTCTAGAACAGTCATTGGCTCAGTTCAGACAACACGTTAGTCAAGTAGGAGATACTCCCCCACACAACATGTTCTAACTCCACCGTTGTGTGACTGTGGGCTCCCATGGAGTTGAGGAAAATCCATTGTGATGTTTGATTGACAATTCCTCCACCCTCTCTCCTCCCCGGGGCCTCCTGATGGTATCCCATCAGCCATTGCTGCAAAATAACCCAATCCCAGCAGCTCTCCTAGAGCGGCACTTGCTCCTTTCGCCACTCTTGCCAGGGAACTCTGTAGCCAGTGGGAAAACGCCACTCAATGCAACGGAAAACTCCACAGAGCCCGCCATACAACATGCAACACAACGGTTGTGCAGGAACTCTCCTCTGCACAGCATGGATATTCTGCGTGGAGTGTTTTCCTAAAAAAAAACTCCACCGTGGAGTTGAGTTTTCCTACCACTTTCTCAACAATGGTGTAAAAACTCCACCGTGGAGTTCTAAAACCACCATTGAGAAACATGTTGCCTGAACTGAGCCACTATCTCTCAGCCTTACCTACCTCACAGGGTTGTTGTGAGATAGTGGGAGTGGAAGAAACATGTATAGCAAACTTTCTTTGGAGGACACAAGGTATATACAAGTATAATAAAAAATATTACACATTAGTAATGTAAGCTGGTGACTTTGTTAAAGGTTTATCAGGGTTCTACCCTAAAAGGTGACCTTAAAACCTTTTAAAATCAACATACATAAATTCATTTTTTTCTGGGTGAACATTAAACCAATTTTCAGGTCTCTCATACACACGCCCATAATGAATGTAAAACTCTCGGGGCTGTTTTAGTACAATTATCAATAACAACTTTATAAATGAGAAAAATGGCTTACCTCGTCAGGATTCTCGCTGGTTATGCGGGCAGCGATCACATGACCCCTTGGACAAGGCACATGGGCAGAATTCTCAAAATCAATAGGGCTGTCTCCCCAGGGAGAGATCCCATACATGACTCGGATATCCTTGATCCTGTGGAGGGGAATTCCCATGGCAATCTAAAAGCAAGAGAAATACGGCCCTGTTTATATTTAGTTGCACACCACCAAAACATATGCCATGGCCTATGTTCTGACCGGAATAAGGTGACCCGCATCTGTGCTGGCTTGTTCATGCCTTATTTTGGCCACCACTTTGGTGATTTTGGCCACCATTTAATTATCTATTTTCTCAGCATCACCACATCACAGAAAGCTGGCTGATACCCCAAACTATGCCCGACGACTAACACACTTAGTTCCACCACATATTTTGAACAGATTTTGCACAAAGCAAATTTCAGTTAACTGCCATCCTGTAATTTTTCAGCTTAGGCTTCTAAACTCCTTTGGGAAAGTGCAAGGCCTAGCATTAGCTTGCCCTCAAAATGAGGTAAAGAGCGTGGCTGCAAGAGCATACGTGCACATGCTGGGACAGAGTTGGTGTCAGCCATCTTGGCTGCCCACCTTGGCTTTCGGGTCGAAGCTGAAGTGCATCACTTTAGGCAAAGCTGTTCTTTAAAATCTAGCAAAACGGAAGGAACGACAGTGCAGTTTGGAGCACTCTTGGAAGGTCAGGGTGGCGAGGAAATCCGATTTAACACCAGGCCAAGTCAGCAGGTTCATTCAGCACGCAGAGTGAACCAATTGCACATCCGCTCGCATCTTATGGCAGAAACAGGGAGCAAGTTGCCAAAGATTCAGCACTAGGACTGCTTCATCGATGCCAGAGTTCATTTCAGCTTTAACTTTAAAAAGCATAAGCAGCAGCCTTTCCTCCGCTACACGCTCAGCCACTAAACCTTGACATTAAGCAGCTAAAAAAAAAAAAAAAGCAGAAGATATTTTTTTACAGGGACAGGAAAATAAAGTCTGAAGCCAACAGAGGATCAAGACGCAGGGCTCTGCATCTTGACACTCTGCTGTCAAGATGCAGAGTGGAACACTCTTTCCATGTGACTGTAGCCTAAACGCCAGCAGCTAACCTAGCTGGTTCAAAACCACAGCACAACACCCACCACCTAAGAGCGTTTGTTGGGCTTAGACTATGGATGCCACTTCCTTCTCCGTCACCCTCACCCTCAGGTACAGAGAAGTATGGATTCCGCAGGTGGGAACACATAACACACCAAAGCAAACCGTTTCCCCTCAAATAGCCTCAAAGCTTGGGGAATCTTTTCAACTATTCCAGGTGCCAACTGATGTCCCTTGAAACCCAATACGGTCCTTGAAAACCCGCCCCCACTTGGCCTTGACCACTAAGCATTTGGGGGCTTGTGTACAGTTTTTTCCAAAATATGAAAATGCCGCTCTTGAGGCCTAGTTACTGGCTCTAAAAGCTAAAATATGCTGATATTTTTCATCCCCTTTCGCCTTTGGCTTCACCTCTTTGGCCTTTGGGGAGCGAGGTCGGAGTTTTGTGTTTTGTATTTATTTATTTATTTATTTATTGTGTTTCTATACCGGCCCAATAGCCGAAGCTCTCTGGGCGGTTTACAAAATTAAGACAATTCAAAACAAAACAACAGTATAAAACCATAATATAAAATACAATATAAAAGCACAACCAAGATAAAAACAGCAGCAATGCAAAAATACAAAAATTACCTTTGGCTGCTTTGGTTATTTCTAAAAAAAAATGGCGGCCGCGACATCCTTCCGGGACGTCACACGGCCGTCTGGACACCCAGGGAGGATCAAGGAAGCCGGGAAGTCCATGATCCTCCCCCTACACCCTTGTGGTGTAGACATGCCCCTTGATAGCCCTGACTGATGACGTGGACCTGGGAGACCCAGAACCCAAACTCAACGCAACCCGACTCACCTGGAGCTGAGCTGAAGGCAGGTTGACGTCGGCCACCATCTCCGTGCAAGGATGCTCCACCTGGAGCCGAGGGTTGAGCTCCAAGAAGTAGAAGCTGCCATCTTGGCTGTAGAGGTATTCTACCGTACCGGCGCTCACGTAGCCCACCATCTTGGCGAGTTTCACCGCACACTAAAAAGAGACACACACACACAGAGAGAGAGAGAAAGGACAAGAGAGAGAAATCTTTTAGTTCTGTAAGTTTTTGTCCTGTTGTTTTAAACCTGTTATTGTATTTTAAGCCTCTGCATCGCTGCTAAGTTGCCTTCTGGTTTTACTTTTATAACAGTACTTTTAAACTTTTGAATTCCACATTGCATTCTATGCTGTGCTTTGGGGTTCGAATTGTTGTGAACAGAAATGTAATAAATAAAATTTAGTTTTAGGAGCTATTCGGAGGCAGCAACAACAACAACAAAAGCTGCATGCCAGCCAGGAAAACCTTGTCTGGTTTACAACGATGGAGACGGTTTTGAGTCAACAGCGAGATTTCATATATTTAAAAATGGAGGATCGACAATTGCCTGCTGCTTTCCTCTTCCCTGTGGTCTTAGCGGGCCCTGAAACCATCACGTCACCTGGCAGAGTCTGACTTGGCTATTGACCAACCCCTCCTCTTCCTCCATGCCATCTTAAGACTCTGACCATCCAGGCATCCTGACTACAACATCCAGGCAGCCTTTCTCCCCGCTCCTATTCCCCAGCCCTTCTCTCTGCCTCCAATTTTGGTAACATCTTGCCCGATGAAGAGATCTGGAGATCCTGAAAGCTTGCACTTTTTTTTTGTCATCTTTGAGTTGGCCTAACGGACGAATTACACTATATGGATTTTGTCATTTTTCTTACGGCCAACTGTAATTCTGCTGATGGCCTTTGGTTTTGTACATATCCCCATAGGAAGCCGGCTGTCTGGCTGTTAAGCTGAGTTGCGTAGGCCCTACTTTCTGTCCTGTCCACCCTCAGGAACAAGAGGCTGGGCTTTTTCAGTGGCAGCACCAAGAATACCAAAACACCCCCACAGTGGAGATCTACCATGTTCATTCTTTTTAAGACATTTACTGAAAACTGTCATGTTCCTAGCTTTAAATTGTGGCCGCTCATTCTGTTTAAACATCTTGTATTAACGTTTGACTTCATCTATAGATATAATGAGTCACGATTCAGCCCAAATCGGGTCCCCAAGATGAAGCTTTCAAAAGTAAAAGGGAAAAACACACACATAGGATTGCAGTCTTAAAACATTAAAAAGCCATATGGAACAAAACTGTTTTAACAGCCCACCCAAAACTGAACAGAGAAGGGGCCATTTCTAAACATTTCCTTAGCTATGTTTAATTCCTGGGTTCAGACAACACGCTAACCCACAGTTCAACCGAAGACGCACGGTTCAACAACAACAGATTGTTGACCAGGGCTGGTTACAGGGAGCATACAACTCCCCTGTTAAAACAGCTCCACTGGCTTCCAGTCTGTTTCTGGGCACAATTCAAAATGCTGGTTATGACCTATAAAGCCCTACATGACTCAGGTCCAGGTTATCTGAAAGACCGTATTCTCCCTTATGAGCCTGCCTGGGCTTTGAGATCTTCTGGAGAAGCCCTTCTTTCAGTCCCACCTTCTTCACAAGCGCGCTTGGTGGGAACATGGGAGAGGGCCTTCTCGGTGGTTGCTCCAGTGCTTTGGAACTCTCTTCCTGGGGAAGCTAGACTGGCTCCCTCCTTGATGGGCTTTCGGAAGGAAGCAAAAACTTGTTTGTTCCAGCAGGCCTTTGGAGAATAATCTGGTCCTCAATCTATGTTAAGGACTTGTAATTTTGTTGTGTATTTTAAACCTTTTTTTTTTTTTTACATTTCTTTTCCTATGTTTTAAAATGTATGTTTTAAACTTTGTAAGAGCGCCTTGAGGCCCAGTACTGGGCAAAAGGCAGGATACAAATAAATATAATAATAATAACCCACACTCAATCACTGAGCGTGGATTAGTGTAGTGTACGAATCCAGCCTTTGACCCTGTTCAGACGACATGCTAAGCCACAACAGTTAAACATTCTGAGCTAAACATTATGGCTTAGCATGTCATGTGAACCATTCCTAACCACGGTGGCTACATAACCACGGTTTAAACGTGCTCACTGACCATTTGCTGCAAAAGGGTTAGTTAGCAGCCTAACCATGGCTTAGCGTGTTGTCTGAGAAGGCCCTTTGTGTTGCTACCTGATGACAATTTATTATTTATTTATTTATTTATTACATTTTTATACCGGCCAATAGCCGAAGCTCTCTGGGCGGTTCACAAAAATTAAAACCACAGTAAAACACCCAACAGGTTAAAACACAATTACGAAATACAGTATAAAAAGCGCAACCAGGATAAAACCACACAGCAAAGTTGATATAAGATTAAAATACAGAGTTAAAACAGTAAAATTTAAATTTAAGTTAAAATTAAGTGTTAAAATACTGAGTGAATAAAAAGGTCTTCAGCTGGCGACGAAAGCAGTACAGTGTAGGCGCCAGGCGGACCTCTCTGGGGAGCTCGTTCCACAAGCGGGGTGCCACAGCAGAGAAGGCCCTCCTCCTGGTAGCCACCTGCCTCACTTCCTTTGGCAGGGGCTCACGGAGAAGGGCCCCTGTAGATGATCTTAAGGTCCGGGTACGTACATATGGGAGGAGGCGTTCCTTCAGATAACCTGGCCCCAAACCGTTTAGGGCTTTAAATGTCAATACCAGCACTTTGAACAACAATGACCCATCGGCCCAAGGGCAGGTCTCACCGATTGTTTTGCCACTGAAATAAAAAGGAGACTCCAGATATTTTGCCTAAATAATCTGAGAAGGCCAGAATTCCCATCCCACCTGTTCCATGTGTTCGAAGACCGCCAAAGTAGCAATTGACGCCGGGGCTTCCTCAATGATCTTCTGGTGCCGGCGCTGCACCGAACAGTCACGGCCGAAGAGGGAGATGGCGTTGCCGTACTGGTCTGCGAGGATCTGGACCTCCAAGTGGCGGGATTGTTTGGCGAGGCGCATGACAAAGATGGGGGATCCCGGCACTTCAGCTTGAACCTGAGAATTGAACACACACCACCAGGTACAAACGAAGGCCGTCTCACTCTGTCTTATTTTTTGACATAGCCTAGCATCGAAATTTGTCTCCAGCCTTGTTACTATAAAGTAACGAGATCTACTTCTGTTTTCTTTGTAGTCTGGTTTGCCCAGAACGGAGACGGTTCTGAGTTAAGAGCTGGATTTAATCGTTTTAAAATGAAGGATCTGCTACTTTCTTCTTCCTGCACCTTCTGCATGCAGAGTGTGCGCTCTGCCACTGAACTATGGTTTTTTCCCCATGGAGGCCCAAATAAAATGCCCAGCAATCAGGAGGGCAGGATCTTCAGTGTCCTCCACAACTCTCCCAACAATTAGCATAAATGGAATACAATTACAGAAAACAAGTTTTATAAACGCAAACAGTATGTGTGTTGGAGGGGGAACCATTACATAAATGTGCAAATATTTGCATCATTTGGATTTTTTCTTGAATGAGATTGTTTTATATAAAAAGTAAAATAATAATAATAATAATAATAATAATAATAATAATATGATATTATTTGGCTTTTTTCTTGGATGAGATTTTTTAATTTTAAAAAATTATGATATGTTTAATAATAATAGGCTTTTTTCTTGGATGGAATTTTTTAATTTGTTAAAATTATTATTATATTAATGATATAATGATATTGTCATTTTACTAATTATTATAAGTCTTACTATTGACGTTATCATCGTCATCATCATTACTATTATTAATATTATTCATAGAATCATAGAATAGTAGAGTTGGAAGGGGCCTCTAAGGCCATTGAGCCCAACCCCCTGCTCAATGCAGGGATCCACCCTAAAGCATCCCTGACAGGTGGTTGTCCAGCTGCCTCTTTGAAGGCCTCTAGTGTGGGAGAGCCCACCACCTCCCTAGGGAACTGGTTCCATTGTTGTACTGCTCTAACAGTCAGGAAGTTTTTCCTGATCATAGAATCATAGAATAGCAGAGTTGGAAGGGGCCTCTAAGGCCATTGAGCCCAACCCCCTGCTCAATGCAGGAATCCACCTCAAAGCACCCCTGACAGATGGTTGTCCAGCTATTGCTGTCATTATCAGAGGGCAAGCTAGCATTTCTTCAAACCGCAGACAGAAGCATCAAAGGAAACATACCTGCCTAAAGAGATTGGGGAAGTCGTCCGCATTGTTCACTTTCCGGATCCCTTTTCCTCCGCCTCCCTCGGAAGCTTTGATCATGACTGGATAACCAACTTCGTCGGCTGCCTGAGCACAAGAAGGAATGCAAATGCACCAAGGTTAGAGGCCTGAGCAAATTTGCCAGCACCCCCCGCCCCACAGCAGGACGGCTTCTTATGGATAGGGGGGGAGGCGCTTCTTTAGGAAGGCTGGACTGATCCACTTAGGACTTTAGGCGAAGCTTGCATGTGGGGTGGGGCGGGGGACTCCATTTCACGCCACATGAGAGTATTTCTCAGGAACCTCTCTCCAAACCTAAGGCCAGGCTTTCTAGATCTGACCAATGATCCATCTAGTCCATCCTCATGTGACCCACAGCGGCCAACCATAAATATCTTGAATCTAGTCGTTCGTTACAAGAATGTCTTGAATCTAGTTATTATAACTGAATGGGGCTGTTCTCACAACACACTGACACTCAGTGGTGGAGTGGGGGTTGTTGATTGTTGAACCATGGGTTAGCCGTGTTGTCTGAACCCAGGACATCTCCCACAAGGTGGCTTATTAACCACGCAGGGTGGCTGGTTAACAACCCAACAACAAACCACGGGTTCTCAAGGTGGCTTGTTCGAGAAGAATAAGCCACAGTGCATGATTAACAAGCCACGCCATAGAAAACGTCTGGGTTCAGACAACACGCTAACCCACGGTTCAGTAAACCACACTCAACCACTGAGTGTGGGTTAGCATGTTGTGCGAAACCAGTCACTCTCTCTCCGTGTATATCTTGCTATTACAACACGGCAACACATTGCTCAGGAAAGTGCTGAGTCCCTAATGTTTGTGAGGTGGAAAGACAGACGAATGTAATGTACAGTATGGGTGTCTACGTGGAAAAGAATGAGGCCGTTTCTTCAACTGCATTTTCCTCCTCAAAATTGCTTCTCCCCATGTATTTTTCTCCCAAGTAGGGGATATTTTTGGCCACAAAACTTTGGAGGGAGGGATGGGGGGGGAAGTGATTTTAGGGAGAAATGCACAGGCAGCAAAAGGGTTCAGAGCTCTGACTCTTCTTCACATCGCTCCCCACTCCTTGTTTCATAATGCAGCTGTAGGCAGCAGGTACATCAGGTTTCTCTAGCTGCCACCTAGGGAATTTGTAGTAGATGGGCAAGGCCTTTGACTTCCAATTGTTGAACAAGAGTAAGTGAAACTGGAAGTGTGTGTGTGTGTGTGTGTGTGTGTGTGTATTCATTCATTCATTCACTGGCTTTGTGCCAATTGCCTGTCTCTTCACCGGAGTTTTCCTCCTCTGTAAAATGGGCGTATTAATTGGATGCCTCTGAACAGGTCTTCTTTGAGAGTTTTGTGTAAGAATCTCCCATCTATAATAAGTCAGATATAGTTTTGTATTTGTATAAACAACATATGTTCCATGGGGTGCCAGTGGGTAAATGACTCCATGGCCCTCCCCTTTTATTTTGAACTTGGCTCTGGTTAGCAGACCTCAGTAAAAAAATAAAGCTTAAAATGAAGTGGATCCCATAAGCCCCCAAACTGCCCACCTGTTCTAGGGAAACTGCAACACCCCAGTTCTAATGCATGGGTCTGAAATAACCATGCCCCAAGAATCCTGGTCTCAGATTAACCATATGCATAAAACGTGATAGGTTGACAGGGGGAAGTGGGGCCATTCCACCAGCCCTGCTGAAAGACATCTTTGTTTTTCCTCCTCCCTCCCCGTTGCTTTTTCCTTTCATATCGTGTCTTATTAGATTGTAAGCCTGCAGAAAGAGACCCTCTTGTTTTACTGCATGTAAGCCAGTCCAGGAGTCTTTTTGGGTGAGGAGCAGGATAAAAGTCCTTGCAGGAAATGAACAAATGGGTCCAGGGGCGTCTGGACCACCGTGCCTACCCGAAGCCCATCATCCACGTCTGTCACGCAGCCCTTCTCGTACAACTCCTGGGGGACGTTCAAGGTGCGCTTCAGAAAGTCGCTCTCTTGCCAATCTACTCGCAGGCCTGAAACACAAAACAATCTTTGCATCACTTTAAATTGCACCCAAATCACACAACACAACTTCCAATGCCCTTGTTCTGTTTTATTTTATTTATTCACCAAAAATAAAAATTAGAGAAATAAAAACAGGACACACGGTTGAACAGGATCACCGAAAATACGTACTCCAGAGCGACATGAAAGTTAACTTTTCTACAACCTTGTTCGTTGATCTCCCTTCCTCAGCCTGTTTTATTTAATTGGGTCAAAAATGCATTCATGAAAATCCCTGCATGACTGTCACACACGCAGGCTCAGTTCAGATAACACATTAGCCAAGTGTGAAAACTCCAGTCAAAGGTTGAGTTAGGAGGTGTTCACCACACAACATGCTCTAACTCCACCTTTGTGTGACTGTGGGCTACCGTGGAGTTGAGTAAAACCCATCACAACGTTTGACTGACAGTTCCTCCACGCTCTCTCCTCCTGATGGTATCCCATCAGCCATTGCTGCAAAAAAAAAATCCTAGCAGCTATCCTAGAGCGGCACTCGCTCCTTTTGCCACTCTTGCCAGAGAACTCTGTAGCCAGTGGGAAAACTCAACACAATGGAAAACTCCACGGACCCCTAAACAACACAGAACACAACAGTTGTGCAGGAACTCTCCACTGCACAGCGTGGATATTCTGCGTGGAGTGTTTTCCCAAAAAATCTCCACCGTGGGGTGGAGTTTTCCCTCCAGACAACACATTTCTCAACGGTGGTGTAAAAACTCCTCTGCATAGTTCTAAAACCATCGTTGAGAACCGTGATGTCTGATCTGAGCCACAGGGTTCGTGGATGCAGCAACTTCCTTAATCCAACAATACAGAGGTGAATAAGCAAGTTATCAATTCAGGCCTTTTCCCCCAGAGATGACTTTCAAGGTAACCCAATATTATAGTTTTTGGAGTGCCGGGAATTTCACAGAGCAGCCTTCCCCTGCCTACTGCTCTCGGAATGTGTCGGACTACAAGTCCCATCACTGTCATTGGTCATGTTGGCTGCGGATTGTGGGAGTTGTAGTCCAACACATCTAGTTATCCTTCTCAGGATTCCTGCCATATCCCTTTTCAATAAATGATGCTTCTGGTTATTATCGCCATCACCAAATTTCGTTTGTTCAGCCATTTCACACTTTTTGGGGAGGGAGTTGAATGTTTATGGTTTAATATGTATGTTTATGGTTTAATATGTTCTATCGTGCTGCATTTTAGGGTTTTAATTTTTGTGAACTGTCCAGAGAGATTTGGCTATTGGGAGGCATAGAAATTTAAGAAATGAAAAGAAATTTAAAAAATTAGACTGACTGTTAAATAAGAAATATGTTACCGAAAAACTGGACACTGAAACATCAAAAATCCAGTATGACTGAAAGTATATTTAAATATAGCTTATTAGATGCCTCCATTAAAAATATATATTATTGCTTTCTGTATAATTTCAGGCTTGGATGAGAGGTAACCTTTTTCAAAGTGTTTGAAAATACTTAATATTTTCTGGAACATTCATGGCAGCGTTGCACTGAATTTTTGGCTCATAATTTGGCTCATAAAATTTATCAAGGCGAAAGAACAGAATTATGTATAATTATATATGATGGATATTGCTTGATTGATTCTCTGTTGTGGATTTGTTTGGAGTTTTCTCCTTTTTCCCTTCTGTTTTGCGATGACTTTTGGTTTAAGCAAATAAAGACTGAACTGAACTTATCAAGGTCAAAGAGGGTCTTTTTTCCCTCTTTCTTTTTTTAAGACAGAGGTGTCCCATTCACAGCTGTTTATTTCCCCCAATTTGCATCAGCAGCATTTAAAAAAGGGGCTTCTTTCCTCAACCACTCCAGCCAATCCAGGGTCTCACAGGCAGTGCAATGCTGACACTTCACAAGACAGCCAATCAGATCTGGCTGCGTGATGACCTCACAAAGCCAAACCAGAGTAAGGGCAATCCTTCCTGCCATCTTATCTCAATCGGTGAATATGTTAACTCCATTCCACAATCACTGAACGATTGCGAAAATGCATTATTCAGCCCTAAAATGGGAGCCGGCCCATTCCGTGGGGGATGGAGGAAGGGACTGATTTTTCGCAATACGTCCCCCAACCGATTTGACTCAGCCCTAATTATTTGCAAAACGGTCATTCCAGATTTCAAAAACTTGAGTCCAATCCAAATCCAAATTTCATCACTGGAATCTGAACTTTGTCACCCACGTTGTGCTACCAAAATGTGAAACTTGCAGCAGAAGTCAGTGACATATATTAGTATTCGTTTAGGCTCCTATCTGCCGGCAACGAGAAGCAAAATGAGGACGTTCACATAACCGGGGCCTCAAATAAGCATGGTATGCACCCCTATTGGACAACTGCTGTTGATGCCTCCAACAGGCAGCCACTAGACACCTAGTGGTTAGAGCAGTGTTACCCAAATCTCAATTAATCAAGGTACAATCACCCCTCAAATTAAAATTAGAGAATTAAAACCAAAGACTCCCAAAAAGTTCAATTTTTTGAACAAGCAGGGACTATTCCAAGTAACTGCCAGAAGAGGCTCTCTGTTGCGTTTCTGCAGGAGTTCCTGATCCTGTAAAGTTGCAGTTAGTTTAAGGGCATAATCCTTAAACTTGGAGAGTGGAAGGAGCATCCAGTGCAGAGTGGAAGGAGCAGCGGAGGTGATCTTCGCCTCTTGGTACCTACCACTCTGCATTTTAGCTAGACCAATGGCCTTCAACTGGCGGGTGGCGACCCAAAAGTGCGTCATGAGATCAGTCCAGATGGGTTGCAGCAAAGGTGTTGCCACGATGTTGGGCATGGGGGAAATTGTGAAAGTGGGTTCCCATGATGCAGGTGGGGAGTCCGAGGTCGGTCATGGGTCTGCACCAGCTGAAGACCAGAGCTAGATGGGCTTTTTTCGCCCATCTAGCTGAGGCATGAGGGAGGGGAGGGAAGGAGGGTGGGGAGATGAGGATTCCTCATAAGCTAGCCTCCCCAGTCCCCTCCCCACCCCATGGGAAGACCCCCTTCACCTTCCCTCAGAGAGACAGCCAGCACAATTCTTTCTTCATTGGCTGTGAGAGGAAGGGGAGGTCAAACTCTCGGGTCCAAGGTTAGAGTACTGTCTCTGAGCTCTGAACTATCTTATGCCATCACCACCCCAGACGCTGCCTAGGGGTCACAGGATTGCTCTGTGTTTCAAGTAAGCCTTTAATGGATGGGTTTTATCGATGTGTCTTCGTAAACATTTTATATCTGGCTATTTTAATGTATTTTTTATTTTGCTTTTCAACTTTACCTTTTTATTTTACTGTATGATTATTTTTTTAATACTAGTATTTTGTTTGCTGCCTTGCATGGACCGTTTCCAGAAAGATAGCTCATATGCAGTTCAGTATATAAGGCTAGAGCAATGACTCATGCAGGGGCACAAATGGCAGCCTCTTCCACAGGTTGATAGTCATACTGCACTTCTACAGCAGAAGTGATTGATCAGAGAACTACCTGCCATCAGAGGAGGCCAATTGGAATGGAGGCAAGGCCAGAACAGTGACTCATACAGAGAGACAGATGGGCTGAAAGTGCTCCAGGGGAAATTAGGGGGGAAAGAAAAAGGAGGAGAATACCAGAGGGGAAAGTGGGGAAGTAGAAGGAAGAAAAAGCAGGGAGTCAAGATCTGCAGAGACAAGGAGAGTGAAGTTCACGTGCTGAAATAACACGCCACAACCTTCAGCTATGGGCTTGTAGTGTCACGTAAATAAGTTAATGCTGAGCCCTAGCATGGCAGCAAAGAGACTGCAGTCTTCTCAGAAGCTGCCAGCTCTGGAAGGCATCCGGCCATAACAAATTGACAACTACTTGCTGGAAGGACAGCGAGCAATTGTGCAAGGATGTTGGGGAATAGGAAAAGAACACATTCCGGAAGAGAATGTACAAGCCACACCAGAGAATCTTTGCACCCAAAGCCAACAGATTGATTATAGTTGACTGCAGGTAGAGCATCAATGGGATTTGCTAGCTGGGCAGTTGGTCGATCGGATTACGTATCGAAATGTATCTAACTGGGAAGGATGCCACACAGAGGATGGCCAGGATCACTTCTCAATCATCCCAGAACACGGAATAATGGGCTCAAGTTACAGGAAGCCAGTTTCCGGCAGGACATCAGGAAAAACTTCCTGTTAGAGCAGTACGACAATGGAACCATTGACCTAGGGAGGTCGTGGGCTCTCCCATACCAGAGGCATTCAAGTTGCAGATGGACAGCCATCTTTCAGGGATGCATTAAGGTTGGACTTGATGGCCTTAGAGGCTCCTTTCAACTCTACTATTCTCTGATTCTAACTAAGCCTTAGGAGATGCCAGGGGGAGGGAACTGCCAAGTGATGAGGTGGGGCAAAAGGAAGGAAGTGTGGCCCTGATCCCCATAGTGCCCTATTGGGTCTCCAAATGCGCTAGATTTGTGCCATGGACCTGGGGTTGAATACCCCTGGTTTACATGAATGCTGATGCAATACAGTTAGGAAATATGAGAGCCAAAATTGGGACACCAGTAACAGCTTGAAGTAACAGGGACATGGGAGGTTGATCACCCCACACCATATATTATGGGATGGGTGCATTATGTTCATACGACGCTCGTGAAAGCCCCTTGCAATTGCTACATGCACACACATGCTTTGGTCACACAGCTCATTGAGGCCTCACACAGCCCTTACCGCTGCCGCTCCATGGAAGCGTGGGGATGCCTGCGGTCTGGGCCACGATTGACGAGGCGATTTTGTCACCCAGCGCCCACATCGCTTGGCTCGGCGGACCTGCAAAGGACCAAGGAGAGAGACAAAACGTCAAAGGCCCAGCGAAAGACTCAGCAACAAAACCGCAAGCTAACTGAGGGGCGACTTTCCGCCATCCCAAACAAACAGCAACTTCTTCCTCGATTGCAGCCCTATTCCACCCCATGGGGAACAGACATAAGGACGAGCAGCAACAAAAATCACAGGATTTTAGTTCATCTTCTGGGGATTTGTTTTCCCCCCAAGGAACCTAAAGGCTGCTGCTTGGATGGGTAGCTCTCAACACTTTTCAAAACACATATATGCACATACACAGACAAACACATTTCTTTATCCAAGGATAGTGTTGTATTTCCAAGCCCTCCCGCTACAGTGCGAGACAATAAAGAGGTCTGCCAAGTAATCCACAAAACTTTATTCAGCAAATAAACATCTCTTCACACCTGAAGAGAGTTTAAACACTAGGAACTTTCCTCTAGGCTAAAGCTTAGCTAAATAATCGAGACAATTGTCCTTTCAACAAAAGGGAAGGTCTTTTCCCTGAGTCCCTCAACTTCAGGGAAGATTCCTCTGAAGAAGCCTTTGACGAGAAGCTAGCTGAGCTGATCGCCTCTCGCCTTCTTTTAGCTCCAGCCGTTTGAATCTGTGGCGGACTCTGGAATCAGTCAACTGAAGCCTCTTCCCCCCTCTGAGGATTGCGGAGTTCCCCCAGGCTCTGAGTTGTTAATGTTTTCACTGATAAAGTCTGGTGATGATTCATCCCTGGCTGGTGAAGAGCCTGGGAGAACCTCCTCTCCCGCTTGCTGTGTAGACTGGTATGTTTCTACTCCTACTTCATCTGGTTCAGAATCTGATTCTGACTGATAGCCTGAAGCTCCTTCCCGCACACTAAGGGGAACAGGCCTGATCATGACAGTTTGCTTATTCTTCTCCTCCTTAATAAGAGGTGCTTGGAGGTGCGGGTGGGAGGACAAACATTCTGCTTTGGTGAGCTGCAGCATGACCATTTTTTCCTAAGTGGTCAATAATAGTAATAACAATAAAATAATAATAAATTATTCTTTTGATAATTAACTATTCATGATTAATCATTATTAATAAATCACACCATTCATTAATAATATGTGGATTAATTATTTTAATTAACTATTCATGATTAATTAATTGTTATTACTATTATCAATATAAAGTGCCCTTCATACACAAGATTCCAAGATGCTGTACACAACATCAAAAACGCACAACTAATCCACTATTTTATTTAGTTAGGGTGACTCTATGAAAAGGAAGACAGGGCTCCTGTATCTTTAACAGTTGTATTGAAAAAGGAATTTCAGCAGGTGTCTTTTGTATATATGGGGAACCAGCTGAAATTTCCTCTTCATCACAACAGTTAAAGCTGCAGGTGCCCTGCCCTCTTTTAAAACTTGTCACTCTAGTATAGCTCCTGCAGCTTTAACTGTGGTGATGAAGAGGGAATTTCCCCAGGTTCCCCATATATACAAATGACACCTGCTGAAATTCCCTTTTCTATGCAACTGTTAAAGATACAGGCGCCCTGTCCTCCTTTTCATAGGGTCACCCTAATTTACTTATATTTATTTATTAATTTAAATCCCGCCTTTTGCCCTTTTGCTAGGATCCCAAGGGGGCAAAGAAGATCCTCCTCCTCTCCTTCTCTCCATTTTATCTTCTCAACAATCCTGTGAGGTAGCCGAGTGAGCTTCATGGCCGAGTGGGCACTAGAACCTGGATGTCCCCAGTCCAACATGCTAACTACTCACCACACTGGCTCCCTAAAAACCATACAATTACACACTAAAACAAATACACTATGGAGCTCAAGTGCAAACCTTTGCTACAGAAAAGGGGTGCTGTTTTTCTGAAACAAGTTTGGAAGTATTCACCCTGGGCTCCTCAACTTAGGCCCCCCGGACGGCTCTCTTAGCACTTTCCAGGCTCTCTGCCTTTCTGGGTTTTTCTTTTTTTAAAGGTTTTTTAAAAATTCAAACAAGCATCAAGCTGTCCCCTGGGAGACAGAATGCTATCCTAGCTGGTCTGATCTAGCAGGTCTCTTCCTGTGTCATATAGTATGTTCTTATTATTACTGGTGTCTATGAACATTGAACGATGGCAAATCAACTATTTCATTTGCATTGGACTGGAAACCTCTGATAGAGTATATACAAGAGCTGCAAAAGAATGGTGTATTTGTTTGTGGTTTTTATATATAATCTGTGGTCTTTACTGGACTGGCTAAAGTGAAGTAACTGACAGCCCATATGTCCAACATGAAGATTGCCTCAAATGGAATATGGCCTTATATGTTTTGTATATGTGTTTTTATTAGAGGTATGAGCGCAGAGCGGTGGCGCAGAGCGGTAAAGCAGCAGAACAGAGTGATGGACGAGATGGAATGGGTTGGCCAGATCTCTCAACTGGAAGCCCTCCATAGGGTGCCATTTTGTTTCAGGTTCCGCTTGTCATTCTTAATTGTTGAATGTTCCCCCCTCTTCTGAGCCTCGTGTGGCGCAGAGTGGTAAGCAGCAGTTACCAGAGCCGAAACTCTCCCCACGGCCTGAGTTCAATCCCAGGGGAAGCTGGTTTCAGGCAGCCGGCTCGGGTCGACTCAGCCTTCCATCCTCCCGAGGTCGGTAAAATGAGTACCCAGCTAGCTGGGTGAAAGGTAATAATGGCCGGGGAAGGCAACGGAAAACCACCCCGCTATAAGGCCTGCCAAGAAAACGTCAGCGAAAGCTGGCGTCCCTCCAAGAGTCAGTAATGACTCCGTGTTTGCATGAGAGGTTCCTTTCCTTTCCTTTCCTTTTATTAGAGGTAGTGTATTATACTGTTAGTTCAGCATGTGATGTTCTGCAATGGTTTTTCTCTCTCTCTCTAGAAAATAATATTGTTAAAATACAAACAAAAAAGAACATTGAACGATGGCACAGAGGCCTCCAATAGAGAGATCTTCCCAATGCTTCTGAAAGAGCAGGAGCGCTGAAACTGTCACCCGTCAGAGGTTGCTGAACTCCAGGTCCCATCACTGGCCATGCTGGCTGGGGCTGAAGGAGGCTGGAGTCTATCTGCACGGCCACGGGTTCCCCAGCCCTGTTATAGAAATGTCGACTTCCCTTAAGACACACCCCTCCCCCCGGGTCCCCTTCAAAACGGTTCGGCTTCCTTACCCATGAAGGCGATTCCATTTTTGTGGAGGAGCTCAGGCAGCTTGGGGTTCTCGGAGGCGTGGCCCCAACCGGCCCATACGGCCTGGAAAAGGAAGGACGAAAGGGAAGTGGCATCGCTTTACATATACATAGGTGAAACAAACAAGCACAGAGCAGCAGACGACCTTGGTGACTCCGCCTTTGCTTCATGCCAGTGAATCACAGCGTCCATTGCAGAATCATAGAATAGCAGAGTTGGAAGGGGCCTCTAAGTTAACATACTGGAGCTGTCCACACAACGTGCTAACCCACACTCAGTGGTTTAGGGTGGTTGGTTGTTGAACCGTGGGTTGTCTGCTGAACTGTGGGTTAGCGTGTTGTCTGAAACTTTCCGCAGGGTGGCTTGTTAACCATGCAGTGTGGTTTATTTTTCACAGACAAGCCGCCTTGAGAATCTATGGTTTGTTGGGTTGCTCAGGGTGGTTAAAATGGCTGGCTGAGGAATGCTGGGCGTTGTAGGCCTTTTTTCTATTTAAAGCATGCCTAGGATTGCGCCCTTAATTAATTAATCCCCTCATCCTTGGTTTTCTAAATTCTAGCTTTCCTCCTCCCTCACCTGCACGGGAATCCGTTTTGCAATATCCAGAATCAGTTCCACGTTTGCATAGTTGTTGTTATTTGGACCTCCAGGTACCGGGACATAATGATCGGCCATCTTGATGTATTCTGCAAATGTGAAAAGGCATTTTTTTAAAAAAAAAGGGGGCATTAAAAAAAATCAGATTGCATGTTCAGCTGCCTACAGCCTAAAAACTTGCAAACCTGATTAAAACCAACAACGTTGCACAACATTTATAGCACGGATCAGAGCCTAAGGATTTAAAACGCACTCAAGCATGGCTTGGTGTTTCGTGTTCCCCCTAGGAGCTCCACCATCCCTGCAAGCCTCCCAGGACTGTGATTCTTCCAGCAAAAGATGTGTGCTGTTCACTTGCTATTTCAGCACACACACAACCACATACACGGTGGGTGCCAGGCTGGCAAGGCATCCCTTGACCCCAGCCCAGCCCTGGGGAATGGCTCCAGAAACTTTGGAGCCTAAGCAATCTGAGCACAGTAACTGCATTTATTTGCAGCAGAGATGGAAATATAAATGCTTGAAATGTTCCTCCCCAAAACTGGAACATCAGAAGAGCCCTGCTGGATCAGACCAAGGCTCCATCTAGTCCAGCACTCTGTTCACACAGTGGCCAACCAGCTGTCGACTAGGGACCCACAAACAGGACACGGTGCAACAGCACCCTCCTGCCCATGTTCCCCAGCAACTGGTGCATATAAGCTTTCTGCCTCTGACAATGGAGGTAGCTCAGAGCCATCAGGGCTAGTAGCCATTGATAACATCGGGGCCTGCTCCTCTTAGACTCTTCCCCCACCCCCATAGGGCAAACTGCCATCTTGGCCCTGTGGGGAAGAAGAAGGACCGAGGGGACAGGAGCAGGCCGAGGAAACATCGGGGCCTGCTCCAGTTGGACTCCCCTCCTTCGGGAGAAGGACAATCCCATCAGCCCTTTTCCCAGTCCACTTAATTTCTCTCTCTCTTTACCTCTTCCCTCCTGAACTCCTTTTCCTTGTGTGTCATGTCTTTATTAGACTGTAAGCCTGAGGGCAGGGACTGTCTTTTTTGCTAAGTGTAAGCCGCTCCGAGAGCCTTTTTTGGCTGAGGAGCGGGGTATAAATATGATAAATAAATAAATAAATAAATAAATAAAATTCTCTTCCAGGAATTTATCTAACCCTCTTTTAAAGCCATCCAAATGGTGGCCATCACCACATCTTGTGATAGTGAATTCCAGAGTTTATGTTTGAGTCTATTGTACAGATGTATCTGTGGCAATTTCCCCCCCCTTTTGATTATTACTTTGAAGTTTACCATAACCTATACTCTACTATTTCAATCAATCTGTTTATTGCTCAATCCACAGATCATTGCAACACATACAAACTTGACATTTTTCTATACTATACATGAGAAAAATTACATATGGTTAAAAATTACAGAGCTATCAAAAACGTAACATGCATTACTAAAAGGATAGTAAGATAGGAGCACAGCGGACATACAGAAACCTTTAATTGCTTCTCAATGACATTTCATTTATATCTCTGAATCTTTATAACAACACACTCCAATTGCATCTAAAAACTTTGCTCTACATCTATTAGCTTTCACTGCAAATAGTGCAACCCTTTGTATCACATATGGGTTGGTTGAATATAATAAATAACTCAGTTTTTCCTTAGCACCCCAGTATTTCACTTTCTTTAAAAAAAGGCTCTAAATAACTTTTCCTTATATCTATATATAAGGGGCAGTCAAATACATAATGTGTTATGTCCTCTGGACCTGGCTCTCCACAAACACATAACCTGTCTTCTACTAGTATGCCGTGGAATCTCCCCCATTTCATCACAGTATTCATTTGTTCAAACCTTAAACGTGTAAGGGCTTTCCGGTGTTCCATTTTCATGGGTACTGATAGGCTATACTCTACTAGAAGCCAGTAAGCTTCTAGGAGAAGCTTTCATTCCGTTGTATTTTCCTTCTTTTAAAACATGACGTTGTTTGTGCTGGTAAACTATAATCTGCTATTTAAACATTATTTTGTATTTTTAAGGCTCATGCTGGCAGGGAAATGCTGGGAGTTGTAGGACTTTTTTCTGTCTAAACATGTAAAGGATTGCGGCCTTAGTTATATTTCTTTTTTGCATGTTTGGAAGGAGAGTGTGGTAAGGGGGTTCATACCAGAGCTGGGAAACTTTATGGGGCTCTGGTGGGGAGGCAATTTGACAGGAAATTTAAATAAATCCTAGTAATTATTGCTAAATGTGCTTATTTAATTATTTATTTAAAGTACTTTTCGTCCACTTCTCAGCCAAAAAGACTCCCAGAGCAGCTTACAGATAATCTTATATAATAATACGATAGTGTAAGGTTTATTACTCGAGATCTACCACACCGATTTTGCTCATTTTTGTATTAAACTAAAGACTGAACAGTGGAGACGTTCAGAAAATTTTGAAAGTTCAAAAAAGTTCAAAGCTTGAGCTTTAATAGAAATTCATTTCCTCTGCGCCAAACAGGCAGAGCGGCCCCTCTGCCAGCGGGGTGATAAATAGCCCTGCTTAGCCAATCAGTGTGGCACAAAGACGGGCCCCAGGTGCAGCTGCATAGTTAAGCTGTCACCGCCAATGGGGAAGGGGTACAGGACAGAGGCGGCCAATCAGGCTGCGGGGGGAGGGGCCACACCACATGCAAATTTCAGAGGGGGGGGATGAGCCACATTTGCATTATTCATGAGCCCAAAACCTGGAAAGAAGCAGGACTACTAGTGCCCATGAGCTTTACACTAGTCAACAAAGGAGAGTCACTCTGAAAAGACATGACACTCAAGGAAAGGGGAATGGGGAGGGAAGAGGAAAAATAAGCCAAATTTATGTAGATTTGTGACTTATGGACCTGAACCTGGAAGCTTTTAAGACCTGATTGCAGGTTATTGCACCCTGGATCGCCCTGTTGGATTTGAGAAGGGTGGTGCTGGTGGGTTCCCACGCTCCTCTCCATGAGTTAGCCTTTTTGTCCATTCTAGTTCTACTGTCGTCATTCCGCTTAGGCACTCAAGCCAAGTTCTTCTCAAGAGTTCACACACCTTCTAAAGCATACATAAGGCCTGAAAGGGTAAGGAATTCAGGCCAAGCGGAGAATAGAAAAGAAAAAAGAAAGGAAGGCTAGCAAGGGGAAACAGAGCTTCCCTAAGAAGTCTGCAGACTAGAGCTCATCTGACCATTAGGCAGGCACGCGTACAAGCGTCCTTGAAATTATGCAAGCACACTCGATGATGAAACGTTGCTTCGGTATTTTCCAGCCTGTGCTCTTTCAGATTGATAGTGGAGGGGCGGGGGGCGGGGGTTGCCTGCTGAAAATCAGGGTAAAAAAAGACATCCCTCTATCGCCAATATGTTAGCTTCCCATGTGCTCAACGGATTTAACCATCCTGCGGCGCTAGCTTTCAACTTGCAGGGAGATCAGTGCTCGCGGGTTGCCCACAGTCTGGCACCGGATTGCTGCAAAAGGCAACAGGTAGAAAAAAGGGGGAGCCCAAGCAAAACAAAACCCAGCCTCTCCAGACTCACCTGCGTTGGCCTTCAAGTCTTCGGGGGTCACCATGACCACGAACCGGATGGCGCGCTCGTTCCGGAACATCTCGTAGGACCAGCGTCGGATGGACCGCATGCATTTCACCGCCGCGATGCCGTTGTTGGCAATGAGAACCTAGAGGGAGCAGATGAAATATGCCGCATATTCGGTCCACGTGCAACTCCGAAGGCAGGGATTAGTTGCCATAACGGGATAGAAATTCCCCGCACAAGAGAGAGGTCGCAACTCACCTTCTCAATAACTTTGTTCCCTCCAAAACGAGTGACAAACTCTGCCGGGGAGGCGACGGTGAAATCCCTCTGTAGGTCCACCTTCTTCCGGTCCCGGCCTTGCTTCATGAGGTGGAGACCGGACATACTCGGCCTGAGGGAAAGAGGCACACAGTGGCGTCAAAGCTGCTCAAACAGCCTTTCCCAACCTGCAGCTCTTCAGATGTGTTGGACTACAAGTCCCATAATTCCCAGCCAGCATGGCCAATGGCCCAACACATATCCTTCTTAAAAAGTGGTGCCCTGAACTGGACGCAGTGCTCGAAATGTGGCCGGACTAATGCAGAACAAGAGCCAGTGGGCGTGGCGTGATACGATGAAACACAGCTATCGAAGTTTAAAATAGGGTATAAAATAAAGATAAAAACCAAAGTTATAAAAAATATAAATAGAGTCACAGGTTGAAATGTCTGGGGAGAAAAGTTGGTCTTCACCCGGCGCCAAAAAGACCACAGCGTAGCTGCCAGGTGACCTTCTACAGCAGCCTTCCTGAACCTGGGGCGCTCCAGATGTGTTGGACTACAACTCCCAGTATGCCCCTGTTGGGGCATTCTGGGAGATGCAGTCCAACACATCTGGAGCGCCCCAGGTTGAGGAAGGCTGTTCTACAGGGAGCTCATTCCACCACCGAGGTGCCTCAACAGAAAAGGCCCTCTTCTTAACAGGCACCTGCCTCACACTGGAGATCAGGGGTAGGAAGGAAGTAGATCTCCAGATGTTTTGGTCTTCAATTCCCAGAATTCCTTGCCAACATGGTCAATGTTCAGGAATGCTGGGAGCTGAAATCCAAAACATCTGGAGATGGCTTGCAAGACTCTTCCGCCCACCACCACCATTCTAATTCTAGAAGCAGAAGGAAGCTCTCCAGATGTTTTGGACTTCGGCTCCCAGAAGTCCCTGCCAGCGTGGCCAACAGTCAGGAACACTCGGAACTGAAATCCAACACATCTGGGAATCTACTTTCTGCCCACTATTGGACTCAATGGATAAATAGTCAGACCTAGCATAAGACAGCTTCCGATGTACCCTTTCGCCCGGAATGTGGGAAGTAGATGGCGTGGTTCGCCAGAAAACGCTTCTCTGTTTAGAAATTAGACACCAATTACACAGCATTTCAGTTGGAGGCCAAAAATACACTCATCAGGGATGCCTGAAGGACGTTTGTTTTCAGGGAAACAAGTCTCAAAGATAACCTGGAGTTCCTTTTACACCTCAAGGGGGGGGGGGGAGAAAAGCTCAGGTCAAGTGTTCCCCTACCTCCAGATGTTGTTGGACTACAACTCCCATCTGCCTCAACGAGCATGGCAGGTGGTCAGAGGTGATGGGAGTTTATTTATTTATTACATTTCAACGCCTCCCATTAGCCAAAGCTCTTTAGGCAGTTCACAAAACAAACTCAAAATACAACAGCACATGAAGTCATATGTTCAAGAACCAAGAGAAAAGCCAGCAGCAGCGCAAAGATTTAAAACCCCACCAACATGTTTGTTTTTTAAACTCAGCTAAAAAGCCTGGGTAAATAAAAAAGTCTTCACCTGGTACTGAAAAGACCACTATTGGCACCAAGAAAGCCTCTCTGGAGGGGACATCCCACAACCATGGTACCACCACAGAAGAGGCCCTCTCCTTAGTAGCTATCCACTTCACCTTTTCAGCCTGAGCACCCAGAGAAGGGCCTTTGAGGATGATCTTAGGGTTCAGGCAGATATTTATGGAAGGGGACAGCCCTTTTGGGTCGTAGCCCAAAAATCTAGAGGGTTCCCAGATGAGGAAGGCTGATATAGAAGACACATTTAATGATATTTTCCACAACTTTAAAACGCCCCCTAAAAACACCTGTTTTAAAACAAGCCTTCCCTGGACGGTAATTTATTCTGGTTTTATGTAATTTAAAAGTTTTAAACTGGATTTTATGGTTTTAGTTGTAAACTGCCCAGAGAGCTTAGGCTGTTGGGCAGTATAAATATGTAATAAATAAAATAATTATAAAATAAACCTATAAAACCACCTGGCCAGTGAGTACCCTCAAGATGTTTTGGACTACACCTCCCAAGATTCCTTGCCGTCTGGGGCTGATGGGAGTTGAAGTCCAAAACCTTTGCAAGGCACCAGGCTGGGGAATACTAGCCTACACATACCCACGGTAGCCATTTGTGGCACATCAGTGGCCTGAAAAGGGAACCAACTGTCTTCCAATGTCATCCGTTTCCCAGAGGACCTGTCGCCCCTGGATTATGGAACGGCCTGCCGGAGGAGATTCGTAATATTAACTCCCTCTGTGATTTTAAGGCAGCTTTGAAGACTAGCCTTTTCCGGCAGGCCTACCCAGATTAATGTAAAATCAAGAATTTTAAAGATGTGTTGATTCCTGTACTAATGTTGTTCCCCGCCTTGATCCAAAGGGAGAGGCGGGTAAGAAATAAATATATTATTATTATTATTATTATTATTATTATTACTACTACTACTACTACTACTACTACTATCATAACATTCAGCATTCTTATAGTGTGTTTTCCAAACAGCTTCATATACATTATCTCGGTTATCCTTACAACGAACACCCCGTAAAGGAAGTGTAGAACAGACGAAGCAGCAAATGAGGCTAGATTCATCTCGACTTCACTGCACATCTTTTTATTATTTAAGGAGACCAGCAAATTTACAGCTCCCTCCTAAGTATGTTTACTCTGAACCAAGTTACGCCCATTTCAACGAGGCGTTCGGGGAAGCATGCTTAGGGTCTGAGTTTTCATGTCATTTTATGCCATTATCCATTTCAAAAAAGAAAAAAGAGCCAGTAACATCAGCTTCATTCAAAACCCATCGCACTTCTCTCCCTCCGTGCAAAACAAAAACTACTGAACCAGTTTCTCGAGCACCAAACAGAAAGTCCTGCAGAAAGCCAAAACCCCTTCTTCGGTTCAATATCTTCTTCTTTTTTCAAATAATTTCCTACATGCAATGTCAAATCTCAGCCTTGTCTGACCAGAAGTGTCACTACCTTCCCCCATGACGCAGAAAAAACCAGCCAAGCAACCGATTCTAAAATCAAGCCGATTAAATCAGGGTTCAGACCCTGGGATCTACTAAAAAGAACCTTAAAACACCCCTCCAAGCTCAGCTCAAATTCATAAGCTTCCCCATCGCCACTGAGCCCTACCTTTGGAGCATATAATATCTCATCTCTTGACCCTCTTCTGCAGTTTCTTCCATGCCGGCTCAGGACAGAAAAAAAAGAGTCCTGCACTTTGGATCCCGGATCGAGAGACCCTAGAACAGCGAGAGCGGCTCTTCCTCCTCTGCTGCAGCTTTGAGCTCACGCTCTCTCATTACTTTCCTTCCCTCCCCAAAAAAGCTGCATTTCATGGACCGGTTTGCAGTTTCAACCTTGGCATTTTTAACCTTTGTCCCCCTGGCTTTTTGGCTCCGCGCACACACACTTCATCCACACACACACACACACACTCCGTCTTCCTGCAACGGGGATTGTGTGCACTCAAACTGGAGAGAGGTACAGAGAAAAGCAGCCAACCCTGATCTGCCTAAGAGAGAGAGAGAGACAGAGACAGAGGAAGAAAGAAAACAGCTGATCGGAGGTGGAGGAGGGGAGAGAAAATGATCTACAGGTTATGTAATTGGGCTTAAGGGGGAGCAATCGCTGCTTCTAGCACTGCGAAAAGGGAAACCCGGTTCTCTGCCACCAATCGCCAAGGAACGGTGACCCTTCAAGAGATAAAGGATTCATAAATGGAAGACCCAGAGGAAGAATCTTCTAGCACCTTTCAAGACCAAAAGGAGTTTATTGTGGCAAAAGCTTTCCAGGTTTGGAAGATGCTTTAGGCTCCAGTCAACAAAAATCCAACCGCACAATTAATCCGTCCTTATTTGAAAAGGTGTCGTGCGGGAAGATTCCTTTGAGCGCGTTTGCTGAAACAGATGAATACACCTTCCCATTTGGGAAAGCATGCATGCGCCACAGCAAAGACACAGTTGATTTCCAAGGAAAAAGTCCACAAAGAGAGGCGAGAAGGGTTCCTCCAATCAGGGGTACTGGCACCCCACACTCAAAAGAATCCATGTTACACAAAGCCAAAATCCCACGCTGCACACACACAAGCAAAAAGCCGAACTCGCCACTGTATAAGTTGAGCAAACAAAATTAGATTATATCATTTACTCTGCAACTCTCAAGTAAAGGCAAAACACATTACAGCCACACCCCAGGACTTTTTGTTTAATTCAGGAGCTTCTGTGAAAGTTTCAGCGAGAGTCATAGAATAGTAGAGTTGGAAGGGGCCTATAAGGCCATCAAGTCCAACCCCCTGCTCAATGCAGGGACACCTTAAAGATGGTTGTCCAGCTGCCTCTTGAAGGCCTCTAGAGTGGGAGAGCCCATCGTCGTACTGCTCTAACAGTTAGGACGCTTTTCCTGATGTCCAGCTGGAATCTGGCTTCCTGTAACTATGAATCTTCCCTCTTGAGGACATCAGAAGGGCCATTCTGGATCATCTAGTCCAGCATTCTGTTCACACAGTGGTCGGTTCTAGTGTTATGGGAGAGGGGGGGAAATGTCGCTTCCATCTGCTCAGTACATGTGGCATTACCGAAACTGAATGAATTCAGTCCCTGCAATTCCACTGAAACACCCTCCCAGGAGAACCTGGGAACACACAACAGCACACTTGTGTCGTTGCTTTTAAAAAAAAATCCCCCAGAAAGAGCATAGAGGTCCGTTGTTACGAAAACCCTGGTCTGATGTCTTTTCCAAGTACAGGCAAAGGGACGCTCCACCCCATCCTACTCACAGCCATCCAAGGGTCTAGAAGAGAACAATACCAGCTCTACACAGATTTCTCGCCTTTCTGGTCTCTAAGAGCCAAACGAGATTTTCCACTAGTTGCATAACGGGTAGCTGAGGCTGGTCTTGCATTTTACTCCCATGTATGCACACAGGGCTCCAATCGAAATAAGGACCATGGCACTCCAAGGGGGAGAGTAAATCTTCCCCCTACACCTGTTTTGTCCCCTGAAATTCCAAACCCCCCATGGGGAAGGGTTTTTTTTAAAAGAGGATCCATTGCAGTCAATGGAGGCTTTTTTTTAAACAAAAAAACCCACCCATGGAGGGTGGAATTTTATGGGGAAATTGGTGGTGGGGAGGTTGAGACCTCTCCTGTAGGGAGGGCTCTGCAAGGCACCTGATGCGAATTTTGTGCGCTTACACAAAATCAAAATGTAAGACATAAGTAGTGCACAAATGCCACAGGATCTCCCACGAGCCTGCTACGCAATCCGCATGATGACGTGTACCCCAAATGGGGAAACTGGCTGTTAACCGCCACATATCTGATGCATGTGACACATAAGAGCTGATATCAACCTCAGCACAACAGCACAGTCAACAGCATCAATGACTCAGCAATTTTTCTAGGAAGTCAATGGCACATCGCCTAGCTCATTTGCAACACAGTCTGGAGTCACGAACAGCAGTATACCTTCTCCTGTCCCATGCACAGTGCTCACAGACGCAGACAGAAAAATCCGTTCGAGTCGGGGTTTTAGATTTACATCCCATATCTGGGCAAACAGTGTCAAGGGAACATCTGCAATTCTGCAAAGCACTTTTTGCACTTCTAAAAATACTTTGGGGCAACACACACACACACACACACAGGCCTCCTTCCAAGGAGAGCAAGAGGTGATAAGGGCATGAAAGCACACTCAATTTTGATTAAGATCAGAAAGTCCAAAAAGGTAAGAGATTCTGGCCTACTTGCACTGGCTGGCTGTATGTTTCTGAGCCCAATTTGAGGTGCTGTTTTTGACCTATTAAAGCTTTACATGGCTCAGGACCACAGTACGTGATGCTGTACCTTTTCTGGCATGAACATACTGTTATTATCTAAGGCCCTCTTTTGAGTGGCTCCTCCAAGGAGGATCAGAAGGTTGCAACAAGGGAGAGAGCCTTCTCAGTGGTGGCCCCTAGATTATAGAACAATCTGCTCTTAAGAAGCCTGCCTAAGGCCCAGGATCACAATGCCTGAGAGGGCCTCTCCAGGCATGAACCTACCCTATACTACATTGATCATCTAGGGCCATCCTCTGAGCGCCTCATCCAAGGGAGGCTCGGAAGGTGGCAACCAGGAAGAGGGCCTTCTCAGTGGTGATTCTGGAAAAATCTCCCCAACGAAGCCTGTGTGGTGCCAACGCTGTTCTCTTTTCAGCACCAGGTTAAAATCTTCCTCTACTCTCAGGCATTTGGCAACTTATGACAAGGTTTTAAATCAGGTCCTGGGATTTATTATCATTGTTTATTATAATTAGTGTGTGTGTATGTTATATTTCTATGTAAATGGTTTTTATATTATGTACAATATTATATTTTTAGGGGTTTTAAGCTTTCTAAACTGTCCAGAGAGCTCTGGACAGCATAGAACTGTAAGAAATGAAATGAAATTTTATTCCTGTTGCCACGATGGTGTGTTTAAATTGAAACTGCACACACTCAGCTTTGCTTTGCTTTTTAAATCAAGGTTGGCAAACAGTTTTGCTGTTATTATTCTAACATATCAGGAATGTAGAAGCATGGAGTGGCTGTTGGAGTGGGGGAAAGAGAAATATCAGTTGCGTGTTTTACAATTGAAGCAATGCACATGGCCAGCTAAAGGGATCCCCATAAGATCATTAATGGAGCAATGCTATGCATGTTTAGACGGGGGACGGACGACCCTATAACTCCCAGCATAGTTGGCTGAGGAATGCTGGGAGTTGCAGGACTTCCTTTCAATTTAAACATAAGTCCAGGGTGTAAACTGACCTAGCTGTAACTCTGCAAACTCTAAACCCGTGGTTCTTAACCCTTTTTGAGTCACGGACCCCTTTGAAAATCTGGTGAAAGCTATGGACCCCCTCCCTAGAAAAATGTACATAAGCACATAAACACAACTTTGCATGCAATGAATATACTTTATTTTATTGGAATACATTGAAAAATCAACTCCAGTGATTCCCTTAATATAGTGAATATAAATTTTTATTTGACTTTCATGGACCCCCTGAAGCCCATCCATGGACCCCAGGTTAAGAACCCCTGCTCTAAACCATCTGGGCAGCAATTGGGCCACATCCAGTATATACAGAACTTTTTTTTCTAATTATCAGAAGCATTCTGGGAACGGAGACCAAAGCTGGGATTTTGTCTACTGACCTATAGTAAACTTGGTGCTCAAGCACCCTCTACAGGCATACAGTGGAATCACAGAGCAACATCAAACCCACTGATTGGTAAATCGCATGACGCCTTCGGATTGGCTGAGCCTAGTACAAATATGAAAGCCCTGGCCTTCTTCTGCACATTTTAATATTACATTATACTTATATCCTGGCCTTTCTCCTCTTGCAAGAAAATGCAGCTTACATAGTCCTCCCCTCCCCACCCCCAACAACAACCCTGTGAAGTAATCACCCAGTGAGCTTTGTTGCCGAGTGGGGACTAGAACCTGGATCTCCCAAGTCCCAGTCCAAAACTCTAACCACTACACCACACTGACTCTCAATATAAACTAGCCCATGCAAGTTTTATGCAGATGAGTGTCCTATGGGCCCCCAAATTCCACCACTTTTTTAAAGGAGAGATTCAGCAGCCCATTCTCCTTACCCCACTGTCTGTGCAGGGTGAAAAAGAAAAAGCAAATGATGGTGTCCTTCCTACTTGTTTGCCCATTTGCTGAGCGGTTCAGTGTCAGAAGCCAAGCTGATGGGCAAATGGACCTTAGGCCAGCCTTTCTCAACCTGCTGCTCACCAGACTACAACTCCCATATGTACCTGCCCGGACCCGAAGGTCATCCTCAGGGGTCCTTCTCCGCGAGCCCCTGCCAAAGGAAGTGAGGCAGGTGGCTACCAGGAGGAGGGCCTTCTCTGCTGTGGCACCCCGGCTGTGGAATGAGCTCCCTAAGGTGGTTCATCTGGCACCTACACTATATTCTTTCGGACGCCAAGTGAAGACCATTTTGTTCTCTCAGTATTTTAACAGTCTATAAATTTAATTTTATCTTGGCTGTTTTAAATTTGTATTTTAAATTTGGATTTCTGCATTGCTGCTGATTTTATCCCGGTTGTGCTTTTATACTGTATTTTATATCATGTTTTTATCCTGTTTGTTTTATACTTTGAATGGTTTTAATTTTTGTGAACCGCCCAGAGAGCTTCGGCTATTGGGCGGTATAAAAATGCAATAAATAAATAAATAAACTCCTATCAGCCCCAGCCAGCATGATGGGGGTGGTAGTCCAACACTAGTGGAGGGCGCCAGGTTGAGCAAAGCTACACCAGGGTGTCGCAAGGCTCAGCAGGAAGGGTGCTCTTCCATGCACAAGCTGTCTGACACAAGTTCAGCTTCGGAACCTGGCTGGCAAAGGACACTGGCCTGGCAACTTTAGACGTTTGCCAAGGCTGAGCGGTAAAATCCACAGCAGTTTTCCAAAACGCCAACGCCAGGCCTTGGGATCTCCAACAGGGTTTGCCACCACCACCACCCCACCCTGGCCAAGCGTGAACGCAGGCAGCATATTGATTTTTCTTGAGCCATGGTTTGAATCAAGGCTGATGCCATGGTTAGACATGGTGGGGCACGTGCCAGGAGCCCACACTCCAGCAGGGGCCCACTAACCAGAGCCCTTTGAACTTCCTCCTCCTCCTCTAACATTGCAAGGCGCTTGTTATATTTATTACATTTTTATTCCGGCCCATAACTGAAGCTCTCTGGGCAGTTTAGAAAAAATTAAAAACCATTAAAATGCCTTATACAATGGGCCTGTACAGATAACATGCGAAGCCATGGTTCGGCCACTAACCCTTTTGCAGCAAATGGTTAGCAAGCGGGTTTACGCCGTCGTTATGTAGCCACCATGGTTAGGAAAGGCTCACACGACACGCTAAGACGTAACACTCCGCTCAAAATGCTTAACCAACGTGGCTCAGCGTGGCGCCTGAACAGGTTCAGTGTGCAAAACATAAAAACATATAAACAGACAGTGCATACACAGGCAGCATATAGCTAAAACACTGTGAATAGATTGGGGGGTGTGGAGTTGGAAAAGAAGAACAAAAATTGGGAAAACATGGCACACTTTGGGATTTGCCCACACACATAACCTGGCTGCAACAGGTCAAGTTATCTTATGGGACGAAACAAAAGCAAACAGATTGAGAAAGAAGCGTTCAAGGCTGCATTCCGACTGTGCACAGATGTGCGTCCCATTCCAAATCTTTCAGCATGCACCAGCCACATGGCGTGATGACCCCCTGCATCCGCAATTTTGCCCTTGTGTAACTTTCCACACACCTCTCCGCCTGGAGCGGATCAGCCCCAGGAAGACGGCACCAATGAACCCAACAGAGAAAGGCCTCATGCAAAGTTTATTTTAAAACTTTTCTTTTTTGCTGGTTTTTTTATCTAACATATTCAAAGCGGTTCACAATGAGATTGGGAGTGGCGGGGGGAGAATTTAAATTGATTTAAATATCAATTTAAGACAGCCGTTTCAAAAAGCCTTGGCATTCAAGTGTACCCTTATTCAAGTCTTCAAGTTCTTCCTATACAACAGAGGCCAGGGAACCCAAGGCCCTCCGGATGTTGTTGGGATTCTAAATCCCATCAATCCTAGCCACTGGCCATACTGGCTATGCCTGATGGGAACTGGGGGAGTCCAGAACATCTAGAACATCGGGAAAGGCCTACAATTCAGAGCATGGCTGGCTAGGGCATGCTGGGAGTTGTAGGCCTTTTTTCTTTCTCAATATGCATAGGATTGTGCCCTTGGCCATTAAGCATGGAATTTCCCACCAGAGGAAGATGGTTTTCTGCCACCTGAAGAGGGGCTTTTGGTTATGAGGTCTCCTTTCCTTCCAATCACAAGGTCATTTGGCTTCAATGGACCTTTTTTTTAAAAAAAACTTAAATCAAATTTATCGCTGGTTTTGCTCATAAAACGCCAGCATGTTTGCCTTCTGCTCTCAACCAACGTGCCAAGGAACCTGTGTGTTTTGCCCACGGCTGCAGACAGGCCTGGATAGCAGCCAGAAAGATTTGAGGTTTTCTTTTTTCTTTAAAAAAAAAAGGCTCAGCGATTGCTTCTCTGTTCCAGGATCCTAGGCATAACCTAGCAAGGAGTCGTTCATTCAGTCTTCTACCTCTACTAACTCTCTACGACCACAACATCTGGCCCAGATGTTCTCATTTTGCTTCTGTCCTCCTGCGCCCTTTGATGTTGCACCTTCTCGACCAGGAATGCTGTACCCTTTCTGGGCCAAGGGCCAAATCACATTTGGACAAGTGCTTCCGGGGGCTGCATTTGCCGGGGTGGGGGGCTGGGGGAACTGAAGGCAAAAAGGGACAAGGCCAAAGCCAAGATACCAAAAACGCCACCCTACTTTCGTCCAAAGCTCTTGCTGCCAGTAAGTAAGCCTTAGGGGGGCATTTCAAGCTGGGGGGGGAGGGAGGACCTGTACAAAAACCACTAAATGACAAGCGCTGGGGGGGGGGGGAGGAACACGCATACCTGCTTGGAGTGCACTTCTTAGTGGCTGCCCAGGGGCTCTGGAACTCCCTTCCCACAGAAGCTAGACTGGCTCCCTCGCTGGTGTGTTTCCGGAGGCAAGCTAAAGCTTTTCTGTGCTGGCCGGCCTTTAGGGGTTAGTCTGGACCTCTGTTTATGTTTATGTGTTGTTTATATACCGGATTTTTTTATTATTCGTATTTTAAATGTTTTTAAATGTTTTAATATTGTAGCATGTTTACTTATGTTTTAATTTTTGTATATATCTGTTTTAACTGTACATGTTTTAATTTGTAAAGCCATCTTGAGTCCCAGTCTTGGGGGGAAACACCACCTTTGCCAAGGCACCTTCTAATCCGGTTGTTCTTTTTTAACTTGACACTCCTACCCCTACGAAAAAGCTTATTTTAAAACAAAATAATCAAATACTTTCCTTCCCAGTACATCTGGAAACCTTGAACCATGACCTCTCCCTCAGACAGGCAACTTGGCTCTCTCTGTAGATAGGGTCATATCCCAGCCATGGGGCCTCATCCTGAAGGAGGTACTGTTTACCAATACATTTGTAAATGCATTGTTTTATTACAATGTATGCTTTATTATAATATACCATGATTTAATGTTATAGTTTGTATTTGTGTGTGTGTGTGTGTGTGTGTGAATTGTTGTGAATCGCCCAGAAAGCTTCAGCTACTGTGCTGTGTATAGGAAATTAATAATAATAATAATAATAATAATAATAATAATAATGTATACTGGGACAGAACAATTCATATGGACAAGATGATACTTCGCAACCGGACATACATAACAGTTATAGCCAAAAAAGAAAAACACACCTATCTCATTGACATAGCAATACCTAATGACATTTTTTTTTTATTTATCACATTTTTATACCCCCCAATAGCCGAAGCTCCCTGGGCGGTTCCGAAGTTGTTGGAAAGGAAGACAAAAAGAAAGAAAAATATACACCACTGGCTATGGAAGTTAAAGAACTATGACAACAGGAAAAAAGTTACAGTTATTCCATTAGTCACATCAAAAAAGAAAACCTTCAGAAACTGGGCCTACCAAAATGCATTTACACCAACATCCAGAAAGCAGTCATACTTAAAATATGTTCAATAGTCAGGAAATCTGTGAATCAGTAAATTTGGCAAAGCCTATCATGTCCGTCTAGAAAAACCGCAAGTGAAAAGATAATTAATAATAATAATAATAATAATAATAATAATAATAATAATAATAATATAAAAGGTATACAACCCTGTCTTTTCCCCCTGCATCACAGCCCTGGGGATCAACATTAAATTGATCTTGCAAGGCCCTTTAGAACAGAGTGAAAAGACACCGATTTAAAAGAGCCCAATTTGGTACCTCATATGGCCATCCTGGACGCTGGAGGGAACCAGGTCGGAAAGTGAGTCCGAACTGACGGAGACTGGCGACAGGGACTGCTCTTTGTCCTCCAGGAGGTCGATCTTCACCAAGGAGCTCGTCTCATCCTCAGAGTTATCCTCCGATACAGAGCCGATGATGAAGCGGGAGTGCGCGCTCAGCTCCAGGGACTTGTCCGCCAGAGAAGGTTCGCCCATCGTGCCTCCAAAGTAATCCTGCACCACTAGGATGAAAAACCCAAACACACACACTGAGCTTTTGACATATTGGGTCATTCCAAAAACTGCATTGAAAATACTTTGGTTAAGAACGGCAACAATTAACCACTTATAATCCTCCAGCAGCACTTAGGGAGTGAAGAGTCTGTACAACCCACCCACCCACCTCGCAGCCAGCCATGACCTTTTTCAAGAGATTACATTCTGTTTTCCCTCCCCCCCCCCCATTAGCTGTTTGTTTGTTTTTCCCATCCACCATTGGGCTAGCATTCCATGATTACTGAGGAAGCTCAGTCCTCATTGCTCTGGGGTTCCCCCATATATACTCTTTAGGAGTTTTTCCTAAAGGTAGTTAATTTATTTTATTTTTTGCAGTCCTGTAAACTAGGTGCCCCCAAACTTTTTGGACCCATGGGCACATTTAGGAATTTGAGAAACTGCTGTGGACGTCACTACAAATCGCCTAATCAGTGGATCGCCATTTTGGCATCTACCTGTCGCATCTATTGATCTTAGGCTGCGTCTTATTCAACAACAACAAATGTTTCGGCCCTATGGGACACTGCAATCTCTCTTTCATAACAGACCGTCCAATTGAGCTAATTGCTGGCAGTGCAACACAGCTAATGCTTCTTTCAAACAGTAGTTGCTTCTTTTCGGGGAGGAGGTTATTATACAGATCCATTTTGTACTGGAACATTCTTTAATATTCACTGATGCACAAGCTCTTTGAAATTATTTAACTGCTTCGTGGACATTTAGAAACGGTCAGCTTAATGGATTCTCCACGCCCTTTTGACAGCTAAAAGACTGATATCACAACCCTGGAAGGATAAACATTCACCTTCTATAATACAACGGATTGAGGATCCTACATCACTTTCAATATTTGAACAGGTGGCATACAGCCGCCAACTTCAAATGGAAACTTATTTAGATGTTAGGCCCACTTTTGTTGAAGCCTATATATAATTGTTAGAAAGTTGTATGCGTTTTATATGTGTTCATCGCTATTGATATATACAAATCCATGTACCTATCTTTAAAAAAAACAGATTAAAAAAATCAAAAATTTTGAGGGTTCTGCATTTGGAGACCCCTGGCCTGGAAGTTAAATTTAATTTATTTATTTGTGATATTTATTTACCATTATATATAATAAAATCCCTAAGCAATTCAAAATATAATTATTAAAATCACATTTAAAATACAATATTGAAAACGCAACATTAAAACCATTCTGATTCCAATTAAAGGTCCTTGGGTATTGTCTGCGGTAGATGGAGCCTTAATTTAAAATATCACCAAAGAATAAATTACAGAAAGTACACGGAGGAGCAGCATAGGAGCATCATCAGACCGGGGGGGGGGGGGGGATTGCATTTCCTTTTTGTCGCTTTCCCCCCACTTCTGTCCCATGATACTTCCTCTTTCTTCACACGGGGAAGAAAAAGGAAGTAAATAATCACCACGCGGCCCATTCAGTGGCTGTTTTATCATGCTGCTTTTCCTGCACACAGAACAAAATGGCGGCACATTTTGCTTCCCCCCCAAAAAAGTCAGATTTACCGGGCTCACGAAAAAACATGAGTGGGCAGTGATGGGCGTGTGATAAAACACTCATCTGATGACACTCTAGATTATGCAAAACAAATATACAGATTTTTTTTAAAAAAATTGAATAAGTTTATACACGTTCCGTTTTTCTCAGCACAGGAATTGGATTGCCTGGATGCAAAATTTAAAACAGGGTGGTTGTTTTAAAACCACGGCGGACACACAGCCCTCCCAACAGTGCCCATCATTCAAGTAGCAGCAGGAAGTATTAACAGAATCTGACCTCTTGCAATCCTTGTTATTTGAGCTGTTATCCACTGCCACAATGAACTGAAAAGGAGGGAGGAAAGACAAGACAATTAGATTCAGGAGGAAGTTGAGGCAGAATGACAGGAATGCACAATGCGAACCAGAGGCTCAGTTCAGACAACACGTTAGTCAATGCAGTATGAAAACTCCACTCAATGGTTGAGTTCCTAGGGGGTTCTCCCCACACAACATGTTCTAACTCCACCGTGGTGTGACTATGGGCTACCATGGAGTTGAGTAAAACCCATCATGAAGTTTGATTTGATAGTTCCTCCACCCTCTCTCCTCCCCGGTCCTCCCGATGGTATCACATCAGCCATTGCTGCAAAAAGCAATCCCAGCGGCTCTCCTAGAGCGGCACTCCCTCCTTTTGCCGCTCTTGCCAAAGAACTCTGTAGCCAGTGGGAAAAGTCAACTCAATACAATTCACTTCAGAATCCAATATAAACTTCTCCTGTTAACCTTCAAAGCTTTTCACGGTCTAGCTCCTTCCTATCTCTCCTCTCTCATCTCACACTATTGCCCCGCTCGTGCTCTTTGCTCCTCTGATGCCATGTTTCTCGCCTGCCCAAGGGCCTCTACTTCCCTTGCTCGGCTCCGTCCATTTTCTTCTGCTGCCCCTTACTCCTGGAACGCTCTTCCAGAACATTTGAGAACTACAAGTTCAATCGCAGCTTTTAAAGCTCAACTAAAAACTTTTCTTTTTCCTAAAGCTTTTAAAACTTGATGTTGTGCAGACCTTATACTGTTAGTTTTACCCTACCCTGTGCCTGCTTACCCTACCCTGTGCCTGTTTGCCTTCTCTTCCCCTCCTTATTGTTTTACTATGATTTTATTAGATTGTAAGCCTATGCGGCAGAGCCTTGCTATTTACTGTTTTACTCTGTACAGCACCATGTACATTGATGGTGCTATATAAATAATAATAATAATAATAATAATAATAATAATAATAATAATAATAATAATAATAATACAACTGAGAACTCCACAGAGCCTGCCACACAACATGCAATACAACAGTTGTGCAGGAACTCTCCTCTGCACAGTGTGGATATTCTACGTGGAGTGTTTTCCCAAAAAACTCCACCGTGGGGTGGAGTTCTCCCTCCAGACAACACATTTCTCAATGGTGGTATAAAAACCCCATGGAGTTCTAAATCCATTGTTGAGAAACGTGTTGTCTGAACTGAGCCAGTGTCTTCTCAACACATGACAAAAAGCAGCTGAGAAAAAAATGAGGTTTATCATTTGCAATATCCCCAATAAGCAATCTGCAACTCAATGGTGGAGCAGAAGGTCCCAGGTTCAGAATCTATTGATCGCTGCTAGGATCTGGGTTGCCAGAAACTGGAGTCATGTTATCCCCTTCTTGAAAGAATGGTTGTGCAAAGTTTGGAAAGTTGGCTAAGCTAACTAAAGATGTCTGTTTAGAAGGCAGACGAGAGACTGCTTCAGTTACCTAGGGAGGTTGTGGGCTCTCCCACACTAGAGGCCTTCAAGAGGCAGCTGGACAACCATCTGTCAGGGATGCTTTAGGGTGGATTCCTGCATTGAGCAGGGGGTTGGACTCGATGGCCTTGTAGGCCCCTTCCAACTCTGCTATTCTATGATTCTATGATTCCAATGACTGGCTCCCTTTTATTGTCTTTATGAGGGCTAGAGACAACTTGGATATCGACATATTTGTTTTTCCTTATTATAGTCTGATCAAAACGCAATGTTCACCCACTTTGACAATTTGTGTTTAATTGTTTCTTTTAAATATATATTTACATATTTAACAACCTGCTAGCTACCTGTTTAGCATGACATTTTGCAGGAATGTTAGATAATGTAGATTTTCTGTATGAAAGTTATATCATGTACAGTGTGCATTATACACACACACACACATACACACATATATATATATATTAATAATGGAAAAAATGAAACAAAACAGAGGCTTGGTTTGCACAACACACTAACCCACTCAGTGTGGGTTGTTGTTAAACCGTGGTTTATTGTGTTGTCTAAACACAGTGTTTTCCACAGAGTGGTCTAATGTCTTGTCTGAACGCAATGTGTTTTCTGCAGAATGGGTTATCGTGTAGTCTGAGCATGTTTTCTGCAGGGTGGGTTGTTAGCCATGCCACGGGATTTATTTTTCTCAAATAAGCCACCTTGGGAAGCCATGGCTTGTTCTTGGGTTGTTCAGGGTGGTTAACAAGCAACCCTGCAGAAAATGCACTGCGTTCAGACAACACGATAACCCACAGTTCGACAACCACCCACACTTAGTGGGTTAGTGGGTTGTGTGAACCCAACCAATGAAAGCTAGGAACCCACCAAACTATTACTGGTTGGAGAAAATGGGAAGGTGCCGTGATCATCAGAAAGACCCTGAAAAAAAGAGGAAGGCTAGATTTAGGATTTGAGTTCCACACCCACCCACCCCAGGCTAGAAGGAATGAACAGAAGTAGTAGCAGATGCCTCCCTATCCTCCTAAACAGGTGTGATGAATAAAATTCATAAAGAAACAGCGTGGGAGCAAGGGGAGAGTCACAAAAGCCAATATAGGCCGCCCCAAAGCTCCAGGCCTCCTTCAGGTTCCCCTCCTTTGCCTAACCATACAAACGCAATCCACAGATGAGCCAAGACAGGCAAGTGTCAACAAGTGTCTTCCTGCCCGGCTGTGCTAACATGATACCACCTGACTCAAGATTCCTTCAGTGTGACGTCTTGAACCACAGCAACACCCCCCCCATTCTGTGCCTGATCCATGCCTGTGTCACACACATGGGTTGATGAAGACACATTGGCCTCGCCTAGGACTTTCCCAAGACTTGCCCACAGCCGAGCTGCCGCAGGTTTTCAAGGCAGAGGGAAAACAACGAGGGCCAATTTGGAAATGTCATATATTACCCTTCCCCAACTTGAGACTCTCCAGATGTTTTGGACTATCCCTCCCATAATCCCCCAAGATGGGGATTATGGGAGGTGTAGTCCAAGGCATCTGGTAAGCCCAGAGTTTTCTTTATGGCACCTTAGATAAGCGGAGCCCAGAATGCCATTTTGGGCACAGAAATCCAGTTGCCTAGGGATTTATTTATTATTTATTTACAATGTTTATATACCACTCCCCATTCAAAATTTCGGAGCGGTATACAAGCTAAAATAAAATAAAAATGGAATGAAACACTTCAAAATAGATTTTAAAAGAAGCAAAATGTACAGTGAACAGTGGCTGGTCATTAAGAAAAGGTTTCCTGGAATAATGACGTTTTTAGGAGGGGCCGAAAGGAATAAAGTTGGCGCCTGCCTGACTTCCAGAGGCAGGGAATTCCATAGGAGGGGGGCCACCACGGTGAAGGCCCCCTGCTTTTCAAGACAGTTAACGCATGGTTCTAGACCTCACGGCTGCAAAGACGTACTTGAAACAGAAGGGTCTGTGGCTCAGTACATGCTTGCATACGAAAGGTCCTAGGTTCAATCCCATATCTCCAGGTAGGGCTGGAAAAACTCCTGCCTGAAACCCTGGAAAGCCATTGCTGCCAATCAGTGTTGACAATATTGGGCTAGATCAGCCTTCCTCAACCTGGGGCGCTCCAGATGTGTTGGACTGCACCTCCCAGAATGCCCCAGCCAGCTGGGGCATTCTGGGAGTTGTAGTCCAACACATCTGGAGCGCCCCAGGTTGAGGAAGGCTGGGCTAGATGGACCAAAGTTCTGACTCATTATAAAGCAGCTTCCTGTGTTCTTACGTTCCACATGTTGTGGACTCCCCCAACTCCCATGAGCCACAGCCAGTATGGCCAATGACTAGGGATGATGGGAGTTGGAGTCCCAACACCATCCGGAGGGCCTCAGATCCCTTTGTCCATCTTCTACAGGCAGAATAAGTGTGCACTTGGGGTCAATGTCCTATATTCCTCTGAAAGTGTACAAGCAACGCCAGCACAAATAGCAGAGGAGAGGGGCTGAATAATGTTGGAGGTTCCAGGCTGCCTGAGCATAGGCTTTTGCACCTTAAATTATTTTAAACATACAGTATACCTTGCCACGTACATACTAGATACACAGAGAAGGGCCAGGATCTCTTCTCAATCATCCCAGAGTGCAGGACACGGAATAATGGGCATCAGGAAAAACGTCCTGACCGTTAGAGCAGTATGACAATGGAACCAATGACCTAGGGAGGTTGTGGGCTCTCCCACCATAGAGGCCTTCAAGATGCAGCTGGAAAGCCATCTGTCAGGGATGCTTTAAGGTGGATTCCTGCATAGATCAGGGGGTTGGACTCGATGGCCTTAGAGGCTCCTTCCAACTCCACTGGTGGGGTTGAATCCTCGTGTGAACAGAAACTGAGGTGTTGGACGAAGTTTCCCCCTCAAGGACTTCAGTTGCTCACTCCTATCTGCCCACATCTCAAACCATGTGGGAAAATGAGCAGCTAGAGTGCACATGAGGGAAACTCTGTCGAGGGAAGCTAGAATTCTCCCCTTCCCTCTTGTCCTTTTGCCAACTGGAAAAGACTTTTTATTATTATTATTATTCAGGCAGGCGTTGGTCTGTCATAGAAGTGGGTTTTAACTGGTCTGCTGCTGTATATTTCTCATGTTATTTTTGTAATTCAGGTTTTGTTATTTTCTTTTAAAAAAAATAAGAAAACTCCCAAGCCCACTAGCCCAGACCTTAGGGATTATTTTTATTTATTCATTTGTTATTTCATTTATATCCTGCCTTTCTCCCTCTTGCAATGAACCCAAGGTGGCTTATGAGGTCCTCCTAATCTCCATTTTTCCTCTCAACAACAGCCCTGTGAGGTAGGTTAGGCTGAGAGTCTGTGACAGGCCCAATGTCACCCAAGGAGCTTCACGAGTGGGGAACTGGAACCTGGACCTCTTGAGTCCCACTGCAACACTTTCAACGATTACATCACACTGACTCTTGGGATTATTTCATTAACATGTAAATGACTCGCCTGCGAGTAGTTTTCCAAATCTGAAGCAATTGCCACTGTACCCTGGACAAAATATTGGAAGGCCAACTACATTGCTTTCAAGAGGTGACTTAAAGTATTAAGAAGCATGCCCAACCTGTTCACCCTTACCTGCCTGATAAAGGATTGCACATAGCATGGTTATCCCAGGATCGTCCTTGCCTGCTCTGGGATATCCTGTGTGTCATTTACATGAACAGGGATGACCCCGGGGCGATCCCAGGATAAGCCTTAGGTCTAGCTAAGACCACCCAAAATGTTATTGACTTTATTCATTACATTTATATACCGCCCCATAGCTGAAGCTCTCTGGGCGTTTTACAAAAGTTAAAAATAAGAGCTATCAGAGATCCAGACCCACAAGTAACTTCAATCTTTACACACATACACACACACAGTGCGGGGTGCTATAGGATTTTTCAGATTCCTGGATCCAAGGCCAGATAAAACGCTCTGACCTCCGACCCAGGACTCCCGAGTTCCCCTCCCCCTCGCAGCTGGTATGGAGACGGGATGAATGTGAAACCAAGAATTCTTAAGATGTGTTGATTTGTTGTACTAATGTTGTTCCCCGCCTCGATCCAAAGGGAGAGGCGGGTAATAAATAAATAAATAAATAAATATAAACTCAAGCTTGGAGAGTATAGAAAGGGTGGATGTCAAGGGGAGGGGAAGGGATGGCTTACGCCATATCCCCAGCCTCCTTCCCTCCACTTCCCTGAGGAATCGGCTAAATGGGCAAAAACACCCATCTAGCTAAACTGCAGAGCGGGAGGCGCACACTGGATACTTATAAGCCAAGTTCGGACACTTACAAATATCAAGGGCAGATCGAGTAGGGTTGTGCCCTAAAATATATAAATGATTAAAATCAATATCTAAATTAGTAACATCAATATATTCATTATTAAATACTGAAATTATTGAAATCTGTATTTTATGGGGGTGTCTATTTTTGTTTGGGTATTTTAATTCTATATTATTATTATTATTATTATTATTATTATTATTAATTTATTTATTTATCATACTTATACCCCGCTCCTCAGCCAAAAAAGGCTCTCGGAGCGGCTTACAATTAGTTAGCAAAAAAGACAGTCCCTGCCCTCAGGCTTACAGTCTAATAAAGACATGACACACAAGGAAAAGGAATTCAGGAGGAAGACGAGAAATAGAAATAGAAAGAGAGAGAGAAAGAGAGAGATTAAGTGGACTGGCAACAAGGCTGATGGGATTGTCCTGCTTCCGAAGGAGGGGAGTCCAACTGGAGCAGGCCATGATGTTTCTTCTGCTGCTCCTGTCCCCCTGCTTCTTCTCCCCCACAGGGCCAAGATGACAGTTTGCCCTGTGGGGGTGGGGGAAGAGTCCAACAGGAGCAGGCCCCGATGTTTCCTCAGCCTGCTCTTTGACCCCTTGGTCAATTTTATGGTTTTAATTGATGTGAACTGCCCAAAGATCTTTGCTTATTGGGCAGTTTAGAAACATAATAAATAAAATCAATGTTTACATTATTAAAATCTGTATATTATTAAAATCAAATTCTTTAAAATAATTTTAAATAAATTAAATCAAGAGTTGCCCCTATTCTAGAGAAGCAGATTTGGAGGGCTTCACAGGAACTCAATTATAACGATAACCTGATTAGAGTAAAAACAACCCCAAACACAGCATTGATAAGAAATGCCATCCTACCAATATGCAATCTAGTTTAGCTCTCAGTATAAATGCAGTTATGTACAAGAGACAGTGGGGTTAGACAGACAGACTATGGCTGGTGGCAAACCGAGTTCAAATTCGTATTCGACCAGCAAGTTCACTGGGCGACCTTGGGCTCATCACTACCTCTCTGCCTAACCTACCTCGCAGGGTTGTTGTGAGGGTATAAATGGGGGGGGGTGAGAGAGAACAGTCTGAACCACCTTGAACTCTTTTGGAGAGAAAGCAGGATATAAATACAATTACTAAATCAAACATTTCCTGAGCATCGTCATAAAAGGTGAGTGGGCCTAGCAGAAACAAAGTAAGTCCAGTTTCTCTTCCCACTGATCATTTTATCCATCTCTCTATTCGTCCTGCAACAGCAGGGAAACGGAGAAGTCCAGAAAAAATGGCTAAAACAACAAGCTGTCTGGCAGCTCCTTAAAGGCTAGCAAATGGATTCCGGCATAAATTTACATAGACTACAGACCGTTCTCATCAGATGCATGAATGTTATCCAGACTTGGCCAGTGTATATAACCTTAATCAACACCACAGACACAAAAACCCAATTGTACTAATATATGAAATACATCAGGGGTGCAGAACCCCAGCCTCGGGGGCCAAATCTGGCACTCTGAGGCTCCCTAAAAGGCCCCGCCCATTCGCCTGGCCACACCCATCTTCCCCCCCAACTACCGTATTTCTTCAATTCTAAGACACACTTTTTTCCCTAAATAAAGAGCTCTAAAAATGGACTGCGTCTTAGGATCGATGCAATACGGTAAGAGGAAAAGAGGAAGCTCCTGCAGCAGCCTCAAGCCATGCGAGCGAGGAGGAGCTGGTTGGGTAAGCGCCTGGTTTTTTGTTAGGCAAATTTATTCGTAAGTCCCATCGATTTCCATGGGACTTACTCGCGTGTCGTCGTCCCCTGGTGCACAGACAAGTAAAGAGCGGGACTGGAGAGTTAAGTTTACTCTTTGTTTCAACGCCCCCCCCCCTTCTTCCCGCGCAAACGGCAGTTTCTTCTCTCATAGAGGGAAAAAAGAAAAGGACACAACCATTAGAAGAAAGCACGGAGCGGGGCGAGGTTGGCTGGGCGGTGAGGGAAGTATTTCTTCGATTCTAAGATGCCCTTTCTTCTCAAATAAACATCTCTAAAAATGGGGTGCGTCTTAGAATCGATGGCGTCTCAGAATCGAAGAGATACGGTACTATTCACTGGGTGGTTTCCTAGCTAACCAGCTGAAATGTCTCTCCGAAGGCTTTAGTTACTGCAGTAAGAGCTTTAAGCTACAATAGGCCGATATTGTTGGCATTTGGGGAATTTGGGCCCTATGCTTTTTGCCCTTGCCGGGGGGGGGGGGGGAGGAAACCATATTGTGTGTGTCTATCTGTGCATATGCACAATATGCGCACACACACATGCGCAAAGTTCGAGGGCAGGAGGGAGTCGTAGGCAGTTTGAGGCCAGAGGGAAATGAAATGCAAAAAAAAGGAGACTGTGAAAAGTAGGTTAAAGCATACATAGACGTAAAGCAGGCTGCTGATAACACAAACAGACCGGCATGAGCAAGCAAAAGGTGAAGCAGGCGCAAGTAACACAGGGTTCACGCACTGGGACCAGAGCCTTTCACAGCTGCATCGGAGGCAACCATTCTACCGGCAGTGTTCTCGCCGTCACTGTATGCGGGGGAAAGTCTTCGCTAACTTTTATTTTTCATCAGTTCTTTCTTCAATGTTCTGGATCAGACATCCTCAAACGGCTTTAGAATCGTGTCCCATTTCCTAATCAGGTCCCATTAATAGGAGCTGTGAATGGGATAGGGAGGCCTGTTGATGTGCCCCACAAATCCTTGTCTCTCTCTCTTTCTCTGTCTCTCTCAGTCAGGAGGCAGGAAGAACAGGGCTCCGTTATGCCCAATGATGACTACATTTAAGGAGGAGGAGCTGTAGCTCAGTGTTTTGCATGCAGAATTACGCATGCTGTGGAAGAAGTATATATGCTAGTCACAAAAGGAATACCCTGTCATTGGCAATACACAAGGACAATGCCCACTCATTGGCTGGTTGCAGCAGTTAATGGTTTTATTGGCTGGGAACCAAGATGGGCTCAGGAGGGAAAGAAGGATGGAGGGGAGGGGACACCCAGCTGCCCACCCAGCCTCCAATCACAAGCTTGGCTTAAAACATCATACGGCACTAGCAGTAGACATGGAGGGTGAGGGCCCAGTTCCGGGCAGGAGTGAAAGGGGGCATGACTTCCGGGAGCGTGAACCATAGCCAGACTGGGTACCAGACACATACACCCTGAGGTAGACTGGGGTACGGTCTATGGGTGCTCACCCCCGCCAGCTCCAGAACAAAGCCAATGACTCAGGAAAGACTAACAGGCTGGGGAATGTAAATCAGAGAGACCACATAAAATCCCAGATCAAAAACTAACATTTCAACAAGCTGCTTTTCAACTCATTGGGGTCTACCTAGTTTCAGGGCAGGCCTTAATATAAATAGCCCAGGTTCATTTCATGGCTACTAGTGAGATGGATGGCTACTAAGAAGAGGGCCATTTATGCTGTGGCACCCCAGTTGTGGAATGAGCGCATCAGAGAGGCTCAGCTAGTGCCTACGCTGTGCTATTTTGGCATCAGGTGAAGAACTTTTTATTTTCCGAGGCATTTTAGCTTTTCAGTTTCTCTAATAATAATAATAATATATTTATTTATTTGTTACCCGCCTCTCCCTCTGGATCGAGGTGGGGTACAACACAAATAAAAACACCATAAAATACATACAACTAATACAAACGTTTAAAACCAGCGCATCATTAAAAGCACACCATTAAAAAAGGCATCTTAAAATTCATCTGGGTAGGCCTGCTGGAAGAGATCAGTCTTTATGGCTTTCTTAAACTTGGAAAGGCTATTCAGTTGACGAATCTCTCCCGGCAAGCCATTCCACAAACTGGGAGCAGCAGAAGAAAAGGCCCTCTGGGTAACAGTTGTCAGCCTTGTTTTTGTTGGCTGGAGTAAATTCTTCCCAGAGGACCTGAGTGTGCGGGGCGGATTGTACGGGAGAAGGCGATCCCGCAGGTAACCTGGACCCAAACCATGTAGGGCTTTAAAAGAAACCAACACTTTGTACTTTGCCTGGAAACTAATCAGCAGCCAGTGGAGTGATTTTAATGTCGCAGTAATATGCTCACCCCTACCTGGATGCCATATTTTGAACTAGTTGAAGTTTCCGAACTAGGTACAATGGTAGCCCTATGTTGAGCGCATTGCAGAAGTCAAGCCTTGATAACCAACACTTTATACTTTGCCCGGAAACTAATTGGCAGCCAGTGAAGAGATTTTAAGACTGGTGTAATGTGGTCGCCCCTAGGTGTACCGGTGACCAGCCTGGCTGCCATATTTTGAACTAGTTGAAGTTTCTGGACTAGGCACAAAGGCAGCCCTATGTAGAGGGCATTGCAATGTAGAGCGCATTTTAAATCTGGTAGTGTCTTTTAAATCTTTGCACAGCTGCTAGGGTCTATTTGGTGATGATGATGGTTAATACGGTTGTTTTAAACGTTTACATTTTCACACTGTATTTTATCGTGTATTTTATGGTTTTTACTGTTGCCTCAGCTATTGGGCGGTATGGAAACATAATAAGTAAATAAATAAATTAGTCATGTTGGCGAAATGTCATGTCTAGTATCGGAGGCAGTATGCTGGGGAAGACGAGCAAGAGGGTGCTATTCCACTCACGTCCTACTTGTTGGCTTTCCCCTCATCCGCAGGCAGCTGGTTGAACAGGGTGGGCACAGAATGCTGAACTAGATAGGCCCTCATCCTAATCCAACATGGCTCTTCTTACGTTCACCCTTATTTTCATATAGATGGAGCCCCCAACCAGCCCCACATTTATCCACACTCAGTTCTGGAATCTGAAGTCAACTCTCAGCATGATTCTGGATCATGCCATAAAGAAAAGGAACAAAAGTTGCAAGGGGGGGGGGAGGGGTTAAGAAGAAAAAGTCGGGTGTGGAGGAGTAAGAGAAAAAACATGAACCTCCAGGTTCTGCTTATCCAAATGCAAAGTGCACAGAAGAAAATAAATCGGCTGCCATATGCTCATCTCTACCTAATACCTCCACGTAACAGCCTCTTCTCTATCCCATCCCAAATTTCCTCAGCAATGCCACACAATTGTGGGCAGCAATGATGACGGGCAAGCGCCCACCTTCGCTATCGCTACACCTGTTGAACGCTTTCTTCTCCTTCGCGGTCCCAGTCCTGGCTGCTTGAAACATGCTCTTTCTAGTAAAAATGGGGAGAGAAGAAATTAAGGTTGGCAAACTGAATCCGGGGAGGCAGGCAGAGGAGGAGAACAGGAGAGCTTTCTTTGGGTTCCCAGGCCGGGCCTTGGTTCATACTTCCATAGCATTAAGATGCCTGATGGTTTTAAAATTTTGTATATTTTTTAATGTTTACCATTTCTAACTGTTGTAAACCGCCCAGAGAGCTTCGGCTATGGGGTGGTATATAAATGTAATAAATAAATAAATCCAGACCCCCAACATTTAAGTAAACGAGCATCTCGGAGCAATGTGGGGAGAGCTCTCCCACTCTCAGCCCCCCCACATATCTGCAGTTCGAGGCAACAGATTCTAGATCAGCGCAAGCAATGATGACGGCCTTCAGGTCTGGGCTATGGTATCTTTGCTTTTAGAAGGGGCACTCGGAGGAGCAATGCACCAAGGCCAGCATGCCTAAGACAGACAGATGACTGGTGTTTCTGGAAAGGCTTCAGGTTTGCAATAAATATACTATAGCTAGTACTGCTCCTCCCATACTAGCAGTTCCTGTCAAGGGGAGACTTCCTTCTTTCCTAGTTCGCCAGGGATCCCAGCCAGATTCCACAAAGGTGACACGCACACCCCATGCACAGGAATTAACACACTGAGATTTTTTTAAACAGCATGGCCACACATCGTGCTCTGGCAACAGCGCCAAGCCAAGCCTAGACCGACGTTTGGCTCACCATGTGGGAGGGCTCTCTATCGAACAAGGAGAATGCCGCTTAACAGGGTCTTTGCCTCTTTGTTCACCGGGGCAGGAGTGGGCAGACTTCAGGCTCTGTGCCTATGTGTTTTTACTACCACCTTGATATATGCCAACCAGAGCGTAGCGTAGAAGACACTAAAGGATTCCTGCGCCCAGGAATTTGTTTCGAGGGCCAGAACTGAACCATCCACACACACGAAGGCATTCTAGCTGTCTGAATTTTGGCACTATAATTTTAAGGGTGCATGCGTCCTGCTGGTGGCCACTATTGTCAAACAAGATGAGTTGGAAATCCCTTGCCAATCGACTGCAAATCATCCAGAGACCTACCCATCGATCCAGATCTACCTAATGCTCATCCTGTGTGATGGTGAGGCTCCCCACAGACCCAAAACGCCACCCTATAGATTTACACCTGCAACACCTCTGACCTCATTTCCCTTAGGCACAAAAGCAGGTGCGTAAAGGCACAATTCTACACATGTTTGGATGGGGGGGGAGTCCTACAACTCCCAGCTTCCCCAGCTAGCTGGGGAATGCTGGGAGTTGTAGGACTTCCCTACACACACACACACACCCCGTCTAACCATACATAGGATTGTGCCCAAAGGACTGGATTGGAAACAGGCAGGGACTGAATGAAGCAGGAAGAGGAAGAAATGAGAGAGGAATAAAAGGAAGAGATACAGAGATGGGGGGGGATCAGGAACTGCCCCCCTACACACACACACACACACACTCCTCTACATCATCTTTGCTCCAGGCACTCCAAGATCCACGTTACCCATCCACACGTGCTCCTCACCTCCAGGCGTTCTCTGCTGGGAAGCGGGCGCTAGTCCAGTAGGTTCCAGGCCTGGAGCAGCAGGCTGGGGAGGCTGCGGCTGCTAGTAACCCCGCCGCTCCTGTTGCTGCCGCCGTGGGAGAGTCGCCTGGCCAAGGCTCTCCCATTCAGGGCAAGCGCCCGTGTAGAACACGCTGCTCCTCCTTCTTCCTCTCACTGAATGCCTCCACCTCTTTGCACACAGACACACAAAAAGCCCTCTCTCCTTTCCCCCTGCCTCCCCTACTTCCCCCCTTTTCTTTCTTGCTCCCCCTTCCTTCGCTTTCCCCCCACCCTTCGGCTGCTCTGCATGCAGCATCACCCACCGGAGTGGTGTGATGGAACAGGTTACTTCCGATCAATCCCCTTTGACCTCCCCACTTCCCAGCCTCCGTCGCCTTTGCAGCTGCAAAGGCGCGCTCCTCATTGGCCGCCTGCCGCTCACACCAATCCGCGGGGAGTGTCGCCAAGCCGGGGAGGAGTGGCCAATGAGGAGACGGCTGTGGCCTGAGCGGCTCCAGAAGCTCTCTCATTGGCTCGCGGGGGAGACACGCGGGGAGGAGCCCCGGATGCTTTGCGAAAGGGGTTTGTCTGGCAGCCTGCGTTGACACAGCGCGGTTCCTTTGGCTGGTTAACCTGCTGCAAACTGCAACGGAGCGAGGGGAAGGGGGGCATAACTCCCCCATCCCCCAACCTTCAGATGGGTTGCACGGCAATTCCCAGCATCCACAGTTAGCCACGCTTGCTGGGAGTTGAAGTCTCAACACATCTGGAAAGTACCAGGTTGGGAAGATGGATCAGTTTGCATTGCAAAAAAAAAAAAAAAAGCAATTTTAGGTTGCGGCAATAGAAGTATAGCTTTCAAAGGGTGCAAACCTGGAGTGTATAGACGAGGGGGGGGGAGTTCTACAACTCCCCAGTGAGCACCAGTCTGAACATCCAAGGGACTGCACCTTTAAGTTCTCGAGGTTAATGTAGGGTTAATGAAGCCACCCCTTCCATTGTTTAGGTGCCGAGTAAAGGTGTTCAAATCTTGGGATGCAATCCTACACGTTTAGACAGAAAGCAATCCTACAACTCCCAGCATTTCAGCTGGGGAATATTTGGGAGTTGCAGGACTTTTTTTTCCCCGGTCTAACATGCATAGGATTGGGCCTTAAATCCTAGGCCTGCTCAGTTCTGGACACATTTTAACAAAGATTTGGGTAACCTGGAGGTTGTTCAGAGAAGGGCAACAAAGATGATCAGGTGACTGGAAAGTAAGTCGTATGAGGAAAGATCAAAGGACCTGGATATGTTTAGTCTTGGGAGGAGAAGACTGCAGGGAGATATGATAGAACGTTGAGTACCTAAAGGGTTGTCACACAGAAGAGGGATGTATGTAGAACAGGCTGTTTTATATAGCCTGTTCCATGTCATCCAAGGCTGTAGGACACAATATAATGGGCTGAAGTTACAGGAAGGCCGATGAGATCACATCACGCCAGTCCTTTTCCAGCTTCATTGGCTGCCAGTCCAGGTCCGGCCCGATTCAAAGTGCTGGTATTAACATTTAAAGCCCTAAACGGCTTAGGGCCAGGCTATCTGAAGGAACGCCTCCTCCCGTATGTACCTGCCCAGACTCTAAGGTCATCCTCAGGGATCCTTCTCTCCGAGCCCCTACCAAAGGAAGTGAGGCAGGTGGCTACCAGGAGGAGGGCCTTCTCTGCTGTGGCACCCCGGCTGTGGAATGAGCCCCCTAAGGAGGTTCGCTTGGCACCTACATTATATGCTTTTAGACGCCAGGTGAAGACCTTTTTATTCTCCCAACATTTTAACAATCTATAAATACATTTTAACATGGTGTTTTAAATTTGTAATTTTGCATTGCTGCTGTTTTTATCTGGTTGAGCTTTTATATTGTATATTTATATTCTATTTTATATTATGGTTTTATACTGTTGTTTTATACTTTGAATGGTTTTAATTTTTGTGAATCGCCCAGAGAGCTCCGGCTATTGGGCGGTATAGAAATGTAATAAATAAATAAATTTCAGCTGAACATCAGGAGAGACATCCTAATGGTCAGACAGTGGAACCAATTGCCTAAGGTGGTGGTGGAATCTCCTTCGCTGGAGGTATTCAAGCAGAGACTGGACAACCATCTGTCAGGGATGCTTTAGAGTCCTGCACTGAGCAGAGGGTTGGACTCGGCCAAAATGGCCCCTTCCAACTCTACGATTGTTTATATCTATAAGTTTGTATCCCTCTAACCAAAGATGGAAAGCACAATTTCAGGGACAGTGTGATCTTGGTGAGGGACAGAATGCAGGAAGAGCCCACTGTAGCTTTCTTGCCAGCTGCCTTAAAAATCTTGGAGCCGGCTGTGGCGTTACCAGTGAGAATACCTTTTCTAGAAGGTCTTTCCCACAGCAGCCAACACCTCCCGCCACACACAAACACACTCAGTAACACTGCCACCAGGACCTTTACCTCCAGTCCCACACCCTTAATCCTCGAAATGTGAGGACACACTAGCCTTTTATTCTGACCCTCTTTAATAAGTTTACCCGTTTGTAGCCACGAGCTGTGGGCATAGGATATTATCAAACACAGAATTACATCTTCTCCCCCTTCCCCATTTCTGGCTTTAAATTACAAAAATGTCCATGCCTCCCCTTTTGAAGTACTGGCCTTTCAGTAGGCAACTGTTCTTAGTTTTCCTTCACAGGAGGTTGACTCTCCAGACCAAGCAGCTGGTTGGGTTCTTGAGGTGCCTCAGAAAAAGATGCTAAGCCCAGGTTTGAATATGCCTGAGGTTGCCAACCAGGAATTTCCAAGTCTCCCAGCAAACAAAGCCTGGGGTGGGGGGGCTGAGAGTAAAGCACTCCTCCAGCTTCCACCCTGGCAGAGAGGCTCTGTCTGCCTTCTTGCAAGCCACTCTCACCAGCCTGTCCTCCCTTCTTTTGCTCCCCCACATTTCCTCTACCTGTTCCTTCCGCCCGCCCCCCCCCCCCCAAGCTTTTCAGCAGCACCTTGATGATGCCCAGCTGTGGCTGCTGAGGCTACATTCTCCCACGGCTGGGATACCCTTATCAGCTCTAGCCCTTCCCAAACAGGGCTCCCTTTTAACTTTCTGCTCAGGCTCATCTACCTGCTGCCTCTCTGCCTGGGATTTTTCAGCAAGGGAAGGAAAATGACTTGGCCCAATGAGTTCAGGTGGGTTATTACAATCGCTTTAAGAGTTTCTAGATCCATATCCTTCAGCTATTGGGCGGTATAAAAATGTAATAAATAAAATAAATAAAATAAATAAATATCCTCTCCCACACATCCCCACTCAAACTACCACTGTAATCTTATACACATAAATCCTAGTCACTTAGCTTCATCCCACATACCTGCTTCCCTCGGATTATACCCGTAGTGCTAAGCTTTCGTGACGGTTGTTTTTGCTACCGGGCGACAGCTATCCTTTGCATACCAGGAAGTGAATTTAAGTGGGGAAATGTAAAAATTCATTAAAAATCAACGGATCACCCAATCCAATTCAAAGTTGGTATGCTTAAAGCTTTTCCTAATATCTATTACTGTGCCAATTTTGGTATCTTTATCTTTAAAGCTTACGCAGATGTAAGCATTTCTTTAAAATCCTGCGCCCCAGCAGCAGCTGGGAAGATACGCTCAAAATGTAGGGGTTAAATTTGTTTTATTGCACAATTAAGGCAGGATGCATTGGAGTACTTCACAATCAAAGCAGATTATAAGGTGGAAAACTTCTGAGTCCTTTGCATGCAATTCGCAGTGATTGCACAGTATATTGCTGATGTGATAAAGCTCACTATCTTGTCACTGTCTCTCTCTTCAACAACTATCTATTCCTTGTCAATTTCTTCCCTATCTAAACTGCACAGGCACAGGTTTATATATTATACTATTTCACCCCACCCACCCACTCACTCAGCCAATCATCTCACACATACAAATACATCATACCTCTTGTCACTTATAGCACTCTCACTCCAGATCAACTTACCAGAAGACATAGAGTGATAACATGAATACACTTATATAACCACAAATATATGTATGTGTGTGTGACATCACACCGGCCTTTCCCCCTTTTACTTGCTTTCCTTTGAGATTCACAATGCAACATGGGTTTAAATCTGGATCTCCTGCATATAAGGGTGCTTCTGGGCAGAGGGTGTGATGAAACCCGTGGCCATGCTGGCTGGCGATGATGGGAGTTGTACCCCAAGAAATCTGGAGGGAACCAGGTGGGGCGAAGGCTGATATATAGGTCAAAGCACCCACTTTGGCTTGAGGAATGATCACAGCCCTCGAGACCATCGGATGCATGGAACAGCATTGCCTGCTCACATAGGAAAAGGAGCAGCATGGCTGCTAAAAGAGAGTGGCAGGGAGCTGGAAGCAGCAGATTTGAAAGGCAGGGTTGTTTCGTATTTGATGAGGGCCATGTTATACCCAGAACACATCACCCCACCAAAAGCATGTAATGACATGCTAGAGATGTAAAAATTTCCGGAAATTTTGAAGCCATGGAAAAAAACCCGTTTTTTTCCGCCGGGGGGGAGGTTCGGGGGGAAACAGAAAATTTCGGAAAAATTGAAATAATGCAACATTAGCACTTTTTACAGATTGAAAGTCACTTTGTTACTTTAGGAACATGAAATGTAATTATGTCCAAGTTGGTTTGGCATAAAATTATTACATTTGGTATATTAAATGTATAGTGTATTCAAACAATTATTACAAATTGAATTTACTTTTTTAAACTTTTTTTTTAACTTCTTTTGGTAACAAATGGAGCTACAAGCTCCTGAACTGTAAGGAACCTCTTTGGTTTCGCCAGTTTATGAGAAGCAGGCAAAAACAATTTAAAACAACAACAGAAGAAACCATCAACATTAGTAACAAAGAAAATTATTTATGTCTCTGCTAGTCCTCCACAATGTCATGCAGACATAAAGCACCCATTCCCATAAAAAGAACTGAGAGAAAAAAAGGGGGGGGACTAAGATTCAATGAACATGCATGAAATTTAATCAGACTCATTTTCTGAGCTATGGCCATCACTATCAGTTTCAGTCTCTGCTTCAATGGCAGTGCTGCCCCCTAGAGGCAGAAATGCATCTTGCTCTTGCATTTGAGAGTTGTAGTCTCAGTTTGGAACCTAGGACTTTGCTTGTCCTTGGTGCACAGAAATTGTAATAATCTGATACTGTACATAGTTTTTAGAAATCATTTGTCTTAATGTCTTAAACATTTTATTCATCATGTTAAAATAAAACGTCCCATAATCCATTTTTTCTTCAATTTTTCCAATTTTTCAGGAAAAAAAAGGCTTCAGGGGAAAATGGGGGGAAAACATCTTTCCCCAAATTTTTCTGTTTTTTTTCCAGGCCTTCACATCTCTACATGCAACTGACTCTTGGTTTGCCTTTGGCTGGGCAGTGATCCCATTAAAAGAGCCAATTAAAATTAAAGGTCTTTTCTTCATGAGGCTTTTAACCTGCACCTGAACCAAGCCTTCCGTTTCTGGATACTTTGCGGGATTAAGATTGGCTCCTTTACACGTCCCCACTTCCCTGGGTTATTTTTCCCCCCTGCCTTTCTATATGTTCCATTATACAACCACCATGTGGTGTGGTGGCAAAATTACTCAATTACATGAGATTTCTATAGCATTATAGAGGCCATTCAGGGGGGGAAACCCACCACGTTTGCCATGAAGAAAACAACGCAAAGCGCACAAGAGGCTCTGGAGGAGAATGACATAGTGTAAAGGACTGGCAAATGACCGTGAGTGAGCAATTACAAACACACAATAAAAGCCTCATATAAAAAGACTTGAAATAAAGTTGATTTAGGGTGGCTTTCATATGTAAACATTGAGGGTTCATTCTCTCTATGGTTATTCTTGTGGTAGAACTCTAACTACAACATGACAGGTAAGTAGTGAACAGATGAATCTTTTCCTAGGAAGGGAGTAGAAGAGTAATAGGAAAGGCTTTGGCAGTTGAATTTCTACTTGCTGCTTTGGGAATTCTGAAAGTTGAAGTCCAAAATGTCTGGAGTCCAACAGGCTGGGCAAAGCTGGCAAAGTAACTCAAAGAATGCACCCACACTTCAGAGACAATACTGAGCAAGAAACAGGTTCTTCTTGCTCAGAAGTATTCTTCTTGCTCCTGAAGTATTCAAGGCCACTGTCGAGGTCTTCAATATCGCAGGTAGAGGTATTCCATAGCCTAGCTACGTAAGAGCAATCTTCTTGTCTCATTCCTCTCTCTAAATGGATGGCACTGTCAAGAACTCCCTGGAGTTACTCCTCCTCTTCACCATTGCATCCTGCTTGTTCACCTGCCTCTCACTCTGGCCCAGACAACGGTAGTGGTGGTGTGGAGCAGGAGATGCCACAGCCTTCACTTGTTCACTATCTTTCTGCCTGTCAAGAAAGTTGTGGCAATGATGCGAAAGTAAAAGAAGAGCAATAACAGCTGGTGACAGTGGCAGTGAGAAGGGACACCCACTAAGGGAGTGGGCCCACTGTTGGTTCATTGCCAAGGGCCCCTCAAAAACCTGGAACCAGCAGGGACTAGGATCTATCTGATTGGAAGAAGACATAATCTAGATAGAAGCACAAAGCGAACGTTTCACATCTCAGCCAAAATGTGAGGAATGATAAAGTAAGAGAAATTTGAATAAACTAGTGATAAGTCCTTACTGTACTCCTTTTATAAAATTATGGCAGTCCCATATTTGCTTGGTTGGAAAAAAGAAAGAAAAATAAGGTTGAACTTTAATACAGATGTGACCATAGTACTTGCAGAAGCTGGGCTAGGTTTGAAATGGGACAATTATTCCTGATTATCCAATTGCAAAAGTTCAAGTTACAGGGATAAGGAAGAGCGCTGGAACCGCCCCCTGACTGTTGAGGTTTCTGGAACCTTGGACATCCAAGCGTAGTACTTTCCAGCATATTGCAAAAGAATGAGAGGCTTCCTCAGATGATTAATTTTCCTTGTGCGCCAGCTGTGTTAAGACCTAAATGGATTCTCACACTTATCCATTTACCTAATAAATGCCATTGCATTCTACCTGGAAGCCCTATGGAATTAGACCATGTACCAAACCTTCTGTTGGTTCAGAAGGAGGAGGAGGACATGTGGGAAGCAAGAGGAGAACATCTGTTGATTAGACAGAACGATAAACAAAAATATGGGGAGATCACACGAAATAGTAGGCTGAGGACAAAGTACCAGCAAAAACATTGCCAGTTTTGGAGGGCCCTCGAGCAAGAGACCCTGAATGAGCCCCTTCCTTCATTTAGTCTGTCTTCTCACCACCAGTCACCAGCTTCTTTTGCTCCTCCTCCTCTTTCTCATCATTGCTGTCACTTGCTGGACAGGCAGAGCTCCCATGGGCCGTGGCATCTCCTGCTCCTTCTTCTCATCACCACCATTGTCTTGGCCACAGTGAGAGGCAAGAGAACTAGTAGGGTGGAGATGAGGAGGAACTCCAGGGTTTTTTTGTCAGTGAGCTGCTGCTGGAGTGTGGTTTCTGGGCAGGTGTCTGACCATGCCTACCCCTGACCCTGACACAAAAGTCAAAGGATCATAGAATCATAGAATAGTAGGAAGGGGCCTCTAAGGCCATCAAGTCCAACCCTCTGCTCATCCACCTTAAAGTATCCCTGACAGAGGGCTGTCCAGATGCCTCTTGAATGCCTCTAGTGTGGGAGAGCCCACAACCTCCATAGGTCATTGGTTCCATTGTTGTACTGCTCTAACAGTCAGGAAGTTTTTCCTGATGTCCAGCCAGAATCTGACTTCCTGTAACTTGAGCCCATTAGGCCGTGTCCTGCCCTCTGGGAGGATCAAGAAGAGATCCTGACCCTCCTCTGTGTGACAACCTTTTAAGTATTTGAAGAGTGCTATCATGTCTCCCCTCAGTCTTCTCTTCTCCAGGCAAAACATACCCAGTTATTCCAGTCACTCCTCATAGGCTTTGTTTCCAGACCCAACCAAAGGATTTGGGAGAGACAGTGCACAAACTGTCTTATATGGAGTGAGATCATTGATCCATCCTGCTCATTGGATACAATGGACTGGTAAGTGGCTCTCCAGAACTTCAGACAGGTCTTTTCCCCAGACTTCGCTAGAGAAATTGGACCTGTAAACTTTTGCACACAGTTTACAGTGCTCTTTCCATTTACAAAGCTCCTTTCCAGATAGTTTCTGAGAATGAAATGCTTACAAGTTCTTGCCAAACAGGGTTGGGGCAAAGAAAAGATTATCACTACGAAATGCCATTTCAGTGCAATACTTAAGCTGCTTAAAACATGATATTGCATAAAAGTGTGGTTATTCCACTGAATGATGCAAACAACTGGATTTACAAGACAAGTTGGTTCTCAGCAAGGATCTCTTAAGAGCTGATCCAAACATCTAGATTAAAAGCATGTAGGAAAGTTCCTTGACTGTACCATTTCAGACAGCACGTAGGGGTGCCTTTTAAGGAGTGAGTGGCCAATTTGTATTTTATAGCACATGTGCTATTTCCTCAGGAGCACTTCTTTCTCTAGTTAATTCTGAGGTGTTTAAAAGAAACCAAAGCAAATAATCTTAAGGATGCAACCCTGTACACCCTTACCTGGGACTAAGTCCAACTGAACTCAGTGGGGCTTACTTCTGAGTAGATAAGCATAGGATTGCACTGCCAAAATACCTTGCTTTAGGGTTATTTCATAGCAAGTATATTCATAAGAAAGCTTTTGAACCTTACTTACACATTTTTGCTTCTAGCCACTCACCCACCCCAAAGATCACTTCTGGTTACACATATTTATTTTATTCATTTAGCAAAATTTTGGCTCACCCCTTGGCTCAATGAGTAAGAAAAAAAAGAAGAAATATAGTATGACTGCAAGAAGATCAAACCAGTCCATACTCCAGGAAATCAAGCCAGACTGCTCACTTGAGGGAATGGTATTAAAGGCAAAACTGAACTACTTTGGCTTCGTAATGAGAAGAGAGGATACCCTGGAGAAGAGGCTGATGCTAGGGAAAGTGGAAGGCAAAAGGAAGAGGGGCCGACCAAGGGCAAGATGGAGGGAGGATATTCTGGAGGTGACAGACTTGACCTTGGGGGAGCTGGGGGTGGCGACAGCCAACAGAAAGCTCTGGCGTGGGCTGGTCCATGAAGTCACAAAGAGTCGGAAGCGACTGAACGAATAAACAACAACAATGATTCTATGCCTATGCAACAGTGGTGGAAAAGTTTGATGTTTTTGTAGCCATCATTGCCCCAGTATAGGTCTTAACATGGGCTCTAACCAGTGCCCGGCCGTAGTGAGCCTGGGGGCTTTTCTACACGAGACTGTTAATCAGCTGTATCTACTTTTGGTTTCGTCACAGAATTGAGATCCAAACCCTACATGAAGCATATTTCTTTTCCGGTTTTTCAGCTACATAACCTCTCGGTGGCACTTGTAGTATAGTGGAATAGTGCAGATACCCAAGTGTTTTCTTTCACTTTCACAAATATCGGATTTTCTTTGCTCTAAAAGAAATGGCCAAAAGCGCTCTTTAAACACAGAAGCAAAACTGGAGGATCATGATTGTGAACCGCCCAGAGAGCTTCGGCTATTGGGCGGTATAAAAATGTAATAAATAAATAAATAAATAAACGTTTACGTAAACAACTGTAAGGAATGACGAGCACACAATAAATGCCTCAAGTAGAAAAGCTTGGTGAGCCAGGGACTCGTAAGCTGAATTTATGGGGGTTGTCCAATGAGAGTCTTGTCCCTGTTAATTCATTGCCCCGAGCTTGCTGGAAAACCAAGGAGCCTGTTCAACTCCATCAGCAGAGAGAGAATGCTCATGAGTGATTACTATTGTTGTTATGATATTTTTATCTCTTCTTTCCTCCAAAGGCAGCTAACAATCAATGAAAATCTATATAAATAAAAATGTAAATGTTCGTTCGAAACAGACATTATATCTCCGAAAGTTCTTCACCGATTGCTTTGAAATTTTGACACAACGTTGCATTCGAATACGCGAGCGTTGTTATGTAACTATGTTCTATATGGGGTCAAAGGTTTGTCTTAAAATCGAAGAAATAGGCCTCCTCAAAACCAGTCCTGCTGATTATTGTGACATCGCCAACCAGTAGGCCAATCCACTGCCTCTGACTCCTCTCCTATTTGCATGTTCTCTCACAACTGGCTGAGTGAATATAGATGTCACACCTGTGACAGTTACACGTTCTGAAGAAAGGTAACTGCCAGGAGTTTCCGCTAACCTCCTCACCGTAAAAACATCCTTTTTTAAAAACCAAACAATCTGCTTTACTTCATCCAAATAATGCCTCGCAGAAGATCACACTTAGGTCGTCGTACTCGCAGAGCAGAAGCACTGTGACGAGAAATTGCAAATCAGACTCAGGAAGAACGGGCATCAGCAAATGAGAAAAAAAGAAAAAGAATGCCTCAAATACGTGCCAAGGAACCAGCCAAGGAACATTCAGCCAGACTTGAGGATGCACGGTTGCGAGCACGGCAATCGCGTTCTACAGCTTCAGATCTGCTTTGTTCTCAACAGAATGAACGCGACAGGCTGAGAGTGGCTGAAAGACGTCAACGAGAAACAGCACATCAGCGTCAAACACGACTCCGTGGTAAACAATCACACGATTACAATCGCCTTGCATTCCAGTACAACCCAGCTGATGATTATAGTTTGAGGTGGCATGTTCTCATCGGCACTGTGACTGAAGTGTGTCCTTATTGCAAGGCTCTTAAATTTAATGGAGAAACAAAAGGAATGTGTTGCGCTGCTGGAAAAATTAAGCTGCCTCAACTTGGAGAACCACCAGAGCCATTACAAACTTTGCTTGCCAGATATACCGCAGAATCAAAGCATTTCCTATCTAACATCAGGAAATACAACAGAATTTTTGAATTCACTCGATCTGCCAGGGATGCCACCTCACGTACTGCAATTGAAAATTGGCATGCCAATTATCATGTTGCGAAATATCAACCAGCCAAAACTTTGCAACGGCACGCAGCTTGCAGTAAAAAAATTACTGAGCAACGTCATAGAAGGAACAATCTTGACAGGACCTTTCAAAGGTGAAGATGTCCTCATTCCTCGCATTCCTATGATTCCAACAGATATGCCATTTCAATTTAAGAGATTGCAATTCCCAATTCGATTGGCGTTTGCAATCACCATCAACAAAGCTCAGGGCCAATCTTTAGAATTGTGCGGTTTAGATCTAGACACAGATTGCTTCTCACATGGACAATTATATGTTGCGTGTTCTAGAGTCGGCAAACCAGACAATCTCTATATCTACACAGACAATGGAACAACTAAAAATATTGTATATCCACAAGCATTGTGAAATTAAACATATTAGAAACATCCACTTTGTCTTTTCTTTCTTTTCAATTTAACCAGACAATTTAACCATCTCTCCTATTTGCATGTTCTCTCCTATTTGCTCTTATAGGTCATTGTGACATCGCCAACCAGTAGGCCAATCCACTGCCTCTGCCTTCTCTCCTATTTGTATGTTCTCTCCTATTTGCTCTTATAGGTCATTGTGACATCGCCAACCAGTAGGCCAATCCACTGCCTCTGCCTCCTCTCCTATTTGCATGTTCCCTCCTATTTGCTCTTATAGGTCATTGTGACATCGCCAACCAGTAGGCCAATCCACTGCCTCTGCCTTCTCTCCTATTTGCATGTTCTCTCCTATTTGCTCTTATAGGTCATTGTGACATCGCCAACCAGTAGGCCAATCCACTGCCTCTGCCTCCTCTCCTATTTGCTCTTATAGGTCATTGTGACATCGCCAACCAGTAGGCCAATCCACTGCCTCTGCCTCCTCTCCTATTTGCATGTTCTCTCACAATTGGCTGAGTGAATATAGATGTCACACCTGTGACAGTTACATGTTCTGGAGAAAGGTAACTGCCAGGAGTTTCCAGTAACCTCCTCACCGTAAAAACATCCTTTTTAAAAAACCAAACAATCTGCTTTACTTTATCCAAATAATGCCTCGCAGAAGATCACACTTAGGTCGTCGTACTCGCAGAGCGGAAGCACTGCGACGAGAAATTGCAAATCAGACTGAGGAAGAACAGGCATCAGCAAACGAGAAAACAGATTGCTTCTCTCATGGACAATTATATGTTGCGTGTTCTAGAGTCGGCAAACCAGACAATCTCTATATCTACACAGACAATGGAACAACTAAAAATATAGTATATCCACAAGCATTGTGAAATTAAACATATTAGAAACATCCGCTTTGTCTTTTCTTTCTTTTCAATTTAACCAGACTGAGCCACAGCAACGCGTGGCAGGGTACAGCTAGTAAGCAATAAAATTAAAACAACCAAATCGTTATTGATATGTTAAGTGGAGCTGCATTGGCTTCTTGGGTCACCTGACCAGGTGCAGCATCAGCTGGGAAGACTTGTAATGCCCCTGAACTGGCACTTCAGGGTAGCACTGTTTATCTAGACTACAATTCCTTTGACAAAACTGATGGTAATGGAGGTAAGGCGCTGGAGAATAGCTACCAGGAGAACTATTTCAGGACCCTGGGTTCCCTATAAGGCAGGGGTGGGCAACTTGTAGGCCTCCAGATGTTACCAACCAATATAGCCAATGGTGAGGAAAGATGGGGGTTGCAGTTCAAGAACTTCTGGAGAACTGCAAGTTGCCCACCCCTGCTTTGAGTCCCCTCTGTCATTTTCCCTCCCATGCTTTTGAAAACAACTGTTATTACTGTATGAACACATTCACAGAGTCAAATGTTACAGTTGTCATTTTTTCTTGCTATACTTCCAAGAGCTGAATGAAAAGCAGAAATTCAGCGGGTGACGCTGAATCTCTCCAGCATGAAGATTCAGTATTCAGAAAAGCATCACACACTGAATTTCCAATTGCCAATAAGCTTTTAGGATCACAAAAGCCTTCCAGGGAGTCGGGGGAGCTGCCAGGTGTATATTTCTACCAATCTGAGTTTTTACAAAGCCATTCTAAAAACACAGTTTTGTGCATTTTTAAAAAAAATCCCAACAAAGTTAAAAACAAATAAACACTACAGCTTTTCGCTCTTCCAGTTAAAACCTGACAAACCTCTACAGCCTTGTATTTTATTTTATTTGTTGATACTTGCTGACTGATGAAAGTAAAAACAGTTTTGGGGAATTTTAAACATCATGCGTGAGAAAGCAAATAAACAAAACCAATCTCTATTGCCACCTTGTGTCAAGAACCAAAATTTTTTTCCTTTGAACAAGGGATCCACAAACCAAGAGCTGCAGGAAGGACTGAAGGGTGCTTTCTTTGAAATATTAAGCGATCGTTTTTAAGATGCAGGTTGGTTGGGAATGGACGGCTCCTGCCTACTTTTCAGCAGCATTTTATCCATCTGATAAATGAGCAAATAATTAAGCTATAAGCGATCGTATTAAATATTGTTGAAATGACTCTATCACAAAAACATATACACTTTGAGTAAAATAAAGAAATCTAAGGACTAGTAACTAATCAAACTAAAAATGATTAATGATCGATTAAGTGTTAGGGTGGCCACTTCTGAACGGCCAAAAAAGTAGAATGCATCACCATAAAAGAGGGCATGAAATTTACATATGCTAATTTATATGTATAGATGCAAATTTAGAAATTATTTTTATATTATGTGGACCAATGTGGTAATAATATAAATTATTGCCACATAATAATAACCAATAACCAATAATAATATAATTTTTTTTATATTATGTGGCTGTGAACAATGGACTTGTGTGCCTTGCTCAGTCTGCTGTCCAGGTGTTGTTGATGCACAACTTCCTTCTGATAGTTCTTTAACTTGGATTTGGACAGGACAGACGTTCAATCAAAATAGAGGACAGACCTTTGGCAGCTCTTCAAATAGAGGACTGTCTTCTGTAAAAAAAGGACCCATGGCCATACGAATAAATGCTCCATTAGCCTTAACTACACAGCCGTCTTTTTACTTGATCATCTATTTTATTTATTTTAAAAACTGTTTAACGTACTTTTCAGGGCACGCTGCTTTCAGCAGGCGGCTTACAATCTTTCAAAAACATGCAAATTCCAATTAAACATGCACAGAGACACAGCAGAGGCAAATGACTCTAAGCACTAAATGAAGACCAGAATAAAAATGCAGGTTCACATTGTACAGCTGGCTCATCGTGGGTTATTTAACCTATGATAAGCTACGGTGCATGCCGTGCATGTACGGGTACCTTTTTGGTTGCGCAACTCAATTGGTGGTTGTGCTGTGTCACCCGCCTCGATAAGAACGGAGAGGCGGGTTAGAATTATTATTATTATTATTATTATTATTATTATTATTATCCTAACCCAGTCATTGTGAGTTATTCGAGGATTAAACAATCTTCATTTAACCCACGATTTGCAGTAGGGATTAAGCAACGGTCGTTTAACCCTCAAATAATCCATGATGACTGGGTTCGGATGACACAGCTCAACTCCCGATCAGCCTGATTGGGAGTTGTGCAATCAAAACAGCTGCCACACAGACAGCATGCGCCACGGCTTATCATAGGTTAAATAACCATGAAGCCCTGCCCATGTTGTAAGAACTGGAACACTGTGTCTTCAGGTGCTTGTTTAAGCCAAGAGTTTAAGCCAAGAGCCATGCATACCATAGAATCATAGAATAGTAGAGTTGGAAGCCATAGAATCCAACCCCCTGCTCAATGAAGTTCCACCACTGAGAAAGCCCTATCCCTAGTACCCTAGTTTTTACAGCTCACCGTCAGACCATAAAGGGTGGAATCCTATGCATGTTTAGACAGAAAAAGGTCCTACAACTCCCAGCATTCCCTGCCAGCATGGCATGGAAAAATTTGTTTACTGCACAAGTCATGTTAAAATGGTAACAAATCCACACAGCTCTGCCTGTATCTCATTTATGGCTTGGCTTAGGGTTAGTTTCCCAAAAGTCCAGAATGCCCAATGACAGAAGCAACATAATGTAAGCACTCTAGAACAGGACACAGCACAATGGAACAGAACAGAGTCTATCCAGATGGCAGGGCACAGATCAGAGATGTTGTCCGTAGAGAAACAGGGTGAAACCTCTGGAGGGCCAAATTCCTCTCCTTAAGCTTTCATTTAAGCCCCAAGGACACTATGCTCATAATGGAAGTTGCTATCTGAAGGAGCATCTCTGCCTATGGCAGCTACAGACCTTGAAATGGATTAAATTGCTAAAACAAAGGGACAAGCAAGACAACACTCTCTGAAGTAGTAAGCAGTGGTGTGTGTGTTTTTAAATACAGGCATTTTAAATCAGTGCAGTTGTGATATTTGGGGGAACTACTTTGAAATTTGGGATTCAGGCTGGCAATTTTACAGCTGCCCAAACTGGCATATGTGAATAGAAGAAAACAAATCAATGATTCGTACCATAAATCACGACCATAATCTTATTTGGACATTATGGATTTTACCCTCTTCTTTACTTTAGTGCTTATTCAAGATTTTACTGAGAAAGGTAAGTGGATCATATAATATATATTGTCAGATGTTCCAATACAAAAGTTAAGGAAGAAATCCAAAAAAAAATCTTACAAGAAATATCCGAAAGAAAACTTTAAAAGTGGGTTGTTTTTTCTCAATGAAAAATGCACAATCCTCTGCATCTTTACTCAAAATAAGTTCCACAGTTCAATAGGATATTTTCCTAAGTGTGCATGGACTGGCAATCATAGAGGTCACCAGCTTGCATACAGAGGCCCAAGACAAAACAGGTTTTTTTATATGTTATGCTGACTAGTCAAACTTTGAAGGGGGGATCTCAGGGCTTCATCCAGCAAAAAATCTTTTTAATCTCCAGTGAGTTCAATGGGGAAAAAACATGTTTTGGGACAGAACGACACATATTTAGATGAGGGCCAGCCCAGAACATTTTGTTGCCTGAGGCACAGGACAATCGGCTAGTTTAGTAGGGCCAGGATAGGTTCTTCTGTGGCATATAGAGCTCTGTCTTCCAACACAGGGGAACACTGTGAGTACCACTTTTTGGTAGGGAAGAACAGCTGGGAAGCTGCCATCCCCACCCAGCATCTGCTGCCTGCAGTGATCCCCTCGCTCTGCCTAATGGTAGGGCTGCCCCGATCCTGGCCTTTTCTACACAAGACTGTTAATCTACTTTTGGTTTCATCGCAGAAGGAGATCCAAGCACTGCACTGGGAGCGTTTCTTTTCAAGTTTTTCTGCTACATAACCGCTAAGTGCCACTGAAGGGTAGCAGAATAGCACAAACATAGAAGAGGAAATGGCGCTTTAATTCACCAATCAGGAATAATACCACATTTCCCCTGGCCTAAAATAACTCAGGGAAAGTGCTGTTTACAAACAGAAGCAAAACTGGGAAGTCACAACTTTGTCTAAAGAATCATTCCCTGAGCAGGGAATGATGAGCACACAATAAATGCACCTCCTCTAGATGGGCTCAAAGGGCCATCTAGAGTGGGGGGGGGGATTAAAAGGATGGAGGGGCAAAAATCGCCTCCCACCTTTCCAGCAGCACAAGCCCAGCAGGAGACAATATTCTAGGAAACCATCTAGTAGGGTTGCGCCCTTATTAGGAGAGCAGAGATTTAATCCATGCTGTACAAGATCTTAATATACCGCAATTGAAAAGTTGGGTGGCAAATGGGGTATTGAGAAATATACTGTTGGAGATTTATTACACACATTAATATGTAACATGTTCTGCTCTAAATCTTTTGTTGAAATCACTGGGACTTAAAGGTGTTTAACTTTGTCTCAATACTGCCCCCTAGTAGACCATATTTGCATCAAACTGATGCACGTGGGGGTGGGGAGGAATAAGTGAGCTGACAATGTTAAAAAGGTGGCTTTAAAAATATTTAAACCCCACAATTAGAAAACAAAATAAATAAATTAGAAATTAATGTAGACTTTTAGGGCTATTAATCTATCCTGCCTTTTCCTTTCAGAACTCAGGAGTTATGACTGTGAGATGCGCAAAAACTTGGAGAACTTTCCTAAAAGCACAAAAAGCATGTCCATTATATTGAAAGGTAGGGAAACAGCAGGAAATCCCTTATTCTGTATGAGGCCCCATTATGACAGATTTTCCCAGGGAGGCTACGTTTCTTATCCCTTTGTTTTAAGAAATTTCATTCAGTAAGGGCACAGAATCATGTTTTGGTAACATTCATGGTGATGGATGAAGCTGCAGCACAGGTGGCCATGTGTCCTACTTTGCAGAGGAAGGTCCTCTAATTGAAGGCCTCCTCTGTAAGGCCCTTGAAGTTGCCCATCAAGTTAGCACCTTGACAGCGGACTGAGCAAGGCACACGGGTCACCTGGTCCCCCCTACTATGGTGAGATGTATTGTATGTCTATTCAAGTTAGAGCAATTGTTTCTAAATTTGCATTTATACCTATATATGAGCATCTAAACATTTTATGCAAATCTGTGTCTTTTTTGTCCTCTTTTTGGTGATGCGTTTCCTGGTTTTGGGTGACCATCCTCGCTGCAGCTATGGGATGTTCTCCTTTGAGAGAACTGCCATGAACATCCTTGCTAAGTTTTGGGGAAATTTAATGAAAATTTACTCTTCCAACCACGCTTGTGGGAGCGGGGATTATGGGTGTGTGGCATGGCAGCTTGACAGTTGGACTTAAGACTGAGGAGGAAATGTATTTTCAAATCCTGGGATATTCAGGGGTAATCTAAACACTAAAAAAAAAAACCTACAATGCAGCTTTGATAATTTTCTGAGGAAAAGTTGATTCAGAAGGACAGCTGGTGTCAGTATCCAGCATCCTTGAGCGTCTGCTAGGGGCCCAATACCCTGGCAGGACCCACTGTCAATACCTGCAATAGTCAACTTAGTTTGGCAGCCACTTGCCATTTTAATTTCCCTACATGACCTATGATGCTACCTCAGGGGGCTGTAGTAGGAAATTAAAGTGGCAGGTGTTACAGTTCACAATGCTATTGCTTCTGCCTGTCACCACCAGGTAAGCCAGCCAGAGGAGTTTGTCAACATAGGAAGGGGTCCACCATTTGGCACATGGCCAAGGGCTCCCTAAAATCCAAAGATACCTCAGTTCAGAAAGGACCTGTTTTGAGCACAAGAAACAATGGTTTGGATTAATCCTTTCTCTACTGTCTTCTGCCCAACCTATGTTACCCTGTACAATATTCCAAATACATGGTGGGGTTCAGGAGAGGGTGTTTCAATCGAAGCAATTGTCATCAAGGAACGAGCAACTCCCTCCGCCCATGCCACTTAGTAACATAGTCTGTTCACATGTCACACGTCACCATGGGTTAATTAACCTGGGGGCTTCAGGATGTGTGCTGGTCACCATTATGTTTAGGCAAGCCATGGTGAGCAGGTGCAGTGGCTTGTCATGTTGTGCGAGCCTGGGCAGCGTGGGTTATGCAAGGGTTAAACAACCATTGGTTAACCCTAAAACAATCCTCCATAGCTTGCATATTCAAAATGGTGGGCAGTACCTACTGCAACCCCTGTGGCTTAAACAAATTACGATACGCTGCAGTGATCAGTCATAGAGTCCGACCACTGATCCTTCCTTATTGTCTACAGATTACATTATGTATACTGACTGGTGTCACCTTTCCATTTTCCTAGCCCTTAGTGGAAATGCCAGCTATTGAACCTAGGACCTTCTACATACAAACCACGTGCTCTAATAGTGCTACAGATCCTGCACCGAAAATGGTTTCTTCGCAAAGTTATAAGATGGGTGGGGAGAACACACCTATGCTGACCTGAGCTCTCTGGATAAAGTGTGGGATGCCAGTGTGACAAAGAGATGCTGGGAATAGGAACAGGATGTTGGGTGATGCGCATTTGCACCCCCAGAAAATATTTTCTTCTTAAATGATTGGGTTTTGTCCAGAGACCAACAGCCACTGCAAATGCTGGAAAGTTACAGGTTGACTCTTCTGAAGAAAGAGATGTAGTGAAGTTCACGTACACTGCATGCTTGGGATTTATTATTTTATCGTTTCCATTTTTATCCTTCCATTCCTCCAAGGAGTAAATAGGGGCAGCAACAGGACTGAGCAGCAGCACGACCACATGGGATAGAAAGGGAGAGTTTAACACTTCTCACACTCACTCACACACACACACACACCACTGCAGTCCTGATGAGAATCACTTCCCTGAAGCTGCTGTTTGCATTGCCGCCTTTCAGAATGAGCTCAAATAAGAATACGCCTCTCCTTTTAAACAAGGAGAAGTAAGCAACAAAGTGAGAAGAGGAAGCAAAAAAGGTAAGAAGCATGTGAAAGAGCAAGTACACAGGACACGTAATCCATAGAGGGCAAGGCTGAGGTTGCCTGCTTAATTGCCTAATAAGTAACAATAGGCTTAGAACTTTTGGTTTGCTTTCTACAGAAACTGGAAAAGCAACAAGAGAAGAGCTAACCAGAAGCCACACAATTACTACTTTGCAATGTTCTAGTACTCAAGGCCCTGTGCAAGTGCACCTCATCATTTCTGAGAAGATGCACAGAGACAACCCAAAGGTTATGGATTTTCTTCAAAGCCTGAAACTAATAGCTGATCAGGACGAGAGGAATTGTGCTGCTACATGCTGCTTAATGCCAGCAGGGCGTAAAATGAGCCTCCAGAGTCAGGCAGAAGTTAGTCTTACTGGAAAAGGTAAAACAGGTGTTGGGGGGAAGAGAAGGAGTGTGCTGATGGCCACTTATCTACTGTCCTCTTTCCATTTCACATGACTCACCTCCTTTCAGTCTGCAGGATCAGCCTGTGAACCCAACACAACAGTTGGGCTCAGTTCTGGGCTATGCCGCTTCAGAATGTAGGTAGGCCTTAGGTGATTGAATTCTCCTCTATGAAAAGAAAACAAAAATCCCGGCATCTGGAAAACAAGAAGGGTTCTAGCTGTATTCTCTCTCCAACATTAATTTTTGTATAGTCGTGCCTGTGTGTGGAGAGGAACATTCCATCATGTGAGCCCTACCTGCAATCAGAATTGGTAACACCTAGGTACAGGTTAGCCACCTCAGTGAGAACTGGGCTCTAGCTAAGCTGCACAAACACTGCCTTTGTTATGGCCATAAGCGTGGCAGGGAAATAATACTTTCCCACCAGGAAGATAGCTGCTGAGAAGCCATTTTAGACCAACAAATCACCATACAGCTCAAGGAAGGCCTAGACTCTAGGGGAGGTGTAGGTAATTTATGGACTGCAAGATATGTTAGCCTACAATTCCCATCGTCATTGACAATGCTGTCTAGGGCTGATGGGAGTTTTGGGCCAATACATCTGGAGGACCACAAGTTGCCCACTCCTGCTGTAGGGCGTCTTGGGTTTGAATTTGCTTGCATGTGGTAACTGTTGGGAATACAATACGCAGCATTAAGATAAAGGACCAGTTCACAGAAACTAAGAATGCTTATATTCTCCACTGCAATTGGGTATTACATAAACAGTTGATTAGTGATGCTTTTGTACAGCTCTCCTCACTTACATGAGGAGAGCAACAGTCGTTTCAGCAATCTGCTGCCATCTTTAAATCAGCCATGATCTTTCGAACACCCTGTATTTCAAGTATGGTATTTCTTACAGTCATGTACTTAAATTGGAGTGGGAAACTTGTGGTCCTCCAAATGTTTTGGCCTACAACGTCCAGCATAGCCAATGGTCAGAGATGATACGGAGTTGTAGTCCAACAACATCTGGAGAGCCACTATTTCCCCACACCTTAAAGTATTCTTAAATTTCTGTTCACAGTACTTCTGCCTGACGTGTCAGATTGTGCCATCAGCAGCAATCAAACTAAGAATGCAAATCTTGCAAGAAGAGTGAAAACCACCAGTGAAATCAAAATTAATAAAACACATGGTAACTAACTTCTATTTTGCTTTTGCACACTGAAGACTAATTAGCCAAGAGTATTACATTGCACTATATTGTAAGGACAGAAAGGGAGAGTTTTTTGCTCTCCTTTTTGCTACATCTTTTTAAAAGAATAAGTGTTCTAGACATTGCCTTAAAAATATTCTAAGCACTCAAGAATATAAGAAGTGCCATGAACAAGCAGGACATGGTGCAACAACACCCTCCCACCCATGTTCCCCAGCAACTGGTACCAGTGGTGACCAAATGCAGGACTGGAATTATCTAATGAATTGTAGACACCCAGAAGGCGAAACAGAAAACGGGGCTTGAATGGCACAAAAGGCAAGAGAATTGTCATGATGTCTTGAATTAGGACACAGGTACAAGAGAGTGTTAACTCATCAAGGATACTGGGATTATTCAAAGGTGGTTCTTCCAATCAATCTCTCTTCAAGCAGGTGACATGTTCAGCAGAATCCCCAAGTTTTTCAGCCTCAAACTTTTCAGCCTCTTTTCAGGCAGAGTGTACCATCTAGATTTCCCAAAATGTCTTGGGTCAGCCTTGTTTATTTATTTATTACATTTATACACTGCCCCACAGCCGAAGCTCTCTGGGTGGTTTACAACAGTTAAAAACGGGACCTTGAGACCACAACGTAACTGTTGCCTTCTGTTACCTCCCTTGTTTTATACTGAGAGTGTTGCTTCTTTCTCCTTCTGTTCCAGAAACAGATGAGATGGAAAACAGGAAAAAGAAAAGTGTTGTCTTCAAAACATCCATCCTGTGTGTCCTGGTGCCTGTGGTGTTAGGCCTCATGGTGTTTGTGGTATTCGAAGTCCCCTGTCCTGTAAGTTTGCTCATGTCAAACCGCTGCAACAATCTTGTCAACAAATAATGGTCAAATGTATCTCTTGAATGGTTTACGTTCCATGAAAATTGATGGCATTGTAGAAAGTGGGGAATACTGCTAAATTTTTATTTTTTTCACTATGTATTATTACATTTATATCCCACATTTTTTTCCTCCAAGGAATCCAAGGCGACAAACATAACCCTCCTCCTCTCCATTTTATCCTCATGAAGATATACTAACATATAAAGCTGCCTTGCTCAGTATTGTATACATTTACCAGTGGCTCTCAGAATTTCAGACTTTTGCCAGGTACCTTTGGCATGCAAAGCAGGGGTCCTGTCACTAAGCAACCACCTATCCCCATATTAGAATACCTATTTATACAAAGCAGGTAAAGTAACTACGGCTTATTATTTATTTTAATTAAAACATTTGTATCATTGGGATCTCAGGGCAGCGTACAGATAAAATCAAAGACTGGAGATGAGAGACTGGAGAACAAAGGAACAACTGAGAGCCATGAAGTATGAACAATGTGAGAAGCAGCAGGATGGTAAGAATTGTGGGGTTTTCTATATGATGCTGTTAATCCACTGCATCTACTTTTGGTTTCGTTGCAGAATTCAGATCTGAGCATTACACAAGGAGAATTTCCTACTACATAACCTTTAGGTGGCACTGTGGTATAGCAAAATAGTGCAAATATACATGAAGAAATCGCTCTGTCTTGGCTTTCGCTCTTCTCAGGGAAAAAAAACACATTTTCCTTGCTCTAAAAAAAACTTGCAGGAAATGCTGTTTACAAACAGAAGTGAAACTGAGGGGGATGACATTGTCTAAAGGACCTGTAAACCACTGTGAGCAGGGAATGACAAGCGCACAACAAATGCCTTGTGTAAAACAGCTCTGTGTCTCTTTAGTTGAGTCAATACACAAAAAACAACCAAAGGATAACATCACACTCCTATGTTGTTTACTCAGAATTAAGTCACATTGCATTCAATGGAGCTTACTCCCAAGAAAATATGATTACGCTTACAGACCCAGATCACAATCTTATATTCTCAGAAGTAAGTTCCACTATGTTTAATGGGAATTACTCCCTGGGAAGTGTACACTGAATTGTAGTCTAAATGAGGACATGATACAGATTTCTAATATTATGAATAGCAATGGAGAAAGTAACTTTCTCTCTCTCTCTCTCTCTCTCTCTCTCTCTCACACACACACACACACACACACCTAGAATTGAGTCACTCAAAGAAAGCGGACTGACACTACATTAAGGACTAACAAAAGGAAGCATAAGGTCAGCTCATAGAATTCACTACCACAAGATATGGTGTCAGTTGCAAGCTCAGGTGGGTTTAAAACAAAGATCAAGCAAATGCATAGAGGAAAGACCAGTCAACTGCTATTAGCCATAATATCTAAATAGAGCCTTCAAATAGAGAGATGATGGGGGTTTTTTAATTTAAAACATTTGTATCTTGCCTACCTTTTAACAGGTCAATACTGCTATCAATTTGAAAACAATAAAAAACATGTTGAGTTAAAAGCCTAGAAGCAGCAAAATAAAACATAAAACATTAAAAAGAGCATTAAGAAAAATAGTGTGATAATTAAGCATCATTATTTTAACAAATCCCATAGCAGACTAAAAACTACAAGCAGATTTAACACATACTCTGGCCCCAAACCCATAGACATAGAGAGCAGTTGCCAGTCAGTGTAGAAACTATTGAGCTAAATAGTCCAATGGTCTGACTTGATATATAGTAAGACAGCTTTGTATGTTCCCTAATGCAATTTGTCCAGTGAGTGGTAAATGAACTTACTTCTTAAATATTTGGGTGTTCCTCTTTGCCTGCCCATTCTGACAACTGCTTCTTCTTTGTTCAGTGTCCGTGCCCTCGCTGGATGCTTTGGCTACTCCCTATACAAAATAACAAAGCAGAAGAAAGCTGCAAATCCCACAGCACTTGGAAAATCCACCATGCTCTGTCTGCTTCACTTTTACAAAATACAATTCAATAATGCATTTTTCTTTCTACTAGAGCAGAGGTGGCTCTCTAGATGTTTTAGCCTGCAACTCCCATCAGTCCTAGCCAGCATAGCCAATGGGTGAGGAGAGTTGTAGCCCCCTCCCCACAAATGGCCACAAGTTGCCCAGCCCTTAACTAAACAGAACTATTGTGCAGAAGGAGTCCCTTATCACAGACATTGAGCCACCAGACGAGGCTTTTGCGATGCCTTGTTTGCAGAAAGTTACAGGGGTTCCAGACAGTGTCATCTTCTGCTCATGACCCTCCCATGTTTTCTCACCACTTCTTCCATCTTTTTTTTCTTAATACAGAAAATCAGTTTATGAAAAAAAGACTGAAAAGCTGCCTTCTAGTTGCTAGAGGCAGGAGTCCTCTTTCTGGAATGACCCATTAAAATGGGTTGGAAACTTATTTTGATCTGGGGATCTAATTGCCCCACAACCAATGAGGTAATCCAGATGACATCAGAGGCAGGGTCACACCATGAAGCCATGCCCCCTGATGTCATCTTCCCCGTCCATTTAGCCGTTCTCTGTGCAAAGGAGAGGCCAAGAATTCTGTGCCTCGCCTCTCCACAGAGAAAGGGACTCAGCCAGTGTCTGGAAGATGCTGACCTTCAGGTGCTGACCAAGTTGGGCACCTCTTTTGCATACTGTGCAAAGGCAGACTCAGCCAGCACTGGAAGACAGTCTCATGAAAGCTGGGTGCCACCTTTCATGGGAAGGCCCGATCATAAAAGTATGCAACATACATAGGCTCACTTGAGCTGGTGAAGCCAGGTGCTTCTGGTGCACACTGCCTGCTCTCCTGATTGGGGCAACGATTTTGGCATCTAATCATATATCTTAAATGATTTTTCTGTTCCTGCACTAATCATAGGCTGACCTATAGAAATGCCTTCACATGATAACAGTGCTGTTTATTTCACGAGCATTTAATTTGTTAGTATTATTGATAAAGATTTTCATTTGTTTTCCAGGTAAATGCAAAACCAAAAGACCAAAAACATCTAAGATCAGGATCGTTTAGACATTTCATTTACTTATGAAATAAGTAAAAAAAGCCTGTTTTCTCATTAACTACATCCTAAAAAAACAAGCAAAAAAAGCATTGTTCATCACTACTAACGAACATTCTGAACCAAATTTAAGTTTGAAAAGCTGCATCTGGTTCCATATTAATCTGACTTGGCTTGAAGAATTCTTGATTTCTCTTTAGTGTGATGTTTTTCTGGGAACTCCTAAGCCAGTTTTTACCTCAGCAAGTGGTCAAAAATATTAAAGGATTAAAACACACGCACACTACTTGACATAGTCCAGGAAAATTCTTGCTATCAAAATGTGTTATTCTATAACTGCCACAGAGGCTTTCAAAACTGTTCTTCGCAAACAAGTTTTCAAGGGGAATTTATGTTTGATAAATTTCTGTATGGCACGTTGCTCTTAAAGATATGACAGCAGTGGATGGTCAACTTTTACTTTCTGAAGTAGAATTAGTCTGTTTCACTTCTTTAATGTTATTTTTCATAAAGAAAATGTATACAATATTAAAAAATTAGTTGTCATCATGGGAGTAGGACCTGAAAAGAAGGCAGCAAATCTACATTTTGTATGTGCCTTTTCTTCTTTGCTTTTGACTTGTGCATGTGATTAAGGGCTCATTACATCAAGAAGGATATTCCACTATGAAAGTGGTATGAAAGCAGTATATAAAAGGCAGGAACCACACTACTGCATTATAGCGGTATTGAAGTGCACTGACAACTGTTGGGGCCCATGACACATACTATATATCTCTTTCATTCCGCTTTCAGTGTTATATCCTGCTTGGTGTAGATGTGTCATGGGCCCCCAACAGTTGTCAGTGCACTTCAGTAGTGTAGATCCTGCAGTGCACTTCAATCCCGCAATAAAGCAGTAGTGTTGTTCCTGGCTTTTATATCTCTTTCATACTGCTTTCATAGTGGAATATCCTGCTTGGTGTAGATGAGGCCTAAGCCATCACAGACAAAATCCTACAGCCAAAACTCAGGTACAGTGCTTTTTAATGGAGGTAGTTTAAATGTTCATCTACAAGTTTGCCAAGTTGTCAGATGTTGAGTATAGCCAACATCTGGCATGTATAAAGGTGAATGAGAAATCAAGTGATGGACACATGATGTGGGAATCAATCCACAAAGTCTCCAGGGCATGTAGTTTCCATGCCAGCAACAGAAATTACATGTACATCCATGGATACTTCTGCTGCGAACTCTCCATGCAATTGCGCAGCTTCTATATGGCAAGTTTTCCTTAGACATTTCATCCCAGATTTGGAAAGCTACCAAACAGAAGTGACCTCCTCCTACTGGGCTTATATGTTGGTTTTGACCTTCAAGTATCTAGTTAAGCAAGCATGACATTTATGGATAGCTATGCCACACATTGGGAAATGTGTGTTTATAATGTTCACTTTAACTTGTGGCCAGAGGCATCAAGTACTAGTGTTGAGTCCAGTTTTCTTTAAGAGCCCTCAAACAACCTTTCAACTGACCAAGAGTGTTGAAGAGTCAATGACTGTGAAAGGATATAGAGCACACAAATTATGAGCATTCTTGGAGTATCTTGTTCACACTTAAGTCCAAAGTCTGGGCAAGTTGAGAGCACCTGAACCATGAGAACCAAGATGACAGTGCTGGTAATTACTGTACTTCTTCAATTCTAAGACACACTTTTTTCCCATATAAACATCTCTAAAAACGGGGTGCACCTTAGAATCGCGGGTGCGTTTATTATTTCTTAGAATCAAAGCTTTTTTTCTGTTGGTGTTACTGAAATTAGTGTGCGTCTTACAATCGATGGCGTCTTAGAATCGAAGAAATACGGTAGTAAGAGCCAGCATTCTGGCAACTGTCAGACCCCACTAATCTCTAGTGGCACCAGCCATGGCCATGGAGTTTAGATTTTAAAGAGACATTTTATGTGGCCTTGTGATTTTCACAGACACAGAAAATAACAACTATCTGACCGTCTAGTCAGAAATTCAAAGCTGCCAGTGGACACAATTCCCTATGGGTGTAAAATGGCATTAGCCTTTCTACTAGGATGAAGAAATGCATCTATTATGATTCTACATTACCCATTAGCTGAAGCTCTCTGTGCGGTCACAATGCAAACTTAACACCACAAAATACAATAAGACCATAAAACATAATTAACCCCCTTAATAAATTTAAAACAGAATGTAACTGGAGTATGGACTCCAGTTACTAGCAACAATGCAATGATCTAAAGCTAGCAACAATGCAATGATCTAAAACATCAGACAAAATGTTTTAATCCAAAGAGCTAAAAAGCCTGGGATGCATGCAGTTATCCACTCCCCCTGCTCTGCGGGACTTACCCTAATTGTCTTATAAGAACAATGCTATGGTCCCAAGAGCCATATTAATATTGTCTAGAAAATCTCCTCCTAGTCAGAGCTCCAATCTTGGAGGGGTGTTTTTTTCTAGTGTCCTCCCAGCCAGCATGGAGGTTTCCACAATAGGTCTCTCTATATGGCTGCAACTCCAAATTTTCGGAGAGGAAATAGTTGGTTTGGGGCATGCTGGTGGGGCAAAGAGGGCATCACCAAGGAGCCAAGGAATCCTAAGCCCTTCCAGGCCCCAACCACGCCTCTGGCACTGAGGGGGAAATTCTGCTTTTGGAGGCTGGAGAGGCAAAAACACCCACCATCCACCACCCAAAAGCCTCCACCTTTCCTCCCATCCTGCCAGCAAGAATTTAGCAGGGCTTTGAGAAATGGAATGGAGCCTCTGAGATCAGAGCACACTATTGTTCGGCACGGGATGGCTCAGTCAGTTGTTATCACCATTTTTGTTGTAACTTGTATTATATTTGTCCAGGGTGTCCAAGTATTTACTCATTTTTATGCATGTCAGATGTTGGGTCTGCAATTATTTCCCCCTCTTTGTACTAGAAATACTTAAATAGTTCGTCTCAACTGGAGTTTACTGTTTTTGATGGTTTTAAATTCTGTATACTTTTTTTACCGTTTCCTGTTTTTAACTTTTGTAAAAAACCCAGAGAGCTTCGGCTATGGGGCGGCATATAAATGAAATAAATAAATAAATAAATCTGTTTTGCTTTTTAAAAGTATTATCATCAAGTTTGTTTATTTATTATGTTTTTACACTGCCCAATAGCCAAAGTTTTCTGGGCAGTTCAATTTTATTGTTATTATTATTATTATTATTTACTCAATTTATACCCTGCCTATATACAGAATACTCTAGGCAGCATACCAAGTTAAAACAATTTAAACAAGATAAAAACAATATCATAGGTAGCATAAAACCGTTAAAAACAATGTAAAAAGATAAATCAATGAATAAAACCATACAGCATAAAAATAATATATAATGGTCAGCAGTAAGATTCTACTTGTTATCAACATTTTTGTTTTCACCAATTCTTTCATTTTACTTTTATAGAGCGTCTAAATATTTAAATCAAAGCTTGCTTCCCGTCCACCCATATATTACACAAAAGTAGCACTACTATGGTCCTACAAATTTTTCTCACTCCCTCACGTTAATGGTAGCAATTGCGTTTTTTATACATGTCTAGAAACTGCCTACACAATTATTATCTTCCCCCTTCTGTCCTCCAAATAGCTCTTACAAAATGGCCTCACCTTAATGGATCTGCATTTTTTAAAAAAGTATTATTGTCCAATTCATTTATTTATTCATTACATTTTTATAATGTAATGGCCAAAGATCTGCGGGCGGTTGAATTTTACCTGTTATCAATAGTTTTCTTTCGTTTTCATAGGGTGACTGTATGAAAAGGAGGACCTGGCTCCTGTATCTCTAACAGTTGCATAGAAAAGGGAATTTCAGCAGGTGTCGTTTGTATATATGGAGAACCTGGTGAAATCCCCTCTTCATCAAAATAGTTAAAGGTGCAGGTGCCCTGCCTTCTTTTAAATCTGGTCACTCTAGTATAGCTCCTGCAGCTTTCACTGTGGTGATGAGGAGGGAATTTCACCAGGTTCCCCATATATACAAATGACACCTGCTGAAATTCCCTTTTCTATGCAACTGTTAAAGATACAGGAGCCCTGTCCTCCTTTTCATAGGGTCATCCTACCTTATTAGCCCCCTTCCAACTCTACTATGCTATTATTAGATTGTAAGCCTATGCGGCAGGGTCTTGTACAGCACCATGTACATTGATGGTGCTATATAATAATAATAATAATAATAATAATAATAATAATAATAATATGATAGGGTGACCCTATGAAAAGGAGGACAGGGCTCCTGTATCTTTAACAGTTGTATTGAAAAGGGCATTTCAGCAGGTGTCATTTGTATATATGGAGAACCTGGTGAAATCCCCTCTTCATCAAAATAGTTAAAGGTGCAGGTGCCCTTCCCTCTTTTAAATATGGTCACTCTAGTATAGCTCCTGCAGCTTTAACTGTTGTGATAAGGAGGGAATTTCACCAGGTTCTCCATATATACAAATGACACCTGCTGAAATTCCCTTTTCTATGCAACTGTTAAAGATACAGGAGCCCTGTCCTCCTTTCCATAGGGTCACCCTAGTTTTCACCAATTACTTGTTTTACTTTTGACATGTACACAGAGCTTCCAAATATTCAAATCAAACCTTGTTTTCTTTCTCCCTCACAACTTCTTGTCCACCCATTCATTATGACACGTTACCACCAGCGTCGTGTTTTTGTGATTTTCCTCACACACATTTAATTTTTTTAAAAAAATAAAAATTTCTACAGAGCAGGCGAGGCAACCGCACGCGGGGCCGCGCGCCCTGAGAGGCGGGAAAAGGGGGGGGGCGCGCTCTGAGGGACGGCCGCGGGCGCGCGCACGGCCTCCACACCACCCCAGACACCCGTCAGACCCGAGCACGCTTTGGGGAGAGCGGGAGCGCGCGCGAGCGAGGGAGCGAGCGAAGGAAGACGGCAAATGTTGGGGGGGAAGGGAGGGGCTGCCACTCGTCCGCCCGGAACGGACATAATTACACCGAGGAAGTCGACACAGCGGCAGGTTCCGGCTGGCCGAAAGAGAGCCGCGAGACAGGTAGAGGGGAGGGAGAAGGAGCGCGCTGGAGGGAGGAAAATACGCGGCGGCAGAGGAGGGGGGCGGAGGGGGCAAGAGAATGAAAAGGGGCGGGGCGTCGCGTGATGAGGCGATTGTATGTCGAGAGCGCGAGGGGGGAGGGGGGAAGAGGAACGAGCATTAGGCGCGCCTTGAGAGGGAGGGGGCGCGAGCACGCACGCACGCGCGCGCGCTTTTAGAGTTGGGCGGCCGAACGAGGCGGGACAGGGCGCATGCGTGTCCTCACTCCCATGACACGCTCCTTGCTCATTGGTCCAGTGGGGAGAATGAGGCGGGGCGAGCGCGCGGCTGTGACGTCGCAGGGTAGAGGTGGTGGGACGGTTGGAAATGGTTCTGTGGAGGAAGGGTCCTCAGAGTAGCCCCATTGAAATCAGTGGGGCTCGTCAATCTTGACTGACTGGAGCCCCATTGATTTCAGTGGGTCTAGTCTCAGATGAAATCAGTGGGGCTGGTTGATCTTGACTGACTGGAGCCCCATTGATTTCAGTGGGTCTAGTCTCAAAGATGAAATCAGTGGGGCTCATCGATCTTGACTGACTGGAGCCCCATTGATTTCAGTGGGTCTAGTCTCAAAGATGAAATCAGCGGGGCTTGTCAATCTTGACTGACTGGAGCCCCATTGATTTCAGTGGGTCTAGTCTCAAAGATGAAATCAGTGGGGCTTGTCAATCTTGACTGACTGGGGCCCCATTGATTTCAGTGGGTCTAGTCTCAAAGATGAAATCCGTGGGGCTTGTCAATCTTGACTGACTGGAGCCCCATTGATTTCAGTGGGTCTAGTCTCAAAGATGAAATCAGTGGGGCTTGTCAATCTTGACTGACTGGGGCCCCATTGATTTCAGTGGGTCTAGTCTCAAAGATGAAATCAGCGGGGCTTGTCAATCTTGACTGACTGGAGCCCCATTGATTTCAGTGGGTCTAGTCTCAAAGATGAAATCAGTGGGGCTTGTCAATCTTGACTGACTGGGGCCCCATTGATTTCAGTGGGTCTAGTCTCAAAGATGAAATCAGTGGGGCTCATCAATCTTGACTGACTGGAGCCCCATTGATTTCAATGGGTCTAGTTTCTCAAAGATGACTACGTCTAGATCCAACCCATTCTGTTCAAACAAAAAGAAGTCATGATTGACTTGAGCCCCAGTGATTTCAGTGGGTCTCTTCTAAGGATGAAATCAGTGGGGCTTAAGTCCTGTTGGTTTCAATGGGTTTGCTCTAAGGAGGATTAACCTGGATTCACCCAATTATATACAAAAGAAAATTTATTTATTTATTTATTTTATTACATTTTTATACCGCCCAATAGCCGAAGCTCTCTGGGCAGTTCACAAAAATTAAAAACCATGAAGAGCATAAAAACAACAATTTAAAAACACAAATACAAAATACAATATAAAAAGCACAACCAGTATTAAAACCACACAGCAAAAATTGATATAGGTTAAAATATGGAATTTAAACAGCAAAGTTTAAATTTAAGTTAAATTAAGTGTTAAAATACTGAGAAAATAAAAAGGTCTTCAGCTGGCAACGAAAGGAGTACCTGACAAGTTCCATTGATTTCAGTGGTCTACTCCAAGGAGGATTAAATCTGAATTCAACCTGTTATATACAGATAAAAGGAAGAAGAAGCTCAGATCCTGCTGTTTTCAAATTTCAATTGTTACTTGAAAGGTGTAAAAAAACCAAAAAAAAACTTGCAGCACCTTTAAAGACTTGGGACACAATCCTGTGTATACTTAGACAGAAAAAGGTGCTAGACTCGCATCATGCTGACTCTTGTCGGATTTTTTTCCTGTCTAAACATGCAAAGGCCTTTACCCTTAGAATTGTGTTATTGTGGAATAGAGTCAACTCCTTCACATGCATCTCGTGAATCTACATGCAGTTAAATAATAACATTAGCATCCCAGGAAGTTCCCTTATGCCTACAGAGACAATTGTTGGGTTTCTATCCTGTGCCTTGTGAATTATTATTACGCTGCTGCTTGTAGTTTTTTAAACAAAGTGACTTGGAAGAGTAAACAGAAAACACACCAAACAAAAAATACAAAAACAACGGACGACAATGCCCAAATCAAGTTGGCTAATAGAAAAACCCCAAACAATGATTATATACAACTTCATACAAAATTTGTTTTTAAAAAGCTTTCTGTACATATATCTCTGAAGGAGCAATCTATGCGTGTTTTAGACCCCAAAAAACCCCAAACCACCTGCATCTCCCAGCATAAGGGATGCTGGGAATTGTAGCCTTTTTTTCTGTCTAAGCATCCATTGGATTACATCCTATGTTTTTAACATCTGCCAAATATTTCAAAAAATTACCTTGTGGTTTGTGGTTCTAGAATCTTACATGGTCTGGCAACCTCAATTTAATGTATGGGGGCAACATTTGAGATGCTTTGCTGGATCAGACCAAGGGTCCATCTAGTCCAGCATTCTGTTCCCACATTGGCCAATCAACTGCCCACAGGAAACCCACAAGCAAGACACAAGTACAACAACACCTTCCTGCCCATGTTCCCCAGCAACTGGTGTACATAGGCCTCTGATACTGGAGGTGGCATATAATAATCAGGATTAGTAACCACTGATAGCTTTATTTTCCATGAATTTGTCTAGCCCCCTTTTAAAGCCGTCCAAATTGGTGGCCATCGCTATATCTTGTGGTAGCAAATTCTGTAGTTAAACTATGTGCAGTTAAAAGAATTCCTTCCTTTTATCTGTTCTGAAGCTCCAACCAATCAGCTTTATGAGATGACCCTGGTTTCTAGTATGATAATATCTCCCTATCCTTTCTCCACACCGTGCATCATTTTGTAGATCTCTATCTAGCTTTGTACTACAAACCATCCAGCTGAATGCTCAAGAATACCATTCAATCTGCAGAGTTCACGTGTTACTGAAGTGAGTGATGTCTGGCCATTGAATGACTGTTCCTAGTACCAAATCAGGAATCTATTTTTTTCATTCCAATTTTTTATATCCCACCTTTCCGGATAGAAATCTTTCCAAGGCAGCTTACAAAACACACACTATGAAAATGTTTAAAACAACAGCTCATAAAAATCTGTCCCACAGTTGATAGTAGATTATCTCCAAAGTAAAATCCAGAGCGGTTTAGTGTAGGAGTATAATCTACCAATCAGGAGTCGCCTGGTTCATATCTCACCTGAATGTTGAAATCATTTCCTGGCCTTATGTAAGCAAGTCTGCAGATGGGACCTGCTTATAAATCATGTGCCCTTCTCTTTAACTATATAATCTCCAAAGCGCTAGCTTTTTTAACAAACAAACAAAATCAAGAATCCTATATGTTGGTTTTCTTATTTCACTTTCCAAATGAGGACTTCCAACTGAAGCCACGGGCTTCCTCCCCGCCAACAAACTGCTCAATCAATCGAGTAATTCTGATGACTCCACGTTTCTTCTTCTAGGAGTTTATAAACTGATGAATAAGCTCCTTTCTTTTTTCAGGGGGAGGGCAACTCTGAAAAGTTCAATTCAAGGACAGCTTGTTGTCTTTTAGTGCAACCCAGGAAGGAATATGGATCACCTCGCATCATTCAGCAGTAAGTATTGTAACTTAAAGATTGCAAAGCACTTCTTAAAATGCAAGAACTTTGCTCCTGAAGAGGCATTTAGCGATAGATTACTGGGCCTGGTGAGATCAGAATTGTATATGGAAAACACAACTCTCTCTCTCTCTCTCTCTCTCTCTCTCTCTCTCTGTGTGTGTGTGTGTGTGTGTGTGTGTGTGTGTGTATTAAGCCAGTTTTCCAACATTGTTACACTCTGGTGTGAGAAAGCAACAAAACTCAGGCTGGGGTTGTTCAGATAGGACTTGGTTTGATTCCCTTCCTTTTGGATCACCAGGAGTATGGAGTAGGTTAAGCTTCTACCACCGTTGGGTCCGTGAGAGCACAAAACCATCCCGATCCAGAGACGGAGATCCATGCAGAGAGTCATATTCCATGAATTGCTTGCTTTTGCTGTATTAGGAACCACAGGCATATACCGAATGCAGATGTTGTCCATCCAGGCAGCGTTTCATGCGATGACTGAGGCTGAATTGGGGTGAATGTGTTCCACCCACTCTGGTAGGGAGGGCACAGAACCCTTTCCTTCCCTGAGGTCTGCAACATAAGAACATGAGAAGAGCCCTGCTGGATCAGACCATGGGTCCATCTGGTCTGGCACTCTGTTCACACAATGGCCAACCAGCTGTCGACCAGGGAACCACAAGCCCTCCCTCCAGAATAATCTTGCCTGTCAAAATGAGGACATTTCATGAGTCTTTTTATATACAATAAGATATTGTGCGAGTGGTACAAGCTGTTAACGGTGTGCTATTTTGTCAAGCTGAGCATCCAGTGAGCAGAGGACAGGGCCTTCTTCCACTGGTACTTTGGGTTTCTCATTTCTCTCAGGAGAGACACCTCTATAGAAGCCATATTTGTCACCTCCACTGCCTGTAGGTAGCTCACTACTTTCAAAACACAGGCGGGCATCATGGAGGTGGCTTGGTGAGGGCTCACTTTGGGTGGGGAGGAAGCCCCTTTTCGCCCACCTCAGGCTGAACACTGACCAAGTTGCTGCTGATGGCTAGCCATGGCGTTTGTCCTTCCTTCTCTCTGTGTGGCTCACTCTGGAGTGGAGCTTTTGCTACCGAATCAGCTCTACTCTACTGAACAAGGGCAGAGCATGGGCCTTCACAGAGAATTTAATTGCATTATATTATATTTCGATACTGCTCCATAGTCGAATTTCTCTGGGCGCTTCACAATTTTTTTTAAAAAAAAAACATTAAAATACGTTGTACAAAGTTCAAAAACCATTTACATAAAGACATATAAACAGATAGCGCGCGCACACAGACAACGTATATCTAAAAACAGTTCTTAAATAATCAGCCAAAGGCAATCCAGGGCCTGATTAAAAACTCATTATATGCTGCTAAGTGCCCAAGAGAAGAGGGCAGTTTTAACCTGGCGCTGAAAAGACGTTGGCGCTAGAGGAGCCTTGGGAATTTATGGAGCTCACTCGGGAGAAGTTCCAGAGGGGAGCCATATTAACTCCATTGCAGCAAAAGCCGCAAAGAGTCTTTTGGCACCTTAAAGATTAACTAATTTATTTTGACACAAGCTTTCATGGACTAATAGCCCACTTTATCAGATGCATGGAGTCCTATGGTTTTCCTATAATGCAGGTGGTGGTAGTGGGGGGGATAAGAATTGCAAATAGTGAGGTCAGAAGGAAAGGAAATGCAGAAAGTGACAATCATGTTATTTACAGTGGTCATTTACAATGCTGTTGTTGCAGGTAGCACAAAGATCCTGGCTCAAGGTAAGCCAATTAACACATGTGCTGTCATAAAAATCTGTTACCCCCCAATTCAAGCCTCTGAAGTGTTAGAGAAAACTTGGGAACTTCACTTGCAAGTTTTAGCTGTCCAAAATGCCTTAAAACTGAATACAGAGAATACAGAGAAAACTGAATACAGAGAACAGAGAAAACTGAATACAGAGTTGTCGGACTACAGCTCTCATCATACATCAGCACTGGCCGAGCTGAAAGGGGCTCATGGGAGTCGGAGTTCAACAATGTTTGGAGGGTCACAGTTTCCCCAGCCCTGATACAACTGTATTTTGGGTATTAACTTTCCAGCAACCCAAAAGGGGAGCCATGTTTGTTTGTTTTGCTGTAACAGACTAAAAGTGAGATCCTGTACGCATTTAGATGGAACAGGGTCTATGCTGGGAATTGTAGGAATTTTCTGTCTAAACATCCATAGGATTGCACCTTACGAGTCTTTAACAGACTAATGTCCACTTTATCAGATGCATGAAGTCTTTCTTATCCTATGGGCCCAGCTAGACATAAATGCATAATTAGACACTACATCCATTTTTTTTTAAAAAAAAAGTTAATAGGTGCAGAAGCCTGCCTGATTTTTGTCAGGACCCCAGGGCACTGGGATGGGGGGGCTTAACCTTTCCTTCCCTGCCCCCCACCCCCGCCCCATGGTCTTCCCCCAAAAGCAGCTACTAGGCTTGGGGCAGGGACAATTTCCCATTGGTGCCAATGGAAGCGTCTCTTCCTTTCCTTGGGGGTGGGGGAGGCATTTTCATCAGGGTCGCAGCATGGAACTTTCCCCACTCTGAAGCCCTGACAAAAGTAGGATTTCAGTATCTAGTTTTACCATAAGTTGCCAGGTGGAATGAAATGTTCTCCTACTCAACACTCTGTTGCTGACCTGAATGTTCCCATGTTCTAACAGAGGAATTTTCGAGCGAGATTCCATTGTGAAATCGCCTAATTAGAACTCATCAGGAGTTCTTCATATGATTATGTCTGGGCATGAACAAGGACCATGGTTTCCTGTTAAGTAACATGTGTTAATTAACTCAGTGATGCTAGGATGATTGCGTGGTCACCAATTACTTCTGTTGTGAATGGCTACTAAATTGATTTCTCACAGACTGTACTTTTGGCATTTCATTGGCATTTGAGCTCACTGTTTACATTTTTCCCTCGCTGTACTTGCCAACTTAGGATAAGATTTCATGAATCTGATGAAATGGGCTCTAGTCCATGAATTCTTAGGCCACAATAAATTTGTTAGTCTATAAGATGCCACAAAGCTCTTAATGTTTTTTCTTCCCGCGTGGAATCTTTTGTCTGTGAGCTCACTGACTTTGAAGAGCAGCGTCACAAATAAACCATTACTTAGTCAGCTCATACTGAGTGGATTTTGCATTTGAAAACCTGACCAATCACATGTAATTGTTGCATTCAGTACTATTTTCAAGAAAGGTGGAACATGTGTAATTCTGCTTTTACTGAATTTGCAAGATTTAACTCTCCCGATAGCAGAAGTTTTGAGAACATAAGAACAGCCACGCTGGATCAGACCAAGGGTCCATCTAGTCCAGAATTCTTTTCACACAGTGGCCAACCAGCTGACCATGGGAAAACCCACAAACAGGATGTTAGTTCATCAGCACCCCACTGTCCATCTTTCCCAGCAACTGCCTCTGATACTGAAGGTAGCACGTAGCGATCAGGACTAGTAGCCATCAATGGCCTCTTTGCCGCCAGGAATTTATCCAACCCCCTTTTTAAGCCATCCAAATTGGTGTCCATCACTTCATCTTGTAGCGAATTCCATAGTTTAACTATGAAGAAGTCCTTCCTTTTCTCTGTCCTGAATCTCCCACCAGTCAGCTTCATGGGATGACCATTGACCCATGAAGTTTTTTTTTTAAAAAAAAAAATATTTGCAGTACATCAGCATTCATGTGCCTAACATGTGGCTACCTGTCTGTTGTCAGTTTCTCCACTGATAGCAAGTGAAGGAGTTTGCCTTGCTAAACAGTGGCCAAGCTATGTATATCTTTGGTCTTGTTGGCTTCACAGATGACCCTTTTGACAAGCCACCGTGCCGTGGGTGCTCCTCCTACCTTGCAGAACCATACATAAAGTGCGCCGAATGCGGGCCGCCTCCCTTCTTGCTGTGCTTGCAGGTAAGCTATATTTACAAATGGAGAGAGGACCACAGGGGAATTAACAGCGTGGTGTAGTGGTTTGAGTTTTGGGCTGAGACTCAGGAGGATCCAGGTTCTAGTCCCCACTCGGCCATGAAGCTCCCTGGGTGACTTTGGACCCATCGCTGACTCTCAGCCTAACCTACCTCACAGGGCTGTTGTGAGGATAAAATGGAGAAGAGTAGGAGGAGAATCATGGGCTGCTGGGAGGAAAAGTCAGGATATTTTGATTTATTTATTTATTTAAAACATTTCTATCCCGCCCTATATCATTAAGCTCTCAAAGCGGCGTACAGATGTAACAAATAAATGATAGCTTCTCCAAGGGCATTGAAGGTCAGGGAGCCAGAGAAACTGGAAGCACGGGATATAAATGTCACAAATAAACAATAATTACTCCAAAGACATTGAACGCCAATTGGCCAGGCAACCAGGAAGCACGGCGTATCAGCAGACAAGAGCCCCCAGCTGCAGCTTTTGGTTTCATAGTTGGCTATGCCCAACAGGCTCTAACATGGCTCAAAGTCTTGTTTGGGTCAATTACAAGCAAGAATGGACCAGAATGGACTCTTTCTTCTACAAGAGTCCTCTTGGCAACCCGGACATGTTCATCACAGTCAACTATGTTATGTGGGAGTGTGTGTGTGTGTGTGTGTGTGTGTGTGTGTGTGTGTGAGGGAGGAGGGTGTATATTCCCACTTAAGGATTTATTACACAACACCAATCAAAGGAAACTTTTTGTTGGAAACGTTTCAGGCAACAGCAGTAGTGAAAGAACCCTGATCTGTGGTGAAAGGGCTTATCTGGGAAAGGGGGCAGGGACTCTCCAGCCCAGTGTTCGTTTCTCTTTACCTATTTAGTCAGTGCAGCGCCCAGGATCCCTCAAACCTGTCTACGGAAAGGGGGAAGAAAAGTAACCTAGTGGGCAAACTCCTTGTTTTGCAGTGCTTCACAAGAGGATTTGAGTACAAGAAGCACCAGAGTGATCACACCTATGAAATAATGGTAAATACACCATTCCGATTATCCTTCTTGTTCTGGGTGGTTGTAAGTTGATCTCCTGGGAGATGCAGCCCTTTAGACTATCCACTAGACATCACTTTGAAGCATGATAATGCTTTTATTTACATGCAGTGGTGCTGGAGTGGGGGGACGGGACATTTGCCAATCATTTGCCATTGGGAACCATTATGTTTTCCACCCCATTGAAACTCCGAAAGTAGCTTTCCCATTAAACAGTTTATTCTGATTTGTTTTGTTTTGTTTAATCACCCATGTCTTGTTACTCCCAAAATTACATCCCACAGATAAGTTAATGAGGAGGTCTTTGTGATGTTCTGTAACAACACTTTGATAAGCTAACAGTAATTACAGCTTGTATTTACATTACGTGACATCTTTATTTTAAACTCCTGTGTTTGTGTTTGTGGGGAGGGATGCTAACATAGCCGTTAAACAAGGCTTCGCAAACCTGAACCCCTCCAAATGTGCTGGGGCGTAACTCCCAACGTAGCTGGTTGGGGGGTGCTGGGGGTTGCAGTCCAACACATCTGGAGGGCAACAGGTTGGAGAAGGCTCTTTAAACTCTCAATGCATAAGCAGCAGTTTGATGTCTTGCCCCCAGCTACTAGAAGAACTCATTTGCGTTTTGTGCATGTAGACCTGAAAAAGATGTATTAGTCAGCAATGAACATTTACAACCCTGTGCATCAAATTTGGCTTGTGGCCTCTGGAGGGAGCCCTTGAGTTATAGCGACGTAGGCGCCATCTCGGACTCCCGCAGGTGTGAAGGAGAAAGAAGCCTCTCAGCAGCACCTGCTCTTGGATATATCAGAATTCAACCGCAATAAGAGGAGAACAGGAAATAGAGCCGCGTGTGTAAATTAAGAGCGTTCCTTGTGGTTACATTCTTATAATGGTTTAGCAATGATAACAGATCAGTCAACTTTTTGAAGCAAACAGATGTATGTGCTTAGCGTTCGTGCTGACTATGTGCAACCACTGAATCACTTTAAAAAAAAAAGTCGAACTAGTGGGTTGCCCAGAAATGTAGCTTTTCCTGACCCCAAACTGAGAGGGTGCAACCATCCTCCCCTCCCTTCTTCTTTCGGTAGAGCACACAAAACGAAATGGGAAGCACTTCAAGAAACAAGCCGTAAGTCAGGGGTGCGGGGGTTAAACTCTTTCAGCTTAAGGGTTGGATTCAGTGTTGCAGAAACACTCAGCAGCCACAAGGGGCAAAGGAAAAAGGGGATAATAATTTTAAAAAAACCGAAAGAGCAGCGTATTTTAGTTTAAGCCTCTTCCTGCTAGTAACTAAGCATCATAAGAATCATAGAATCATAGAGTTGGACAGGGCCTATAAGACCATTGAGTCCAGCCCCCTGCTCAATGCAGGAATCCACCTTAAAGCATCCCTGACGCTGTCCAGCTGCCTCTTGAAGGCCTCGAGGGTGGGAGAGCCCAGGACCTCCCTAGGTCATTGCTTCCATTGTCGTACTGCTCTAACAGTCAGGAAGTATTTCCTGATGTCCAGCTGGAATCTGGCTTGCTTTAACTTGAGCCCATTATTCCGTGTCCTGCTTTCTGGGATGATTGAGAAGAGATCCTGGCCTTCCTCTGGGTGACAACCTTACAGTCTTCTCTTCTCCAGGCTAAACATGCCCAGTTCTTTCAGTCTCTCCTCATAGGGCTTTGTTTCCCAACCCCCGATCATCCTCATTGCCCTCCTCTGAACTCTCTCCAGCTTGTCTGCATCCTTCTTGAACAGGACACAATACTCAAGATGAGGCTTAACCAGTGCCAGATAGCGGGGAACCAGTACCTCGTGCAATTTGGAAGCTGTACTTCTATTAATGCACTCATTTCATACTTTTAGAATGGGGAAAACTACACAAAAGCTGGAAACTACCAAGCAATCTGTGGTTGGGGAAAACGGAGTAGGGCCAAAGACAGGCGGTGTGGCCATCTGGAGGAGGTCGGATCAGGATCTGGGGATGAGGGAGAGGGCACATTTGGCTGGAGGTTTCCTACCTGTGCTATAACTGAATAGCATGGGAAAGTGGCTGGAAGTGGGGGGTTTCCCATCCCTGTGAACTGCCCGGAGAGCTCCGGCTATGGGGCGGTACAGAAACATAACAAATAATAATGGTTATGGGATGTTTCCCACCCCAATTCAGACTGATCAGGATGTGCAGTGAAGTATTCTTGTTCCACAACTAGAAATCCTTCCGTTGAAGACTCCCAACATCAGAAGGAATAAAAAGACCGTTTTCTTTTGAGCTGGGTTGGGTTGGTGGATAGATCTTGGAGTTCTTGGGCCGGGTCATTGTCACGAGCTAAATCTGTAGGAAGTTGTGGCTTCAGCGTGTCATTTTCATTTGTGCGTTTAACGTATTGTTGCTCATCTTTTAGGGACGAGACAGGTTAAGAAATACAAACGAAGGCTGGAATCTGCATAAAGGCTGCTTGAATTCCATGGACCTCAGTAGGGTTTTAAGCAGCCTTAACTACGTACAGAGCTGCAGCTGAAATTAATCCTTTTCAATGTTTTCCTCCTTCTCCAGACCTCCAACTTCCCTGTCCTTGATCCTACTTGGACAGCTCAAGAAGAAATGGCCCTCCTAGAAGCTGTGATGGATTGTGGTTTTGGAAACTGGTAAGAATTAATACCTGATCAGCCAGATTGCAGATGGTTGCATTTTAATCAGATCAATATATAACAGGCACCACTCCCCTTCCTCTTGCAGGCAGGACGTAGCCAACCAGATGAGCACCAAGTCAAAAGAGGAGTGCGAAAAGCATTACATGAAACACTTCATCAACAATCCCCTTTTTGCATCCTCGTTATTAAATCTGAAGCAGGCAGAAGAGAACCAGCACACGACAGCCGTTCCGTTTTACTGTAAGCACCTATCACAGGGAAAGATGCCGTTTCCCACTGCTTTGTTCCTGTGTCTAGAGAAGGGCCTACAGAGACCTGAGGCAGGACATTAGAGGCAAGCGGGCATTTAAGCAACAAGAATCTTAATTACGTATGACTGACAAAAATATATATATTTAAGTGGTGGTGAGGGTTCCTGTATGGTATTCAAACCATTGCTATAATAAATAGGGATGTCAGAGAAATCAGGTTGTGGGTTCTCCCACACTAGAGGCCTCTGGACAACCACCTGTCAGGGATGCTTTAGGGTGGATTCCTGCATTGAGCAGGGGGTTGGACTCGATGGCCTTGTAGGCCCCTTCCAACTCTACTATTCTATGATTCTATGTAATCCATTTGGGGGGTGAAATTCAATGGGGTTTTCTAGGCTCGGCTCCTTGGTCTTCGTTTCACTTCCCACTGCAGCGCCTGACTTGATCGGTAATGAGTCAGGCCACTTCAGGGGGTTCCTGGGAATTTTGCACATTTTTTAAAGGTTCTGCAATTTGTGCAAATTATGGCTGAATCTGTGCATTTTTTGGCCGAATACGTGTAATTTGTGCACATTCGGCCACACTGTGCAAAGTCAGCTGTAACTTGCACAAAACGCTCAGAAATTTGTGCGCATTGCAGAACCTTCCAAAATAAAGCCCACAAAAAGTACCTGGAGTTCAGGGAACAGCCCACAGCTCAGCTCGCAGATGCAAAGTGAGTCACTCCGTCGAGCCAGAAACGAAATGGATTTCCAGTGACAGACATCCCTAATAATAAGTTTGCAGAGCGGGGAAATACATTATGTGATGCTACAAAGGACTTAATTTACTAAATTACCCTGATCTAATTTGATAGTAAAGAATGAGTGGAGAAGGCACGTTAGATTTTATGACTTTGGGCTTTTATAAATTTTATTTATTACCATAATATGCCCGTCCTTCCTCCAAAGAGCCCACGACACCATACATAGATCACCTCCACCTCCACCCCCAAACAACACTGAAAAGTAGATCAGCCTTAGAGCGAATGACTCTCCCAAGGTCACCCAACTAGTTTCATAGCCGATTAGGGATTTCAGTCCGATCTGTTCATTTTAAATGATTTATATCTCACCTGTTTAAGAAATAATCTCCACAGGTGGCTAACAATACTTTCCTGAAAACAGCTCATATACAAAACAACAAAATAAAATCACACAAAAAGGCATAAAAAGCAACAGTTGTCACTGATTAAAAGCCAGTTACCCGAGGGAACAAAAAATCTATGTAGCCTTCAGAAAGCTCACCTAAATAAAACTGTATCAGTTAGATGGCACAAAGACGAAAGACAAGGGGCCAGGGAAACCTCACGAAAAAGAGGGTGCCGCAACTGAGGTGCGGACACAGAAAAGGCCCTGCCACACACCCCAGCCAATCCACCCTCAACAAAGAAGAGCCTGTCCACCCAATCTCAGATATGGGAGGAGGCAGTCCTTTAAATACCCTGGGCCCCAAGCCATTTAGGGCTTTAATGGATTGTTGCTCAATTTGATATTTGGGGACAAGAGAGGTTAAGAAATTATAGTGTGTGTGTGTGTGTGTGTCTGTGTTCTGAATAGATAGATCATAGGATTCTTATGCTAAGTAACCATCCCAAATCCTGATTTATTTGTATCCCATTTTTCTGCTCATAAAGCACTCAGAGCAGCTTTGCAACACAATATAAAAGAAGAACAGATAACACAAGCTGATGTTTGTGTCTCTTCCTGCCAAGATAGTCGTGTTTAGACCAGCTTTTAGCTCCCCTCTGCCCCCACTTTCCTCACACATTGCTTTGGGAATCAGGGAGGCGCAAATAATTGGCACGTTTGTTAAAAGGACCTAAAGCATGTGTTCTTGTTGTTTTTTCAGCTGTTGAAGATCCTCCGAGACCTACCTTTGATTCCCTACTCTCCAGGGACATGGCTGGATACATGCCAGCAAGGGCAGATTTCATTGAGGTAGGGCTCTCTCTGAGATCATATTTGCTTTTCTTACTGAATATATATTTATTATTGAATGTACATGGTTTCCCATCCACAAATATTCTTTGAGCAGCTTACAAAAATGGGCTGGGCATAAAGCAGTGGCGTAATAGGACTGAAACGCCCGTATCCCCCGTTAATAATTTTGCAGCTGCATTTTAAATCAACTGCAGTTTCTGGATCGTTTTGAAAGGCAGCCTCCACATACAATGTATTTCAGTAGTATAAACAGGAAGCTTATTTCATCTTTGTTTTGTAAATCACCCTGCTGAAGGACAGCGGATTAATTGATTGATTGATTGATTACATTTATATACCACCCCATAGCCGAAGCTCTCTGGGCGGTTTACAAAGGTTTAAAACAGTGAACATTAAAAACAAATATACAAAAATGCAAAACCATTAAAAGCATAAAAACAACGATATCCAGTATATTCCTCTTTTAAATAAAGACATGAAATAAATGACTTCTGATCCCACTATATAATACCCTTGCTGCCATCTGCAATGTATTTCTCATGCAACAATATTTTAGAGCTTATAGGGGGATTTTAGGATGAGGATGGCACTGATTTGGGACTGTTTGCATATCTGAGCAAGCGCAACATGTAAAAAACTAACTTGGAGCTAGCTGGGGAAGCAGAAAGAATGGCTTCAGGAAAAAATAGGTGCAGCAGAGATAGTCAACAACCAGGGAGAGGTACTTCCACGGGGAAAAAGCGGGGAGAATTATTATTTGCAAGCCCTGATAAGATATCAGGTTTCAGCAAAATTCATCTCAGGATGTGGAACAGGGCTTGTTACAGCCAGTTGCTGGCTTGGGTAAAATGAATTCAGCTTGCTCCCACGTAATAGAAAAAGCTGCTTTACCATAGGGAAGAATTAAAGACAGGCTTTTCAAAGGACACTTTATTTCTTCCAGCGGTCATGGCTTTATTATGCTGCTGTGCTGCTGCAATATTTATTTATTTAGCCTCAAAAATCCCCAAGGCAGATTACAGCATAATTAAAACAAAGTGTAGAATCAAATCAAACATTAAAAATAGAGCAACACTTAAACCATTCGCACCAGCAAGGAGAAAATTAGAACAACCCAAATCCCTAGTAAAATAAAAACGATTTAACCATTTGCCTAAAGTCTAAAAGAGAGAGAGAGCTAACAGGTTTCTCGAGGAAGGGCATTCCACAACATCTGTACGGCTGCTGAGAAGACCCTGCCCCACATCCCAGGCAAGTGAGCCCCTCCAGGGAAAGGGGCATGGAGCAAGGCCTCAGGCAATGATCTCATAATAAGGGTGGGCAGTCTTATGCGGGAGAAGATACTTCCACTATCCCAACCCCAAACCATTTAGGGCTTTATACATCATAACCAGCACAGTGAATTGTGTCTGGAAGCCGTTTAGAAGCCAGCGTACCTTGAATAACACTCGAGTCATATGCTCTGAAAAACGGATCCCAGCCAACATTCTGGCTACGTTTTGCACTGTGCGTTTGTTAACTTTGCATTCTAGTGACACCTAGCAACAGATTACAAGCATTACAACACACGGGCACCCACAGGCTCTAAACCAGACAAGGTGCACAATTCCTCCAATTTTGCACTCTCAATCAGGCAACCAGAGACAAAAGATAGCCACATATATTGAAGATATAAAAGTACCATTGGTTTCAGTTGTCAGGTGATGCTGGCTTTTGCAGCTTAAAACATAGACGTGTCTTAACAATCAAGAAAATAAACAGCAGTGTGGGAGGTAGCAATTCTAACACTAGATCCAGTATTGCAGTACCGTTATTGCTGGGTCAGGGGAAACATGGCATGGAGGCTTTCACACCCATTGGACTCTCGAAAGGCCCCCTCCATCCTGTGGCAGGCATCCAGCAGAGGAGGAAAAGCTGGCTTATGTTCTGGGAGTCCCTACGCTTGTGCTTGATGCTTCAGGGCCATTTGCTGTCTGAAGCCTGGTAATTGAAGATGTTGTTGCAAAGCTCTCGGTTATTTTTACCATTTACTTGTCTGCTTTTGCGTTATATGAAGGCTCCTGAGCGTTAACTGTGGATCTTCCCCTCATTCCTTTGATCTACTTTCTACAGGAGTTTGACAATTACGCCGAATGGGATTTAAGGGATATAGATTTTGTGGAGGATGACTCAGAACTCTTACATGGTGAGTTTTGAATGTTGAGAGAGAAAACACTTCTCACTGTTGAAAATCCATCTGGATTCCCCCCCCCCCAACCTTTTTACTTTGCTGAATCTATTTTTTTTTCCTTCACAAAAAATAAAATAGTTTAAATTATGTTTCTGGAACCATCTTGGGAGCAGCCATCCTTTGAAACATTTACATTTTCTTGATTAGCTGGTATTTACAAATATAAATTTTAGTCCGGGTATTATTATTTGGTAAAAAAAACACATACAACTTTTTTAGGCCCTTTTCACTTTTGCATCTCACAGTGGGGGAACGACCTTAGCATGCCACAAACCCACACTGCAAGAGTTTGTTTATTTATACTTGAGAGTTAATCTTCCCAAGACAGCTACAAACATAGTGAAACTATAACATTTGCCACAGCGAAACATAAAACCACAATACCTGCTAAAAAAAATTAAAGTATCACGGACACAGAAATATTGTACCGGTTGCGCTTTGAAACAGTGGGAAAATGACATATATAAAAGCAGCTAAAATAAAAGTAGCACAGAAAAACCAAAGATACCCATGTTGGTCCATGAGAAAAAAAAATCTAACATTCACTAAGGGTTCAAGGGGGAACTGGAAGTTGTAGGACTTTTCTTTTTGTCTAAACTAAGAAGGTCCGTTGCTGGGAAATCCAGTTCCTGTTTGGCTTGATGGAGGTTTACGACATATTTTGCATCTGTGAGCTGAGCTGTGTGTGGCCTGTTCCCTGGGAGTTTATGGTGCATTTTTGAAGGCTCTGCAATTTGCCCAAATTTCTGAGCGATTTGGGCAAATTACGGCTGAATCAGCCCACGTGACTCAAATTCCACCGTAATTTCCCCGTTTTGCAGACGTTCTGTAATTTGTGCAAATTGCTCAGAAACCTCAAAAAGTGCACAAAATTCTTGGAAAAATCCACGGACTGGCCAGACTCACTGCAGATCAAGTTGATCGCCGCAGCAGGAAACAAAACTAAGTCCGAAGGGGGCTGAACCTAGGAAAGCTCTTTGAACCCCACAGCCAAATGGATTTGCCCTACATCTCTAGTCTAAACACGCATAGGCTTGTAGCCTAATTTAAAAGTAGCTTGTAACAAAAAGGTTTTCAAGGCCCTTTTTTTAAAAAAAAATACCATACCATACATCTTTATTGGGATCCATAGATCCATGAAAAAAACAAGAATCAAACATGAAACATCAGTTTTTTAAAATAAATAAATAAATCACTGAATTAGTGGCCGTACATATTTGCCTAAGGGGGAAATCCCATAAACCTGGAATAGTATGACCTTGTTGATGGCTCCGCTGCTCACGAGAACACCCTGCCTGCAGCATAGGATTGCAGCATGCTGCAGCGCCGCAGCTCCCTCGCTATTGGGCATGCATTTGAAGGGGGCGTTATTCTGCTTCCATTGCGGCGGCTTAGAATGTTCTCTCTCTCTCTCTCTCTCTCTCTCTCTCTCTCTCTCTCTCACGTCTCAGAACATGATTTGAGCGGTCCCTTTCCCGCTGGGGCCTCTGCCCTTTTTCATGCCGCGATAAAAACAAGTTGTTGTGGAGGGGATTTGGGAGGTAAGCTTGGGGCTAATTCCCCATATGAGGGACTTATTCTTTTGGTCTTCTTTTTTCTTCTTCCCTGCCGAACCTCTGCAGCTCTGAAGATCGCAGTTGTAGATATCTACCATTCTAGGTTAAAGGAAAGGCAACGCAGGAAAAAGTGAGTTCCCGGCTCGTTTGTTTTTTCCCCGCGCTTTCGAAATCCGAGCATGCCTCGTCACCAAACAATAATTAGGATTTTGAGGAATAGCCGTGATGAGGTGGGCAGCTGTGCCGGTTGTTGTAGCTGTAAAGCCAGGCAGGGTGCATGGGCGAGGGGAGCTCAAAAATAGAGATTGGACAACTGACCGTATGGGCAGAAGGTGCAGGAAGTGGGGTTGTGTGGGGCAGCTGTTTTAGGACAGGGGCAGAGGACCTCTTGCTGCTCGAAGGCCAAATTCCATTTCAAGAAGCTCTCAGTAGTGGACCGGGGGACGGGGAACCCAGCCAAGGACTTTTAAAATTGTCATGTATTTTAAATGTTTACCTTTTATATTTTAAACTTTTGTATATTTGTATTTACAGGTTTTAAATGTATATGTTTTAAATGTTGTAAGGCCGCCTTGAGGCCCAGCATTGGGCAAAAGGCGGGATACAAATAAATATAATAAATAAAGCTCTTAAGGCCAGTAACTGAACCTTAGGAGACACATTTCAACTTTTTAAAATGGGGGGAACCAAAACGTCAGTGTTTGGGGTCAAGGGGGGGGGGTTCTCAGGAACCTCAGAGGGATTGTTTGGGACCCTTGGAGAGGTGGGTTGGGATTCCAGGCGCCCCTGTTTTAGGGCTTCGTCAGGAGATAAAGTTGTTCCTCCAAAGGTTGTTGGACAAGCACTGGCATATGCCTACAGCAAGGAAGGACACACTCAGTTGCTGTTGTTGCCAAAGCTCTCTTCAGAGCGCCCTCCCCCAATAATCAAGGTATGGAAGCTGGGCTGTCCTGCAGTGGACTCTCCATCCTGTGCAGGAAATGGGTGCTTCACCCTAGAACCCCAAGGAAACACATGTCCAGTAAGCAGCAGCCCATCCACTGACAGAATAAGAAAGCTGGTATAAGACTATATGAAGCGCACCGGACGTGTGTCTAGTCACTGGTGGGTCAATGTGGTTCTCCGGAGTCTGTTCTCGAGCCTAAAGCCGTGGAACGTATGAAGCAGAGCGGTAGCGAACCTGCTTCTTCCGCCAAAGGATGCCAAGGAGGATGAGTAACGTTGGTGTCTCCAAACTTGTGCTTTTAAAGATGTTTGTGCTTTTGTGAGCCGTCACATCGCCCCTATTTATAGAAGGCCTCAAGCTGCATAAAAGTTGCATCAATGCCTCCGCTACCCCCTTAGTATTGCAAATCAAAACTGGTTCCAAAGCTGTCTATATTTATTTATTTGTTAAATTTATATACCGCCCCATAGCTGAAGCTCTCTGGGCGGTTTACAAAAGTTAAAAAACAGTGGACATTAAAAGGTATACAAAATTTAAAACCATCAAAAAATATAAAAACAACAGTATACAGTATCCATTTTTAAACAACAACAGTTCTGGGGTCCATTAAAAAACAAACAAACTTAGCATATGTTGTTAAATGCTGTTAAATGTCTGGGAGAAGAGAAAGGTCTTGACCTGGTGCCGAAAAGATAACAATGCTGGCGCCAGGCGAGCCTCATCGGGGAGATCATTCCATAATTGGGGGGGCCACCACTGAAAAGGCCCTCTCCCTTGTTGCCATCCTCCGAGCTTCTATATATATATATATATATATATATATATATATATATATATAATCAGTTGGCTGAGCCTTTAATAAGTACTTCTTTCTACATTATTCCAGTGAAAGCAAAAAGATAGCAAGCAGGAGGTTCATTTAGGCTGCAGTTCCTGTTTGGGGAAGGAAAAGGAAATGCATGTACAGCCATCTTAGGCCACAGCTAGACCTAAGGTTTATCCTGGGATCATCCAGGGTTCGCCCCTGCCTGAGCACTGGATCCCCTGTGTGTCACCTAGATGAACAGGTTTGACCCCTGGATGATCCAGGGATAAACCTTAGGTCTAGCTATGGCCTTAGTGTTGGGGCACTGCGGTGGTGACTACCTCCACAATGATGGGGACTCACTCGGAGGCAGTTTGGCTACAGGCAACCCAAGTGGATGGCTATCTACAAGCCTGGAGTAGCTATGTGCCATCAGCTGTACCTATTTTCATGGATTTGGGAAGGTACCCAAGACAAAAGCCTGGTCTATAGATGTAATTGAATGAGGAGGTACAATGGACAAGTCAAGTTGGGGATCAGATTGTGGGATGTGGAAAATTCCCAACCGGCAGAAAACTAGAAAAAACAGGAAAGGCTGGGCTAAGGCCTCTCTCTCTCTCTGATGTACTAATTTATTTTTTTCTTGCATAGAGGTTTTTTTTTTTAACATGGATAAGAATTTAAAAATGGCATTTTCTGGCCATGGTTTGGAGTGTTAACAGTCCATTCTGCCATCTCAGGATTCTAGCATCTCATTCTTGTAAAGAACAGGCCTACTGTCCTTCCCCGAAGCAAGCTATTCCGTATTAGACTAGTCCTAAGTCCGTATTAGACTAGTCCACTCAGCCTTTCCTGGAAAACCTTGAAAGAAGCAGTCCTGCAATTTTCCATAGATAGCTTTTCTCCAGTGGGAAGCCTTTTAGTCAGAAATGGTCCTAATTCAGGATGTACTTCTCTCATTACAGAATCATAAGAGACCATGGACTCATCAATTTCAGAAAGTTTCAGAGTGAGTACATCAGCAGTTGGCCTTGATTGCCATGATGTTGAGCTGAAATTGGTCCTAAACAGAGCTACTTGAGTCAAACTAGTGCTTGCTGTTTGTGAAATTATCTCTGGCTCATACTAAAGAAGTGTTTACTTAGAACTTCTGGGGCCGGCAACTTGTAGTCCTCCAGATGTTTCGGCCTAAAATTCCCATCAGCTGTGGCCAGCGCAGCCTATGATAAGGGATCACGGGAGTTGTAGGCCAAAACATCTGGAGGGCCACCAGTTGCCCACCCTTGAGTTAGATGTTTGTGCATCCAGTGAGTGGTCTCAGAACATCTGAACCTGCGCCATTGCTGGATCTAAGTGGGCGTGGGACCTGTTCAGTCTTTTGGATGGGAGACCTCTAGGAACCCATGTAAGAGCAGCATATGGACCATTTGTCTACAAAAAAAAAAAGCTAGGTTCTACTTACAATGCACTGTATTATTGTACTGCAGTAGACAAAGCATTCAGTGTCCACATGCCGTGATCATCCACGCCCCCTTTGACTTACCTTATCAGCACTAACTGGCCCAATTTGTCATATCAAGACCTTACCTGAATGCTTGGATTCTGCTGGGTAGAAACCTCCAAATCCATTCCTATTTCTTGCACAGCCAACATCCGTGTGCTTAGAAAGCGGAATACCTGTGCCCATACCATGCTTGTCACTATTTTGGCTACAGATCTTGTGTACTAGAGTGTTGGTAAATGTCCAACAAATCATTGTTAACAGTGGGGAATTTTGACCACTTCTGTCTGACCTTAACTTGGCGTGAAGGAGGCTGCATCTTAACTCTTCACATAAGTGTAATCTTCTTGACTCCGTCCTTGTCTTCCCGTCTAAGAGTGTAGCTTTCTCTGTCGTCATTTGTCTTGTAGTTCTGGAAAGAAGATATCCAAAGGAGGTTCAAGACCTTTATGAGTCGCTGAGACGCTTTGCAAGAATACTGGGACCAACGGAGCATGATAAATTCATAGAAAGCCACGCACGTAGGCATCTTTTCGGTTTTCTGTTTGTGTTCCTCCATTAGGGGAGAGAAACATGTCAGCTGTGTAAGCATCAGGCATGAATTCTCTCTAGATGTAAGACGTAGGAAGGCCCACCTAACCCCCGCCACCAATTACCTTGGCATTTAGAGAATTGCTCTATAGAAAATGGTGGCACCTTTTTATCAAGTCAGCATCTGTTGGGAGGAGAATGCAGGTTTTGGATCTGCGCCAGGCTCTTAATAAAAAAAATGGGTGAGGGTGAGTGTGCACAGACAAACACATGCATTTGGCTGTGTTACAATTATATAGTGCACAATTGGTTTCTTTTTGTTACTTCAGGTGATGGTTCTGTTTACAAAGCTGTTTGGCTCTTCAAAGCATAAAACATACTGACCAGTCTGGATATTACAGCTGCTTTGGTTAGGAGAGCCAAAGCAATATATAAATAGTTTAATTATAGGCTGGTCTAGGGACACAAAGTCTGCTGAAAGCTTTTGAGTTTTTATTCCCAAGCGCACCTTTTTTTTAAAAAAATAAATCAAAAAAGCCAACAGTGAGGCCATGAAGTCTTTCGTTTAGGACAAGAGGTCAGAGAAGGAAGCAGTTCTCTTCATTGAAATGGTAATTTAAGAGTTTGAAGGGTTCTTATCTATATTGAACAGACATAGAAAAAGAAAACCCAACCAAACCTTCTGTTCCACCCAGTGAATGGTTTCCACAAGCCTGCATCACCCAATTTCAACAGATTGATTTTGTTTACTTGTCAATACTAGCCTTACTAGGGATGCAGCAAATATGTGTGATTTTTTTCATTTCCTGGAGCAAAATACTACACAGTTTGTGGGTATATGCCCCCGAACAAGGAAGGCTTCTAGACTAGTTTCTAGACTGTTGTTTCAGACATACACAAACACATAGCAGCAACGCCTTGTGCAAGATGTTTTGGAATTAACTGAATTGGACCGATTAGGGAAGCTAGACCAGGTTCAAGCACAACTGCTAATTGGTCTCTTGCTTTGAACAAGCAACTCGAACAGCACAAGGGAATCATACGCAATTAAGCTAGGCCTCCGTGCCTTTAAAATGGAGGCACAGTGCACAATGCGTCTCGTGCAAAATAATTGAGAGACTCTTTCCCTGATTGAAAAAAATAAATCATATTTGGCTTTACAGATAAGTTGTCCCAAACAGGGACACTTGGGGAGGGGGGGAGGAGTGGAAAAAACCCTGCAGAAATGAGCTTGCCACATATTCCTAATCTTTAGAAGTTTTGCCGTCCTCCAGGACTTGTGGCAAAGTTTCAGTTTAGCGAACATGCCTGGTTCTATGGGTTGAGTCATGCTTTGCAGACTCCACAGCTTGTGTTTCTGTGAGCGGCTTCGCCTTTCAAAAGAGTCTGGCTCATGTGGTTTGCATAATTAACCATCTTTAATTGCCCTATCGACATTCCAACGCAGGTAGTTGAAATTTGGATCCCCCTAAATTTCCTCTTATTTCTGCCTGCTGAAATTCCTGATCGACGTCAACATCAAAGCTGTTCTGAATTCCATAACTAGGTACTTCCCCAGTAATTGGAGCGGCAGTTTCTGCATAGCTGTGGATCTAATTTTCTAACCCTTTCCTAATTAGTGATATGGGCGAGGTTTTGATTTAGTTCAAATATCCTTGAACACGATTAAAGGCATGTGTTATTCATGCCTCTGAAAATACAGCAACCTATAGGATGGTTTGTCTTCTCTGCCCTGCCGCTGTGTATTATTTCGAAGGCCAAATACTAAATGATAATAATAGTGTAAAAATATTAGCATTTATATATGGATAAATATATCCGTGGATCGCTGTTTTGGCAGCTACCTGCTGTGTTTTTGGCTCTTGGGCTGCATCATCACCAATTTATTTATTTATTATTCATTTATTTATTTATTTATTTATCATACTTATACCCCGCTCCTCAACCAAAAAAGGCTCTCGGAGCGGCTTACACTTAGCAAAAAAGACAGTCCCTGCCCTCAGGCTTACAATCTAATAAAGACATGACACACAAGGAAAAGGAGTCAAGGAGGGAGGGAGGGAAGAGAGAGAAAGAAAGAGAGAGAGAGAGAGAGAGAGAGAGAGAGAGAGTCCAGAAGGAGCAGGCCCCGATGTTACTTCTGCCTGCTCCTGTCCCCTTGGTCCTTCTTCTTCCCCACAGGGCCAAGATGGCAGTTTGCCCTGTGGGGGGGGGGGGGGAAGAGTACAGCAGGAGCAGGCCCCAATGTTACTTCTGCCTGCTCCTGTCCCTTCGGTCCTTCTTCTTCCCCACAGGGCCAAGATGGCAGTTTGCCCTGGGGGGGGGAAGAGTCCAGCAGGAGCAGGCCCCAATGTTACTTCTGCCTGCTCCTGTCCCCTCGGTCCTTCTTCTTCCCCACAGGGCCAAGATGGCAGTTTGCCCTGGGGGGGGGGGGAAGAGTCCAGCAGGAGCAGGCCCCGATGTTACTTCTGCCTGCTCCTATTTATTTATTTATTACCCACCTCCCACTCTGGATCGAGGCGGAGAGTAAAATTAAATACAAAATTTCCATAAAATGCATTAAAGAAACTGATTAAAAAACATATAAAACTGATACAATATTAAAATAACAATTGCACACCTTAAAATTCATCTGGGTAGGCCTGCCAGAAGGGATCAGTCTTTATGGCTTTCTTAAACTCGGAAAGGCTATTCAGTTGAGGAATCTCTCCCGGCAAGTCATTCCACAAACTGGGAGCAGCAGAAGAAAAGGTCCTCTGGGTAACAGTGGTCAGCCTAGTTTTGGCTGACTGGAGTAAATTCTTCCCAGAGGACCCGAGTGTGCGGGGCGGATTGTATGGGGGAAGGCGATCGCACAGGTAACCTGGACCCAAGCAAAAACTTTTGGCTCGTGTCTATTGGACACCTCAACATATCTTTAATAAGGAATTATCTAACTGGCTAATTGCTGGTGGCGCAATGCAGCTATTGCTTCTTTCAGACTGAGGTTTTGGCAATGTTCAGTAGTTGCTTCTTTTGGGGAAGAGATTATTACACGGATTATTTTTTTTACTGGGGGAAAATTACAGTCATTACAGTCTTTAATATTCATTGATGTACCTGCTGATACTATAACATTGGAAGGATAAGCACTCTCCTCCTGTAATGCAACGGATTGAGGACCTTCCAGCGTTTTCAGTCTTTGAAGGAGTGGCATATAGCCGCCACCTTCAAATGGAAACCTATTTGGATATTTGGTCCACTTTTCTTGAAATTACTAGAAAGCTGTATGCATTTCCATCACCTGCTAGGTGAGCTTTATCATTGGAGGCACCTGGGATTGAACCGGCCGCTTCTGTACACCAAGCAGGTGCTCTGCCACGGACTTGCGGTCCCTTGTTATAAAAAAAATACGCAGCACAGTAAAAATTTTCATCCTTCCAATATTCCTTCCATCTGTATTACAGGGATGGGGGGCGGGTGAGCTGAGACTGAGAGAGTAGTTTGCCTAAAGCTAGGAGTAGGCAACCTGGTGCCCTCCAAATGTTTAGGATGGCAACACACAATCTCTGACCATGGGCCATGCTGGCTGGGGCATATGGGGGTTGTAGTCCCAAACATCTGGAGGGCACCAGGTTGCCTTGCCCCCTGGCCTAATGCCATCTAATAAGCCTGTGGCTGAGAAGAAATGTGAACCGGGGGGCATTTAGTTCCTGCACCATGCCAATTAAAAAGATATAGGGCAGCCTTCCTCAACCTGGGCCGCTCCAGATGTGTTGGACTGCATCTCCCAGAATGCCCCAGCCAGCTGGCTGGGGCATTCTGGGAGTTGTAGTCCAACACATCTGGAGCGGCCCAGGTTGAGGAAGGCTGATATAGGGCATCCTGTGTTGTCAGTGCTTTGACAAGTGCTTTTCAGGAGTTGTGAAAGTGCGATGTTATTGGGAAACACTTTTTCTGAATCTGGCCAATATATGGCCTGAGGGCATATTGTAAAGGACATTTGCAGGCCATTTATTCTTAAGCGCAACTCACTCTAGCCTATGGACTTGCTTGAGGCAGCTCACGGCATTCCAGGTCCTTTTTGCACTCCACCTCACTTCATTCGCCGTTATCGGCGTGGAGTCAGGGAGCTTGCCCAGATACTAATGCCTGCTCCCTGTCAAGACGCTCGAAACTTGGCAAAGCTGGTGTTCCAAGGGAGCCAGACCCTACTCCTGATTCTGTACGAAGCACCAGTGTGACATCGAGGATAGAGAAAGCGAACCGCAAGCCAAGTTCTCTCAGCCCAACCTATCTCACAAAATCGTTGTGAGGTTGAAATAACTGAATGTGATTGCTGAAGGGCTTTAACAAGAGCCAAAGCCTAACCTATACTTGATTATTTTTTAAAATTTCTCAATTTTTAAAATTTCTCAGTGGAGTTTGAGCTGCGGAGGGAAATCAAACGGCTACAGGAATACAGGCTGGCTGGGATCACCAAATTCTGCAGTAAGTATATGCTGGCTAAGTTCACCAAAGCTGCACTGTCATACTTACAGAAAGGATGTATTAAAGAAGCCATTTCCATCTGAAACACGTTCATATGGTGACAGACTTCTTTGGGCAGTGGGGGTGGGCAGGGGACAGCACTTTGAAGAGCTTTGAAACTTTACTTTTTAGGCAGTGCCCCAGATGGTAATTGCTAAATTCCACGATAGTGACCAGCTCTGAAAGTATTGGAGCATGAGCCAGCTGACTCATGAACCCATGAGTGCCTTTGATCAGAGGGAGACCATAACTGCATGTCTTGTCATCAGAAGCCAGTATCCTGCTGGAAAAACAATCTCTCCCTCTGCTCTGCCACTATACAAGGCTCAGTAGAGCTTTTTGAGTCTGCCTACAAGAGCAGCACAGCCCAATAAGAGTTCCCAAACTTCAAGATATTCAGGACTCCGGATGAGGCTTGTGTTCGTGACAAATTATCCCAGGGCAACAGAGTGTGAACTCACATCAGTAGTGATGCTCTTGCACCCCAGGAAATAGATGGTGTGTAAATTATAGCAGGGTCCTTTCCAAGGAGGCGTCATTCCTAATTCCATACCAGCCTTTCCCCCAATCTGGTGCCCTCCTAATGTTTTGGACCACAGCTTCCAGTATCCCTGACCATTGACCATCATCCTGGCTGGAGCGAATGAGAGTTGAAGCTCAAAACATCCAGAGGTTTCGCGACTGCAGTGCATGGGAGAGAGTTGAAACCACTCAGTGGAGGCTGGTGGCTCCAGTATCAGTAGGGCTTTGAATCCGCTCTGGGGGGGGCACTCTGAACTCTAAAGCAGCTATCCAAGGTGCTGAACCCATTTTGGGGCTAAGGGTTCAGCACCTTGGAGAGTTCCTTTAAGGTTTTGACTGAAATCCAGAGTGGATTCATAGCCCACTGCCATCAGAGTCACCACCCTCCACTGACAACACTGGTGCTGAATTGTGTATACTTTACTAAATCCATATTAACTACAGTATTTTTTTAAAAAAATCGTTTATGTATGGTAAATCTTGCTTTTTCAAGGCCCGGCAAGAAGTGTCAGAAATCTTCATGCCATAGAACCTCTGTGTTTGTTTCATTGACACCTGTTGCTTTATCTTTAAATGAGACGGACACACATATATTTATAGAAGGTGCTCAGCTTTGACACCTGCTGGCACATAGAATTTTTTACGGTTCCCGTTGGGCCTTGTTCAGTTTTAAGACTTGATGGCACAATCCTATGCATATTTAGAGAGGAAAAAGTCCTATTACTCCCAGCATTCTGCAGCCAAAGTTATAGGACCTTTTTTTTTCTGCCTAAGCACGCCTAGGATTGCACGCTTTGCGGTAATAATTGCCAACATTTACTACCTATCATAATTTAAGGGAGTTCCAGCTATTGAGGGGCATAGAAATGTAATAAACGTGAGAAGCTGTTGCTATTGAGTGAGGCACAGCCATTACTTCTCTTGCCAAGGGAAGCCTGCTTGAGAAAAATGCGTTCGAAAGATCCTCCTGCAGCCCCAAACTAACCAGGCGTTCTGTTGGCACAGGCGCGAGCACGTACGACTGCCTCAAGAAGACCCGCGAGGAGGAGCGCCTGAAGCGCACCATGCTCTCCGAAGTCCTCCAGTATATCCAAGATAGCAGCGCCTGCCAGCAGTGGCTCAGCCAGCAAGCCGACATGTATGGGGTTTTGTTGTTAGTGAAACTAAGATCAAACTGAGATGAAGTCGCGCTTTCATATACCCTGAATAAGCAAACTATTTTGCTTGGGGAGGGAATGATGGCATAGTATAAATACAACAACAACAACGCAGTAAGTATCTGGTTGAATCTGCCCTTTTAGAGAGCTCTGTCAGTGTTGGCAAGGAATAGGCCAAAAATAGGGCCGCGGTTCTTTTTCAAGGTCTCTGTGCATCACGCCCACGGGCTCAGGGCCTGCGCAAAGCCCATACCTGTGACCATTGGTAGGATTGTAGTTACAGGTAAGCAACCTGTAACTGCAACCCTTGAAACCGGTCAAAGAAAGAAGGATGGGACACCGTCAGGCAAAGCAGGCGTTCCTATTTCCTTTCCCAGGCGTGAGGGAGTCATTCTGGTGAAAATACGATGATGAGCATTACCTCTAGGATCAGTGCTAAATGAAGTAAAAATTCAGCCATCTCTCTGGCTGCTGAGAAGTTCCCAGCCGTTGCCCACATATTTTGAAGCCGATCTGCATCCGTAAGGCCTCGTGGCTTGTTTTTCCCTCTTTGTGAAATCTGCCACCACGACCACATTCTAGGCTGTTTTCTTTGCCCTCAAGGTTGTCATGGCCTCAGTTTTTAACTAACCACACTGAGGCCAACAACCAGGAGACGTGAACCCCAGGCCCCACACCTGAACCCCCAGAGACAGCAGCCCTCAAGCCTGATTCCATCGAGGGAATGGAACCCCAAAGGTCTCCAGCTCCTTCCGTCTTCAACCTGCTCACCAGTGCAGGCAACACCCCCAAAGTGAGACCGTAGAGAGGCAAGTGAGTGCCGGGCTCCAGGACAGAGGCCTGGCCCTTTGAGGCCCTGAATTCCTCAGCCAAGAGCAGAGTGTGAGGCCGTCGTGCCCAAGACGTACGAAAGGGTTCAGTTGAGACTGAGCTTCCTTGTCCGGAAAAGTAATCTGTTCCGTCGGCTCTGTCCAGAGTCCTAAAAGGCCTGCCTCCAACCGGCCTTCTTTACTCGACTCCTAGCACTCAACCCTGCTTGCCTGTTCTCTGTCCTCTCCTCTGCCTCAGGCCCCTTGCTGGGCCTTTGCCCTCCCAACCTGTCGGTTGACACAACGGGAGAGTGGCGCACACCGACAGCCGCCTGCCTGAGGCCCAAGGCCTCAAGGCCCATGGAACAGACATGGCAGGAAACCGCTCAGAATGTGGAGAAATGGATTGTGCAACCTGTTCTTATGCCTCGTGAGGCTATTCTCTAATGCCTTTTCTTTCTTTCGTTTAATTTCCAGAGATTCTGGCCTGAGTCCCACATTGCCAGTTACGTCAAATTCAGGTATATGTTTTTCAGACTGCAGTTATAGGCCTTATACATCTGTCATCCATCAGTTTCAATACTCTTAGAAATGGGGAAATAAATCGTGCTCATTAACAGTTAAGTCATCAGCCACCTGTCCCAATATTAGAATAAAAGCCTTCCGATCCCCCACTCAGACGTTGTTCTGAACAGCTGCAGATTCCTCCAGTCCACCTTCCCTTCTCTGCAAAGGCACCAGGAAGCCATCAATCCAGCCCCCAAGCAGAGCCCTTCAAGAGGATTCCTCTCCAGTGGGCGATACAGGCAGCGAGTAATGCAATGCACTGCAGCAGAATGCCAGGAGGAGAACAAAGAGCCACAATTAAGGCAGCACACGCATGACCACGCCCCTCCCAAGATCGCCTGCCAATCTGACTTGAGAAGGACTTTTTCCGCTACTATGGCATCCCGTGACATTCCGCTGCACATTAAGGGCAGCCTGGGAGTTGCAGCCTGGCTCCTTGGTGTGCAGGCATTTGCATTTCACAAACCCCCCACACACACACACACACACACACACATACAATGACCTGGTTTGCACGTAACAACCCACGAATTAATCTATGGGTTCTTGTGCCCAAGTGGGAGAGAGCGAGTGCACTGCCTCCCGTGCACCCTCCACGTCTGCTTTTGCTCAACAGCCTACCATTGGCTCATTCATAGGTTGTTGAGCAGGACGTGCAAACCCAGATGCATGGGTCGTTTAGGGGCTAAACATGGCTTATTGTTGGGTTAACTGCTAAGGCCCTAAACAACCGATCAGTCCAGGTTCACACGTCACTCTCGGTAACCTGCTTGGCTTTATTCTGGCTGTACTTTTGAATGGTGGTTTTATATTGGGCCTGTTCAGACAACACACTAAGCCATGGTTAGGCCGCTAACCCTTTTGCAGTAAATGGTTAGTGTGTTTAGCCATGGTTATGTAGCCACCAGGGTTAAGAATGTTTCACACAACATGTTAAGCCATAACGTTTAGCTCAAAATGCTTAACCACTGTGGCTTAGCATGTCATTTGAACAGGGTCCATGTGGCTTTAAGCTTTCATACTATATTTTATGTTGTACTTATGGTTTTAACTTTTGTGAACCGCCCAGAGAGCTTTGGCTATTGGGCAGTACAGAAATGAAACAAATAAATAAACAAACCTATGACCAAACCGATCATAGGTAGTTGACTAAAAGCAGAACTGGCTGGGGTGCTGCAGGCAGCTCGTCCTCAACAGACCATGGTTTATTTAAACCATGGGCTGTTGCTATGTTTATGTGTCTACCTTGTTTTTATATACGAGCATTCATATAATGAACACGAGGGGCTATAGCTTGCTGAGGGAAGCCCCTGCTTTGCATGTAGCAGGTCCCAAGTTCAGGTATCACTGGAAAAACTCCTGCTCAAAGCCTAGAGAGCCATTGCTGCCAGTCAGTGCCAACAATACTGGGCTGGATGGACCCAGGGTCTGACTTGGTATAAGGCAACTTCCTGTGCTCTGTGTATACCTGTAAAAGTCGGAATATGCAAGAGGCTCTTGGCTGGCTGTCCAAAACTGCTGGTCCAAATGTAAGATTGGATATCAGTGGAACTGAACCAGAGAACGACTTAAACTCAGTAGCAATTAATACTGCTTGTGGGTCCTCTAGATGGAAGCGAAAGGGAAGCTGCAGGACATGGGTGCTATTAAAAAGACAACAATGACGTTTCGGTGTTGACGGCTCATAGTCTAATAGGTGTGTTACCCATTACTCAGCTGCACATTTCCAGTGACTACCTCTCATAGCCTGGATAAACCTCAGTGTGAGTAACGCAACAACATTTCTGCTCTGTGATGTGTAACCTGTTTGGTGCTGCAAACCTCAGTGGAAAGGTTCCTCCATCATATGTGCCAATGAGGTCCAACACATTGCATTCATAGCCTGGTGTACTGAGTTTCGGTCCCCACTTAAGCCACAGATGTCCTGAACAAATTACTTCTGATAAACATGTTTTCCAGGAATTGCACACCATGGAGCTTAATGGTACTTACTTCCTGGTAAGTATGCCAAGTACCATTGAGCTCCGTGGGGCTTAACAGCTGAGTAAACAGGCTTTTTTATCCTGCTCTGTCCCAAAGGCTGAGTAGATTACAATCAAATGCAAAGCATATACAGCAAAACCAAAAGAAAGTGAGATAAACGTTGAATCCTTCCCCCACCCCCATCCAATTCCCCAGTGCTTTGAAAGCCCCCTTCCCTGGTCACACCCACCCTCCAACCTCCCCCACAATGGTGGATAGAGATGTCCATCGCTGATTCTTTTTTGGTTCCACGATGTGGACGACTTGATGTGCGTCTGCAAGCTGAGCTGCAGGTGTTCCCCAAACTCCGGAAAAAAATTTTTTGCACATTTTGGGGAAGGTCCTGCAATTTGTGCAAATTGCAGCCAAATTCTGTCACAATTTGCGCAAATTCTGATGTAATTGGCACAAATTCTGATGTAATTGGCACAAATTTGGCTGTAATTGGCGCAAATTCGAACGTAATGGGCACAAATTGCAGAACCTTCAAAAATTGTGCAAAATTCCTGGAAAACCTGCAAACTGGCCCGACCCGCTGCAGACCCAAGTTGGGTGCTGCAGCAGGAATTGAAACAAAGTCTGGGGAGCCGAGCCTAGGCAAACCCATCAAACTCCAATACCCAAACGGATTTCTATGACATCCCTAATTGTGGCTTTCCAGAGAGCTTCCTCCTCGCCCACCCCCAACCGTGCGCAACACTGTTTAATTCCTGCCTTAGTCTACTCATGTCTTATGCTTCCCATCCATCAGGTGACCACCTGAAGATGTAGCTCCCAGATTTGTTGCAAGGACCCCAAATAAAACAAAACAAAAGATGACTGCAAAGCAGAATGCACATTGAAGGTATTAAGCTGCCCTTCACTGGGTCCGACCCTTGCTCTGTCTAGCCCAGCACTGTCTCATCTAGCTTACGGCGGCTCTCTTGCTCCCCGAGATCCTTTCTCGCTGGAAATGCTGGGGATTGAACCCAGGACCTTCTGCACGTGGAGGACGTGCTCGTCCAATTAACTTTGCATCCTCCCCAAAGCCCTGAAAGCATGATTTGCCAGAACACAGATGCTGGTGCTGTGACAAACTCAGCACAGACGCACGCAGCTCAAAATAGATCTGGAGGAAACGGAGGATAGCATGGTCTCTGATAGTAGCTCAAATCTCTTCCATGCCAGTTCAATCCGTGTCGGGGGGGGGGAACCTTTTGTTTGCGGGAGGCCGCATTCCTTAAGGGATAACATGTTGGCGGTCGGATGCCCATAAGTAGCGAGGGCTCAAGCCAGGAAAGCCGAAGGTGGACAAGGACACCCTTCCCCACCCTTCTCTTCCCTCCCACCAGCAGACTGCCAAATTCCTCTTGCTAGAAGTCTGAACTGATCCCCTGTTTTGAAATTGGGCAGAGGGCCACAGTTTGCCCACTCCCGATCTATTACCAGCCATTCTGATGTTTCAAGTGCCCACATTGATCAAGGTTCTTATTATACTTAAAGCTGCTTTCACAAGAAGCATGAGTTTTCGCCTTCTCCAATGACTCCGCTAAACCTGCATCACGTGTCTTCAGAAGCTAACACTTTCAGCACTCTCAGAATAGCAGGCTAGTACCACAGCTAGTCATCAAAGCAGGATGCAGACTTTGAAAACCCTTGATGTGAAGCAGTCTGCACCATTTTAAAGCACCCTAACTTTTCCCTTTAAGCTACCGCAGCATGGGTGGCAAAAGGAGAAAGAGCCGATTCTCACTGCTCCCCGTTTTCCCCTGTAACACGAGTTGGTGTTTTATTCTCTCCCCACAGGAAGGAGAAGCGCCCCTCCATTGAACCTCACTGGCCTCCCAGGGACAGAAAAACTTAATGAGAAAGAAAAAGAGGTAAATGGGGAACGGAGAATGACAGTGTTATAAAAATCGCAGGGTTAAACGGCTTGTTGGTCGGATGAGCGTTTTATCGCATGCTCGCTACTGCCCACTTATGTGGCGCGACCTCCTGCCGTGTGCAGGAAAAGCGTCGTGATAAAAACAGCCTCTGAATGGGCCACGTGGTCTTTGTTTATTTCCTCATTCCCCTCTGAGGAATGAGGAAGTGCGGAGAAGCAACGGTAAGGAAACACAATCCCCCCCCATGTGATGACGCTGTAAGAAGCAGGGGCTGATCCCCACCAAAACAGACACAACTCTGGCTGACAGACATGTTGTATGATTTGAAGCATACCTTGCAAGTGCCTCTCGCTGCGAGGCATAATGTGCTCGAAATCCTCTTGGTTTGCTTTCACATTTTCCGTCGTTACTCCTTATAAAATCACCAACGTCCTACTGGATTTGCCTGCCACTGTGGGTCCATTTATAAGACGCCATGGCTGGGCGTCATGCAGGCAGGAACGAACGACATCTTTAAGCCTGCTCATATGATCCCTACATCCATTCTTTTCCAGAGTCGCACCTAGAAACATTGGTTTTTTGGGTGCACGCACGGACCTGAATCGCCTACCCTCAGTCAACTGGCTCAGCCATTCTTAAACTGAAAAATGTTCGTATACGCAAGTGAAGATTTATGCATGTGATGTTTTAATGTAAAGAAGCAGATTTGGGGGGAATTAATGCCACGCTTTGAAAGAAAAGGGCCAGCATTTATAACGGAGAAGGAGCCAACCGCTTCCGCACTCCTAGACCCACTGAGCTGGGAGTCAGCCCCACTGAACTGAAAGGGACTTACTTCTGAGTAGACATGTATAGGATTGCTCTTTTGGATTGTCTTCCTTTGCGTCTCCCAACCCTACAAGACAGATCACCAGCTAACTATTACATTGGTATTTCTGGCGCCTTCCAGTGTTTTAGAGGAACGTTCTTGCCCGCAAAGTTGAGCAGAGCTCTGTTTTTCTTCGACGTTCTGTTGTTGCCTTTTGGTTCCTGCTGGGGGTTCTGTCAGAGCATTCCCTTATTAAAAAGGAAGGGAAAAAATATATATAGGCAGCTGGTGTGTCTCCAATGGGGTCATTATAGCATTGGGAACTTCAAAGGAGAGCTAGATTTTGGGACCAGCTGGTGCTGTGTTACTGCCTCGCTTAAATTGAACAGAAGACCTTTTCGGAAGCTCTTATTTCAGTCCCCAGCGAGGGGTTTGCTTTGCTGTAAACGTCCAGCGTGGAAGAACTCTGTAGTCTGCGTAGCCTTGCTCCAAAGATCATGCCTGCTCTCTACAACTGGACAGAACCATGTGCCTGTTTTGTGAGAAAGATAGATAAAACTAAGCGGCCTTAGTTTTGACTCTGGGGGGGATTGAGAGACGGCTTTCCTTCTTGGCATCTCTCCGTCACCCTGCATCAGTCCCCCGAGTCAGTCACGTTTCCTAGCTCTATTAAGAAGCCGTCCCTCTTCCTCCCCTTCCAAGGTGCGCAAACACAGCCCGAGTCTTGGAAGCGAGGGGTTTGTTCCTCTCTCCAGGACCCGCTTTTTGTGGACATTAAATGCCTCCTCCTCCTTCAGACGATAGCAGGGAGGGGAGCGCTTCCTATCGCTTCCTTGGAAGGTCTTCGTTACAGTTGTAAGTGGGTGAATTAGGCTGAAAGGCATCCTTTCTGTGCAGAGAGGTGTCTACGGTGCTTCAGTACCTCCTCCCTTCTCCTCTGCAGCCGGGATCAATTCTACACATTATTTGGCTTCTTGACTTCTGCAGGGTTTTGAAATGTCTCCGTTAACTGATGAGTTGCAGAGCAAATGCAGCCATGTAGAAGTTGAGAGGGTGGGGAGAGAACGTATGATGGGACATGTCGCTGACCTGTGACCTTCTCTCTAGCTCTGTCAGATAGTTCGATTGGTCCCTGGCGCCTACTTAGAGTACAAAGCGGCCTTAACCAACGAGTGCCACAAACAAGGAGGCCTGAGGCTTGCTCAGGCACGCGCCCTCATCAAGATCGACGTGAACAAGACCAGAAAAATCTATGACTTCCTGATCCGAGAAGGGTACATCACCAAAGCCTGATGGGGAATGGCGGCGGCCCTTGGGGACTGACTTGGTCGTGCTTTCGAATCAAAGCCCCTGGATTTCTTTGGAAACGGTTGTCTTGGAAAATTGCGAAGAGCTGTCTAAGAAGGTTGACTTCTCGTACCGCTCTCCTTTTTAACCCCACAATATGTTTGTTATGCTGCTAGGAACTTTTTGGAAAGGGTTGTGGGACGTGTAATCTATTATTAAAATATGAGTGGGCATTTGTTTCTCGCGCCTTGTCTCATAAATATAAAAGGGGAAGAGAAGGAGAACTAGCAAAAAAAAAAACCCACAAGCCAACCCTCCACTTCCCCGTTCCAGCTTCATGTCCCTGCATTAAAACTTGTTTGTTATAAGAAGTTCGGCACGTGCCAGAGGAGCTAAACACTGCATCACATGTTCAAATTACACCCTTCTAAAATTACACCATTCAAAAGGGGGTGAGAGGGAGAGAATGTCAATGTAGAAAGAAGTTTGGAGCATAATAGAGTTATTCGTCTTTTCCAAGTGTCTGGATCCTGTATCAAGAATTCAGATTCTTTTACGTGCAAAATTATGCACATGTAGGAAATTGACGTATGCTTGTTTTATATGAAGCGACTCAAATGTGTGTGTCGTAATTTTTGCACAACTCCCCACTCCCACCCCATAAATACCAGGTTTGGGGTTCAAAATACAAATAATGAAGGACGGTCTGTCAAGGAGTTGGAGGTATGAAGAGGAGCAGCAGCACAGGGCTAGGAAATAAGCTATGAGTGATGAATGAGGCTGCAGGAATGTGACCACCTGAATATATTAGAGTACCTATTCTACCCTTCACTTCTGGCAGAATGCTTCTGGGTACCAGATGCCAAAAAAAGCAATTGGATAACAATCATCATTGTACACCCCCCCACACACATTTACCTGCTTTAAGGAGCATCTGTCTGCTTTACTGTTGGACACAGAATGCCTGACCGTAGCCTGATGCAGTGTGGGGCAAAGTTTATATTGTTAACCATGAGGACTAGAAATTCGTTTTTTCACACTGTCAAAACTCAGCCCTGCATTATAGAGCAATACTTGTGACGGGTAAAGAGTCTGCATCTAGTCCGTGCTTTCCAAGAAGGATTAGTGCTCCATCAGTCCAGTTAGTAAGACTCCACACTACTCCTCAAACGAACCGTTTGGTTCTTTTGCTGCATTGCTTTCAAAGGCGTTGCAAATAGCTTGTGATTAAAAAAAATAAATTAAAATCCACACGAAAACCGCACTATACACCTGACCATTACTGTGGCACTCTCTTGACTATCAAAGCATTCACTTACGAGATGCCCTCTCTTAACGATCTCAGAGCACTAATAATTAGGAAAGCGCTAAGCAAGCCAGGGAGAGAAATGAAAAACAATCTCTTGCTAGGAGAAAATAGCACAATCCAACAGCTGTTTTTCAGGGTCATCTCGTTTACTGGGTATAAGGATGGCCTTTTGCACAGCAGTCATCAACTTGACACATATCATAATTACAGCTGCAAGAATTGAGCTACTAATAAAGTTGTCAACTTCCCAAAGTCATCTCCTCTGCCATTAATAGCCATGTAATGGGAGTGAAATTCAGGGGATGACGTTCTATTTTGCCCCATTACTCAGTTGTTAAAAGGCACAGGAAGCCTCAGGGAAGGAGCTGTGGCCCTTAACTACAGCCCCGCTGGGTCAGGTGATGCAAGGAGAACCATAGGAAGTAAGATTAGAGTACTATTTTGAATCCTGCAGGGAGGAGACTAGGAATATCTTAGTGCTTAGTGTTTTGCAAGCCACATAAAAACACCATTGGATGCTTTAGACAGCTCAGGGCCCTCCATCCACCTGCTTGCAAGCCACACACTTATTTAAAATATTTGCACCCTGCCTTCTCATCAGCACCAGCTTGAAGGCGGCTTCCAGCACCAACAAAAAGTTAAAATCCATAAATGCAATTGTTCACTAAAGCACGATCAGACACGCAGCAGCCAGAGGCAAGACAATAACACCATCGGACTAAACAGTGCAAATGTAAGCACCAAATGAACATACCTGGGGAGGGCATTTGAACATCACCAATAACCTTTTCAATGTCTTTAAAGTGGGTTAAAGACACATTTTTTTTCTCTTCCTATGATTTGTTTTCTGTTTTGTTAAATTCACAATAAAAGAGGGGAGACACATTTTTGGAGGACAGGTCTATTAATGGGTATTAACAATTAGTAGCTAAATCATTCCGCCTCCCAAGTGCTGGGAGGCAGAAAATTGAGGACGGCTGTTCCCGCCTGTTGATTTCCCAGGAACCACTGGCTGGCCACTTTCGGAAACGGGGATGCTGGACTAGAGAGTTGATCCAGTAGGCTGCTGCCTAAGTCATTAGGCAAGGCTACGTAGAGCGGGTCCTCAGCTGAAGATCTTTAAGCTCAGGATGATGCTGAAGTTGGTTTCTAGTGTGGTGTAGTGGTTAGCGGGTTGGACTGGGACTCGGGAGATCTGGGTTCTAGTCTCCACTTGGCCATGAAGCTCACTTTGGGCCAGTCACAGACTCCGCCTAGCCAACCTCACAGGGTTGTTGTGTTGTGAGGATAAACAGGAGAGGATGGAGACTGGATGCTGCTTTGGGCTCCTTGGAAGAAAAGGGGGGGTTATAAATGCAGACAAGCTGGAACATGTTCAGAGGAGGGCAACGAGGATGATCAGTGATCTGGAAACTAAGCCCTGTGAGGAGAGACTGAAAGAACTGGGCATGTTTAGCCTGGAGAAGAGAAGACTGAGGGGAGACATGAGAGCACTCTTCAAATACTTAAAAGGTTGTCACACAGAGGAGGGCCAGGATCTCTTCTCAATCCTCCCAGAGTGCAGGACACGGAATAATGGGCTCAAGTTACAGGAAGCCAGATTCTGGATGGACATCAGGAAAAGCTTCCTGACTGTTAGAGCAGTACAACAATGTAACCTGTGACCTAGGGAGGTAATGGGCTCTCCCACACTAGAGGCATTCAAAAAGCAGCTGGACAACCATCTGTCAGGGATGCTTTAGGGTGGATTCCTGCATTGAGCAGGGGGTTGGACTCGATGGCCTTATAGGCCCCTTCCAACTCTACTATTCTATGATTCTATGAAATACAACAAATAAATAAATAGTGTGAAACCAGCAGAGCTCCCATCAGTAAACTGAATAAATACCCCTTGCCCCACAAACCAAGCTCAGGCTTGCCCTGTATCATATACCTCCATGATCAGGAGACTGTCCCCTTCGAGAGATATAATCATTCTCTAATGCATGATGACCCCAGATGACAGTTACAAACAAGGAAATGGAGAGTATAAACCCCACAAAAAGCTTCAGGCCACCCTATATCATACACCGACATGTTTACAGGAGTGTCCTCTACGCAATCACATGTGGCCCGGATTATTCTGAATCTACAAGGCGATGTCAAGCATACACTAGCCAAAATGGTGGTGGTGGGGGTGTCAAGAAACTGGGGCTCTGCACTCCATCTAAAGGTTTGGTCCACCCCAGATCATCCACCCCCACATCCGTGAGCATGTCTTCCACGAGACGGCGATGATGCCCAACTGGAGTCCACCAGGGGAAGGGCCTTCAGCGTGGTGGCCCCCCTCCTGTGGAACTCCCTGCCTCTGGAGGTCAGGCAGGCGCCAACCTTGTACTCCTTTCGGCGCCTCCTGAAAACATCTTTATTCCAAGAAGCCTTTCCTTAATATGCAGCCTTGAATCTCTGTTTTTCCTTCTTTAAAATTTTGTTTTAACTGTTTTATTCTGTTTTTATTTCCATTTTACCTTGTACACCGCTCCGAAATTTTTCAATGGGGAGCGGTATAGAAATGTTCTAAATAAATATCTAAATAATAAAACAGGTAGAAAAGAGTAAGGAATTGCAGCGGCACACTCAGCAATGAACCTTGGGCCACAGAAAGTTTTGGACACAGCACACCCCTCAACGCCAACTTATTGAAGGCTCCTGAGCCACAACTATACCAAGCAGGATATAACACTTTGAAAATAGTTTGTGTATGTAATGTGTCCTGGGCCCTAACAGTTGCAACTATTGTTATAAACTGTTTTAAAGCAGTAGTGCAGATTCTGCCCTGAATGTGGGTGGAAGATTTGGAGTGGCCCAAACCTAATTATTATTAATTAATTTATTTATTTAGCACCATCAATGTACATGTAATTGTGGGGCACTGGGCAGACTTAGACAGGTTCATCCGTGAGAAGGCAACCCTTCAGGTGTGCCAGTGTTCCTACCCTGTTCAGGCATCTTAGCAACTCCACACCTTCCCTTCCACTTCTTAGAGTTTTAAAGCTCCGGCGAGCATTTAATCGCGAAGCATACACACACAGGGATAACGCGATGCGATGCGATATTCGTTTCTTAAGTTGTTGCAGTTTCCAAAAAAACACCCTGCACCCACACCCAAGGTATCATTAAGAATGGTGGAGTCCAAAATTGGGAGACCAGCAACTGGGAAAGGAGCAGCCATCCAGAGCTGCAGGAATGGAAAAAGAAACAAAGAGGATCTGACCCATTTGCCACCTGGTGAGTTTCAGGGCTCCGGGCATGTCAACAATGCAAAGCGTATCAGAGCCAAATTCCTCCCTGCCTTTCATTTTGGGAGAAGGCAAGGAGGCGCCGTACTCTTTGGAACCAGCTGTCCCGGTCTGGGGAATTCCCCCACACACACCCCGGCCCATATACCAGTGTCTCGAGCCCAAAGGCAAATAACCACAAAGTGAGGAGTCAGAACAGCTGCACAAGAGCTCAGCATTCAATGGTGTTTAAAAAATAAATTTAAAAAAGCATATATATTTTTGCCAATTTTAAACCCAAAGCAGCTTTTAAAGAAATAATGCATTGCCCAAAAGGAGAACAAAAGAGGACAGCACTTTTTTAAAAATTGCATATGTTTAACGGGCAGATGCAAATTTAGACGTAATTATAGCAATTTAAATAGAAATACAAGACATGTCACCATTGTGCAGAGGGCTGAGCCAGGTGACCATGCGGCATGCCTGCCTGTTTCAGTCTGATTTTCAAGTGCTAAATGTGGACGGGCAACAGGACGTATGGTTCTTTAGCTCGTGCTGGACTACAACTCCCACCATGCTTACTGGGGGATAGTGGGAGTTGTAGTCCAACACATCTGGATGGCACCAAGTTGGGGACGGCTGCTCAAGAGACTGTAGGAAGGAAGGCAAAGATCAATCGACTTCGGCAGCATGTGACCGGATTGAGATGAGACGCGGCTTTCTATGGTGGGACCACACTTTGGATGCCCTGTACAGTTCTGGTCATCACACCTTAAAAAATAAAAATAAACAAAGAGCTGGAAAAAGTGGAGAAACGGGAAACTATGATCAAGAGGCTGGTGCATCTCCCCTAGGAGGGAAGGTTCAACAGCTAGGATTGTTCAGCTTGGAAAAAAGGAGGCTAAGGGGAGACCTGATAGAGGTGGACAAAATTATGCAGGGTGTGGAGAATGTGGCAAAGGAGACAGTTTTTCCTCCCTTTCCCATGATATTAAGAACCTGGAATCATCCCATGAAGCTCATTGGTGGGAGGTTCAGGACAGGTAAAAGGAAGGACTTCTTCACACAGCAACAGAGTAGAACTATTGAATTCGCTACCACAAGATGTGGTGAGGGCCACCAATTTGGATGAAATTTGGATGACTTTAAAAGGAAGTTGGATGAATTCCTGGAGGAGAAGGCTCTCAATGGCTACTAGTCCTGATGGCTATGTGCCACCTCCAGTAACAGAGACAGAAAGCCTGTATACAACACTTGCTGGGGAACATGGGCAGGAGAGTGCTGTTGCACCTATGTCGTGTTTGTGGGTCCCCTGGTCAACAGCTGGTTGGCCACTGTGGGAACAGAGGGCTGGACTAGATGGACTCTTGGTCTGATCCAGCACGGCTCTTCTGATGTTAGATGCAGAGAAGACAAATGCTAGATTTGCAAGGTTTAAATAAGGGGGAGGGAGGGGTTGGCCGAGAAAGAATATATGCATGTCCTCTAGCAGGACAAGCCAACATGGTCCCAGGCTTTCAGTCTGGGAACCAGGAGCAGTCTGACATGTTGCTTTTGTGTCTGGTATCTATAAATAATACCTCGTGATGTTCCAATGCTGCTATGGTTATTTTTAAATTTCTGAGCACCATACTGTTAGCAGAGCAAGACGAGGTTTTGAAAGAATAAAAGATGAGAGAAAAGGGGAAAGGTGGTTTCTACACGCACACGGACGTTTGCTACAATAAAAATTAATTACTTTGCAAGAAGGCTGTTGCACACTGCAAAGCCAGAGGCAGATGCCAAGGAAGAGGACATTTCTGCAGCCGGATTAAGTTATGCCGGGGAAGCAAACATCCTTGCTAAAAAGTTACTAACTCATAAGATTTTTTAAATTAAGCCAGGTGCCAATACATAGCTCAGAAAGTAATTAGTGACTCATCAATGGCCTCAAAAGGGAGGGACACAGACACAGACAGACACGCACACACTTTATCCAAGTTACAAAATGCTTCCCTGCATGGTCGCCTAGTGGCAATTCTTGATTACCATTACTAGTCCTGGGATGAAGCCCCCTTTTATGTTCCCATACACAACACAAGGACGATCCAAAAGACTGCCTACTTTCATGTGAACCTGCTGAATGTTGGTATGGTTCGCATATATGCCCATCCCTAACCTTCGGAAGTGTGGCAGGTGCCAATTGCGTAAAGAGGCCTTTTTGGTGGTAGCCTCCATCCGTGGAATTCTCTCTCCAGAAAGGCTTTTCTAGCACGAAAAACTTTGGTCTTTTCTTCTTTACTTTTTAATCTGCTTTTTATTCTTTTTGTCATCATGGGGCTTTTGCCATTGGCACTGTAAACTGCCCTAGGACTTTTGTTTTAATGGAAAGGAGGGATATAAGATTACTTTAAATCAATTAAACAAAGAAATGATCCCCCCCTTTTCAGTGAAATTCAGTGAATTTATTACATTTATAAAACCACACCCTCCACTTAACAGGCGCACGTGATGTTCTGTGACCATTTTGAATTCCCCAAAAACACCCGCTCAGACTCTATATTCTATTTATTGCACATTTTGTGTTCATGTTCATGTTTACTCCTCTTTTACCTTGGCGGTTGGCCACTGGAGGAACCCAAATGGCCACCTTTGAAGGGGGCAGATTGAACATTTGAGCCACCAGTTGCTGACCCTACCGCGGAATCATTTTTTAAAAAGATTTATATAAAAAAAATTAACCCCACCTTTCAGAGCTCAGTGTGGCATACATTGTACCCCACAGCCTATTTTCTCCTTGCCCTGTGAAATAGATTAGACTGAGAGGTAGTGGCTGGGCCAAGTTCACCGTCTGAACTCCATGGCTGAGAAGGGACTTGAACCTGGATCTCCCCAATCCTAGCCTGAGACTGTAACCACTATACGACACTATCTAAACACATTGGGTGTAATCAAACACAGCATGGGGTTCTGATATGGCCATGGGCCCCAATCCAGATGTAGTTCATACAACACAAGGCAACTTGGAATAGCACTTAAAACCAGGTCTGAGACAACCCAGGTTCAAACCATAACTCATTCACAGAGCTCACTGGGTGACCTTGGTCCAGTCACTATCTTTCTCAGCCTAACCTACTTTGCAAGATCGTTCTGAGGATAAAAAGGGAGAATTATATGTGCCGCCTTGAATTCCTTGGAGATCGCCTGGCATCTACGCCATGGTCTTTTCGGTGCCAGGTATTTATGCTCCCAGGTATTTTAGTGCTTTTAAGACATCTGCAGGGCTTCATTTTTTGTTGATGGACTTAACTTTGGTTATTATGTGCTGCACTGTGTTCTTTTATCTTGTGCGGTTTTGTTCTTGTGATTTTATATTTCGTGTGTGTGTGTGTGTGTGTGAGTTTTAATTTACACCTCCCAAAGCACTTTGGTTATTAGGCGATCTAAAAGTGTTATGCATAAATAAGTAAATAAATAAATATGTATCAAGTAATTCAAAGGAGCAACACCATATACACAGCCAAAAGACCCAGCACCCTGATAACTGGGCATACACTTCTCATAACCAAAGAAAAATGCACTCTCCAGGACGGACGGACGGACACACAGACAGCGCAGCATGTATGTGGGGGAGGGGGAAGCGCATTGAATGCATCACATTTTCACACCACAGTGCAGTTGCACATGTATCACCATTACTGGATGATGCCGAAGGAGCTGTTACAGCACAGGGTTCCTCCTATACGTGTTGAGGACTATGTCAAGCAAGGGGAAACCCTGTGCACTTGCAATCTTTCGGCTCAGAAAATTGAGCGTTGTCAGCATGTGTGCGCAGAGCTCTTATAACCACCAATTCTGTGTGGTTCTTGCCAGTGCAATTCCCCAGAGGCAGGCGAATTGCCTCATGGTCTCACACAAGAATTATCAATGGGCCTAAACTGGCACATCTCAAGATAGCTTGTTGTTGAAAATACTAACACTTCTCCCTGCAGTGTGGATTAATTTCTCGTGCGCCCACCCACCCACTGTACACCAAACCAGGAAGCTTCTAGGATTGGGGGGTTCTCAGCCCCAAAAGAAGCGTTTGAGGTTCTTTTCAAAAGGTAAAGTGGGGCAGAGTTGATCATCAGCCAGCACAAACCATCATGGTACCCGATGCTGCTCTTCAGTTTGCCATCAAACTGGTTTGGCCACATTCTACCCATGACGCAGCACATGGCCGGCGTCATTGGTCTGCAGCCAGCACCCGAACGCATGGGAGCACATGTGGCAACCCGTCGAGCTGGTCACCTCCCATTTCCCAGCCTTGCTTTGATCCCAAGGTGAGGCCGGCTCAGTCGCTGTAACAAGTGCACTTTTGAGATCGGCACAGGTACCAGGAACTTTTCCTGGATATCCACCCGGAGACTGAGCTGTCAGCCTAGGAGCCGCTGGGTCAAAGTTCAGCTCTGTTGATCTAAAGTCACTAGGTGACTTTAGGCAATCCTCTAGTTCCTCAATGCTAGACATCCCCAATTCCAATCTGCAATATGAATATAACACTGGCCTGCCTTACAGTGTTGTTGTAACGACAGGACCTGCATGTAACACACTTGGAACACTAGAAATGATCGTGATATTTCATTTTCATTAAAGGAGAGAGGCTCGTCTGGCACTTCCATTGAGATCTTTACAGCGCCAGGTGAAAACTTCCTTATTTTCCCAGGCATTTTAGTCTTTCGGTTTCTGTTGTTTGAAATCCGCTGCTGTATTTTAAATCTTTGCACTCCCGCTGGGTTTTATTTTGGGTTTCTGCTTTTTGTTTTTCACCGTGGTGTTAAACGTTTAGATTGTCTTTTATCACCTTGTATTTTATGGTTTTAATTGTTGCGAATTGCACCTTTCTATACTGCTATTGGGCAGTATAGAAATGTAGCGTATATATATATATATATATTTTACAAGTGGAACTTGCAACAAAATGCTCTACTTCCATTCTCATCTCTCCACCCCCACCCTGCTCCCGTTCTTCATTCCATGGCTGTTACTGGGGGACCGTTCTTCTTCCTGGGCTGTTTGCAGAGGGGACGGTTCTTCCGTTCCTTCAGTTTGCCCCCCACTTTTTGTACTTCTACAAACCTTGGGGTTTCCCTGAGCTTGGTGATACATCTTGGCATGGATGGTGCCATTTTAACGACAGCAAAATCCACACTTGCCGAATGTGTTCGTTACAAGCATACAGTCTTATTAGTATATAGAATTATTGGTGACACGCAAAATAAATGAGGATCCATTTCCTTTCCATGAATGTTATTCAGCCTTCCCCAACCTGGTTGCCTTCCAGATGGGATAGAACAGCAACTCCCATAATTGCCAGACAGCATGGCCAATGTTTCAGGCCACTTTTTAAAAAAAACAGACTGAAAGCACAAGCCAAAGATCTCACAGCCAAAGCGCTTCAGTAATTAAGCTGTCTTGTGTTAGCATCATTTCACTTTTAGGTTGCCGTTCTTTCGTGGAACATAGAAGGCATAGGATAATCCAGCAGACTCCTATCTTACCTTCAACTCGCAACTTAGGGCTGTCTAAATGCACGGAAAGCCCCAGGGTGGCTGTGTGGGTGGGGCTGCATTGATTATATGATGCAGCAGCCACCGCACAGCCACCCCGGGGCTTTCCGGTGAAGCTGCCAGGGAAAGAATTCAGGGACTTATCCCAACTTTTTTCTCCGGAGCGAGGTGAGTATGGCACATCTGTCTATCCTTGCTAAAGAGACATGGTGGAGTCGTGGCTGGGCGGATGGCGACGCCTGCTTAGTCTCCATCTACCCGGGCAGAGGGCAGGGGGCAGGCCCGATGAGGCTAAGGGCTGCTGATAAGCCCACACTGCCTCCACCCTGCAACAGTGATACCGCAGGGTTTGGCAGCGGGAATTCGGCACTGTGAAGACAGGTCTTGTTAACGCGGCAGTGGAAGCTGTCAAACATTTGAGTATTGCTGCCCCCACCCAAAAACACCAGCACTTAGTGCCCCCATGAGGAAACACAGTCACCTGGTCACATGGAGAGGTGAACAGTGGCATCATTGTATGCTGCAGCAGCAACCACGTCAGCAAAAATGGAGGAGATAAAGGTTTGCCTCACCGTATGGTTGGATATGACAGATGACCATCACTCTACATAATAGAATCATAGTTTTTTTTCCCCCACAGAGAATTTTAAAAAATTTAGAGGTAGAATGGATCCAGGATGCAACCACAGTCCCCATGAGAGGGAGCCCAACACCATCCAAGTCAATCTGCGTCACTGTCAAACAGTTCTTACCATTAGGCGTTCTTTCCTAATGTTCAACCAAAATCTGCTTCCCTTCAATTTCTTCCTGTTGGTTCTAGTCTTCTGGAGCAACAGGTACAGCCGTGGCTGCCTCAGCGACATTATATGTTGCTGTTGTACGATCACTACCTACCCTAGGCTATAGTGGTATAGCACCATCAAGAGTGCCCAGGGCTTCACACAACAACATCACCAATAAGACAGGGCAATGCCCCAAGGAGCTTACAGTTCTATATTTTGATGGCCAGAAGGTGGGAAGAGACAGAGTGAGGGTACACAGAAGGGAAGCCCTATGAAGAGAGATGTAAACATGCCCATAAACTGGGCATGTTTAGCCTGAAGAAGAGAAAACTGAGGGGAGACATGATAGCACTTTTCAAAGACTTGAAAGGTTGTCACTCAGAGGAGGGCCGGGATCTCTTCTCCACCATCCCAGAATGCAGGACATGGAACAATGGGCTCAAGTGATAGGAAGCCAGATTTTGGCTGGACATCAGGAAAAACATCCTGGCTGTTAGAGCAGTACGACAATGGAAGCAATGACCTCGGGGGGTTGTGGGCTCTCCCGCACTAGAGGCATTCAAGAGGCAGCTGGACAGCCATCTGTCAGGGATGTTTTAAGGTGGATTCCTCCATTGAGCAGGGGGTTGGACTGGATGGTCTTAGAGAGCAGTACACTGGAGGTCAGCCCAAGACTTTTTACTGCCTGAGGAAAAGGACGAGATCCCACCCACCACCATTTCATGAATCAACCGTGGCAATCAATGGGGTGACAGATGTTGCAGCCAGATTGCCCTCGCATCCACAAGGTACATAATGACCCATATGTCACTGTGTGGATGGAATTACTGTGGAACAAGATCAAATCTTGGGGCTTATGACTGGAGTCTCTATTAATGATGGAAGCAAAACAGGCCAAAATTCTTCTGTCTCAAAGAATAAGGGACTGTGACCCACAAGTTTTCAGATCTGCAGCGGACAGAACTTGCTCCCCTCTGTTTCTAGGCGTTAACTTGCATTACGGAATGGCTGAAGCGAAATATTTTTCAATGCTTCACATCCCCAAATACTGGCAAGATTTAACATCCTGCCATCTGCTCTCTTACAGGGGAGGTTTCAGAAATTCAGTTTTCCTGATCGCTGATGCCCATGTGGAAACAATGAAATCGAATCGGTTATCCATGTTCTACTGTGTTGCTCTTTTTATATGGAGATTAGAGATAAATTATTGCTTGACACCAGATTACAAATTAATGCACTGCTTCCTTGCTTCAGGGCCACAAAGGACAGAGAGACACAATTGAGGCTTTCATTAAATTCTTTCGGAATGCTGTGAGAATAAGGACTTTCCAAAATTGATTTTGTGGCATATTTCTTGAATGTGTATTTAATTTCTCCCTCCTCTTTTGCATGTGTAAAGTCTGGTCAGTGACCGTAATAAAATTGTTGATGATGACCGTTTTGTGAATAAAAGCTAACCAAACTTGTGCAGTTGAATTTTACTTCACCTCTGGCTGCCTCCACTGCACTGGAGGGCAGCAGACTAGCTTAGGGAGCACAGGACAGGTTGTGCAGTGCGCACACAGCTCCATCTTCCATCCCCTTGCTGCACCACAACATCTACTTTCGGAGGGCCGCATCCACCTTACTCTACCTAATGGATCAGGAAAGGGAACACCTACTTTGCATGCAGACCAGATTCGATCCCTAGCGTCTCCAATTAAGAGGATCAGACACGTGGTAGCCATGTGTCCTCTTTTCCAGAAGGCTGTCCTCTGTTGGAAGAGCTGTCTTCTCCAAGTGACTTGGGGACTGATGCCCAACCACAGTTAGCACCTGAACAGGTGGACACACAGGTCACCTGGTTGCAATATGTTGGGTTGTACCCTATTTCTATTTAAATAATCATCATTTCTAAATTTGCATCTATATATACCCAATCCAGCGTTATTAGGAAACTGGCAGGTTACAGGAGAGCAAAGGGAAGACCTGCAACAGGATAACTTTGGTTTTTAAAAACCATGAGATTTTAGTTCTAGCCTAATGGGATAATAATTCCAAAAATATGGAACCTTTTATTTTCCCTTTTGTAACAAGACTTTTCATAAAGAATATCTATCTATCTATCTATCTATCTATCTATCTATCTATCTATCTATCTATCTAAAACATATAAAGACTATTTAAAAATATATATATTGAGCTAAACGTTTTGGCTGTAAATCTGTAAATCAAAGAGAGTATGTGCAGATAAGGTGAAATGTCTTGCAGCAGATGCTCAAGTTTTTTGGTTTCCAAATCTTGTTTTACACACAGACACACACACGCACTGAGCCTTATGACGAATCTGGATCTGAGGAGCCTTACGACAAAGGTGAAAGAAGAAAGTGCAAAAGCTGGGTTGCAGTTAAATCATGTACATTGATGGTGCTATATATATAAATAAATAAATAAATAATAATAATAATAACCTCAAGAAAACCAAGATTATGGCAACCAGCTTGACTGATAACTGGCAAATAGAGGGAGAAAACGTGGAGGCAGTGACAGACTTTGTATTTCTGGGCGCAAAGATTACTGCAGACGCTGACTGCAGCCAGGAAATCAGAAGACGTTTACTTCTTGGGAGGAGAGCAATGACAAATCTTGATAAAATAGTTAAGAGCAGAGACACCACACTGACAACAAAGGTCCGCATAGTTAAAGCAATGGTATTCCCCGTAGTAACCTATGGCTGCGAGAGCTGGACCATAAGGAAAGCGGAGCGAAGGAAGATAGATGCTTTTGAACTGTGGTGTTGGAGGACAATTCTGAGAGTGCCTTGGACTGCAAGAAGATCAAACCAGTCCATACTCCAGGAAATAAAGCCAGACTGCTCGCTTGAGGGAATGGTATTAAAGGCAAAACTGAAGTACTTTGGCCACATAATGAGAAGACAGGAGACCCTGGAGAAGAGGCTGATGCTAGGGAAAGTGGAAGGCAAAAGGAAGAGGGGCCGACCAAGGGCAAGATGGAGGGATGATATTCTGGAGGTGACAGACTTGATCTTGGGGGAGCTAGGGGTGGCAACGGCCGACAGAAAGCTCTGGCGTGGGCTGGTCCATGAAGTCACGAAGAGTCGGAAGCGACTGAACGAATAAACAACAAACACACACACACACAGTGACTAGCAAAACAGGAAAAAAACTAAGTATCGGATTGCAGTCCTAAGTTTATCAAAATCAAAGCAAAACTTTTTCGAATTCTGTCTTCTTCAGCTGCTCTCTTAATGAATCAAAATGTCCTGCTTTAAGTTTATTATTTTTCTGTTTATTTAATCATGCATAGATAGATAATAGATAGATAATTATTAAATGTATCCTTCCAAGATCCAGAGCTATTGATCTGTCTATCTATGACTCATTCCTATTCAACGTGCATTCTGGGTAGCCCACCATCTCCTTGCACCAGATCCAAAGGCTGCACGCAGCTGCCGTCTAAGCCTTGTGTGTTCGCATCACACGGGGCGGAGGGGGGGGGAATGGCTTGTGCTTGCTCCGGCTTTCCAGCCAATGGGGAAGAGGGAAAAGTAAACTCTTTTGGTAACCAGGGAGACGGCGGAGGGAAGGAGGAAGCACACGCTCCAGAGATGCCGGCTGCATTCCTGCACATGTGGAGACATGGGATGGAAGTCTGAGTCAGTGAATGAGTCGACCGCCAATTATAGCGCCTCGGAGGGGAGCTGTCCCACTGAGGGATGTTATGGATGGACAGCTCACGAGCCCAAATGCCGGCCTTATTGAACCACCGTTATCCTGCAACAATGCAACTACTGTGCAAGGCGCTCATATTTTCAGCCTGATGCGACTGCATTGTAGATTGCTGCTTGAGGTAATGCAGCAGCTCAGGAGCCGAGAGGTGAAGCAGGAAGTCTTGGGTTCGAGTTTCACCACGGCCCTGACCTCACAAGGTGGCCTCAGGCAAGTGAACACCTCAGATGATCTCAGAAATTCCCTCATATGATATCAGAAATTCTTTCCGCAACTTAAGTTCTCTGACCGCTCAAAAGCACGCCGCAAACAAATGCCAGCAGGACAGTCATAGCAGCTGGCAGCAGACTCAGGTTAAGGTGCTCAGGTGCCCAAAGCGTGGGCTCAACCAGTTGAGTTACGGCCTGTCACCCAAATTCAAAGGCTTCTGTCTCCCCTCTACCACCATTAATGACGCCCCCAAATTCCCCTCCTTTGCTTGATGGTTGGAAGCAGGCACAAGGTGAACAAACCCCTTCTACAAGTGACCCAATGTTTAGGCTGGGCCATTATTATTATTATTATTATTAATAATAATAATAATAATATTTTATATCCCGCCTTTTTATTTATTTATTTATTTATTTATATAGCACCATCAGTGTACATGGTGCTGTACAGAGTAAAACAGTAAATAGCAAGACCCTGCCGCATAGACTTACATTCTAATAAAATCATAATAAAACAATAAGGAGGGGAAGAGAATGCAAATAGGCACAGGGTAGGGTAAACAGGCACTGGGTAGGGTAAAACTAACAGTATAAAGTCAGAACAAAATCAAGTTTTAAAAGCTTTAGGAAAAAGAAAAGTTTTTAGCTGAGCTTTAAAAGCTTATGTAAATTAAAACATATACAGTTAAAATATATAAATAGAAATACACAAAAGTTAAAATAGAATTAAACCAACTGTAACATTAAGACATTTTTTAAAAAATAAAAGGCAAATAACAATTTTTAAAAATCCAACGCATTAACACAGGTCCAGAGTATTCCCAAAGGCCTGCCGGAACAAAAATATTTTTGCCTGCCTCCGAAAACATAGCAAGAAAGGAGCTAGTCTGGTCTCTCTGGGAACAAATCCCAGTCCATTCTCCCAAGCACGAAATTCAACGCACACTAGTGCACCGCATAGTGGCACCACCACCAGATGACTCGTGTGAGTGAGCCAAGCCACAGCACTAATAAACTTAAAGCTTCATCCCACTTACCTGTTTCCCTTGAATTATCCCCTACAGCGCTAAACTGGCATTGTTGTTGTTGATGCTAAATCACACCCTAGGCGGCAGCACTACTAAGATCCTTTGCAAAGGGTTTAAGGGAGGAAATGTAAAAAAACCATTAAAAATCAACAGATGACCCAATCCGATTCAAATTTGGTATGCTTAAAGCTCTCCTTAATATCTATTACTGTGCCAATTTTGATGTCTTTATCTTTAAAGCTTACACAGATGTAAGCATTTGTTTAAATTTTCTTTAAACATATCAAATCCTGCTCCTGCGCCCCCAGTGGCCGCTCGGAAAACAAGAAACGATTCGCTCGAAAACTACTAGCAAAATACCTCGATTCTTTTCCCTTTATAGCACAATTAAAGTAGGATGCATGGGAGTACTTCACAGTCAAAGCCGATTATAAACTGGAAAAGTTCAGGGTACTTCACAATAAAAGCAGATTATAAACTGGAAAACTTCAGAGTACTTCACAATAAAAGCAGATTATAAACTGGAAAACTTCGGAGTTCTTTGCACGCAATTCACAGTGATTGCACAATATAACGCTGGTGTGATAAAACTCTTAGTATGGAGCACGTTCTGTCTCCAACATCTTCTGTGCAAAGGGATGCCAGAACAGTCCTACAGTCCTAAAACACATTAGGATTAAGACCTATTGAACATTTTGCACTGTTCAGTTCTCAGCACAAAGGACACAAGCTACCCTAAGGCAGCAATGCTGCACCAACGTACCTGGGAGTAATCCCCACTTAATTGAATGGGACTTACTTCTGAGGAGACATTTATAGCATTGCTCTGTAAGATCTTGCCCCTAGAGAATGCCCAATGTGGTAGGCATATTATCTTGAACAATATAACACCCTTTTTTATATCAGTCGTCATTTTGAAGCATAGCCTCTCGCTCGACAATTATTATTTTTGTTTTTTTAAACATCATATATTAAGACGCTTTAGCGTTGTTATGCCAATTTAAATCCGGAACTATGGTTATCAAATTATCTGAATGCGTTCATTCCAGTTCTTTAGAAATACTGCTGTAGATTTATCATTTATGCATTTAAAATACTTTAATATTTATTTTTATATCTTATAGATGAACACATGACTTCTCTCCTGCTTTCTCATACAGACGCGATGCAATTCCAGGATAAAGGGCAGGCTAAATTAAAACGAAATAGTTTGCTTGCTTCTAAAATAGAAAGCAAGAAATGGGATACTAAAACTACACGTACCTGCAGAGGAACAAACTAATGTGATGCAGAAAGTTTTGGGACATGGACCTATCTGTGCTGTTAATTCAGAAAATCCACTGAAGTGAGAGGCTGGCCAAACTGTTGCGGGCCATGTCTGAAGTTAGAGTAAGGGAGAACACAGATTCTGCCATCTAGAATGATGGAAGCTTGAGCCATGTCACCTCTGAGCATGCACAGAGCAAGGTTTGCTCGAGGCAAACTGTGTTCTCCCTTCCTCTCCAAAAGTGACAAAGTGCGTTCTAAGCATATACAAAGTGCCCCTTTTGTGAAGGAAACGGGACTGGCCTTTGCTGCAAAATGGCTAAGGGCGCAATCCTATGCATGTTTGGACAGAAAAAAGTCCTACAACTTCCAGCATTGCTGGAAGGGAGGTATGACGGGGAAACCCACAGTCTGGAGAAGTACAACCTTAAAGTAGGGGGGACCCCAATGAGGCTCGTTGCTTCTTGCCTCCCCCCGCTCTGTTTTGTTTGTTTTCTAAAGTAAAAAGAAACTAAAATGAGGACTGAGCATACTGAGTGAGGATGGATACGAGCACTACATGAAGAGCATTTCCCCCTGCTTTTCTGCTACATAACCTCTAGGTGGCACTGTTGTGTGGTGGAATAGCGCAAATAGACAAGTGAAAAAAGTGGGGGGGTGTTTCGCTTTCACAATTAAATATATTTCCCTTGGTCTAAAAGCCCAGTATCATCTTGAACTGCATTGAGCTGGGGGTTGCACTCGATGGCCTTATAGGCCCCTTCCAACTCTACTATTCTTTGACTTGTAACCCTCCCATGGTTTCCCACTGTTTCTTCTGTCTTTTCTCTTTCCACAGAGAATCCATTAAGAAAGAAAAGACAGAACAGCTGTGCTATGCTTTCTAATTGATAGTGCTAGGATCTCTCCATCTGGAAACACCCTAGGTGTAATGTACAGAAGTCGTGATAAAGGAGTAAGGGCCCCTGGAAAATCTTCCTCTTATAGCATGACCACCCTGGTCGCAGGACGATATCTCTGACCATGCTCAGAGTGCCTGCAAAGGTGTTGTACACAGATGCAACACCAAGCAAACCCTGGCTCAAATCAAGCCCCCTGAGGGAGGGACCCCGTTGAGATTTAAAGAGCTCGCCTTCCCGATTTCACATGCCAGCGCCTTTAGAAAAACGTTTTCAAAACACACACACAGCCGAAGCAGCTTTGACTCATCCAGCTCATTATAGGTTATTGCCGCCTGCCTGGTTGAGCCTGTACAGCCGTCTCTTAGTAACCCTGTACACCGTCAGACACATAGACACACAAGCAGGGGGGGGAGCTGGGAAGGAGGCGGAGCTTGGTGGTCAGCTGTCAGCTGCCGTCCAGCCCCCCCCCCTCCAGCACATTCCCCAGAGCTCAGTAAGAGCCAAGACCAGAGTCAGCCTCCCATTCATAAGCAACGGTGGGACAACCTGTCCCTCATCCATTCTGCTGGGAGCAGAGAGACAGGCACCTTTTGGCTGGCGTTCTCTGGGCTAAGGTAAGACGGATCCTAAAGTCCTGGGATATTGTGGCTTGAAAGTGCGATCACTTTGGCACCTCCTGTAAAGGGAAGACAAAAAGAAAGAAAGAAAGAAAGAAAGAAAGAAAGAAAGAAAGAAAGAAAGACGGACGAACAAACTCACAATCTCTTAAATATAAGCAGGTTTGGGAACAAGTGTGGGCAATGTGCCTAGCAAAGATGCTGAACTGTGCGCAACTGTGTTTTAACAAGTGATGCAATTGTCATGAATACTCGTCCCTGAAGAAGTGTTGGAGCTGCTGCTTTGGAAAGTGAATTTGTGAGTGGAAAGAAACAGGAGAGAGAGAGAGAGAGAGAGAGAGAGAGAGACTTATGGATTTTAGGATTATTAGCAGCGTTGCATTTCTCATGTGCCGAACGCAGTCATTAGATGCTGTGACACCTCGCTTGTCGTCATGCACTCCAAAAAGCATCCGCAGAAAACGTGAGGTTGACTTTGAGTCAGGAAATATGGGTTTTATAGAGGGGGGATGTTCAATGTACCCCTGTTAATTGGACACTGCTTGGTCTGAGAACAAGAATCTGTTTTAGGGTATGTGGAGAGGGACATTGCTCCTCCCTCCTGGCGTATTTGTCAAGAGTGTTTTGATTGTGTGTGTTTTGGCATGGTCTCCAAGCATCCTAGGTTAGTGTACAGTTTTCGCTAGTGGTAAGGAAGGGTATTATTACATGTCCATCTCTGGGGAAAAGACACCCTCTTTCCCCCTAAAATCCCAGGTATTTAAAAAGGAAAGAAAGTGGGTATCACTCTTGGGTGGAATTAATTTTCTTCTCACTGGGCAGTGAGCAAACAGGGGGGGAAGGAAAATAAAGCTTTAGCCGGATCAAATTTCTGAACAGTTTGCTTCCTGATGGGAAGGAGGAGAATCAAGTATAAAATACAAGAGCTCTTTTAAAAATAGCACTGGATGGTCAAAGCAAAGCGTTGTTGATTATTGGTTTAAACAGTTGTAGATAGAATTAACCTCTTTCCATTATCCGCTGGTCATTAAAAACTTTAAAAGAGGGGGTTTTTTTTGAGGGGGGTGTTCAGCAGCTTTTTAAAAGCTGAGCAAACAGCAGCCAACCCCAGGTTTTTTCCTTTTAATGTACACAGCAGGATGTGTTATTTTGATAAGGGAGCTATTTGTAAAAGGATTACATATATATGCTCATCTTCATGAACGCCCTGTGGAAGCAGGCCAGTATCCCCACATTACAAAGTTGGAAACTGAGGCAGAGAGAGGGAGAGAGAAAGCACCTTTCATTTATTTATTTTATTTTATTTATTTAAAACATTTATACCCCTCCTTTCCCCCTAGAAGCTCAAGATGGCTAATAACAAAAATAAATAAATTTTGCCAATTGAAAACATTGCTACATCTTTTTTAAAAAAAACAACAATGGCTAAACATTAAAACACAAAACCAGCAGCAGGTGATAAAATCGCAACAACTGTCAAAACATTTAAAATATGTTTTTAAACAACTCAGAAAGTTTAAAACTGCAGGTTAGAAAAACTAAATTTTTACGCTGTCTACCCCATCTAAAATTAGAGTAATATTAGGCTAATTTAACACTGCTGTTGTAAAAGATGACCGGGATAAAATAAAGAGAGAGAAAGGTACTTTGGGCAGTCAAGGAGCCTAAGTTTCATTTTTCTAGGAGCTGTTGACTCCTGTTGTAATGCAAAGTACTTTGCCGTGACTTGGACTTGAATGGGAAATTAAGATCTATTTTCTTTACAAAAGAGCTGCTTCTAGAGGAGATGAAAATTGTTAGAGCTGGTTTGTTGATCTGGATCAACACAGCTGCCTACCATTTCGGATTCTCCTGGCGGGGGCAGAGTAGCCTGGGTATGATGAGCTGTTGTGATGAGCAATTGCACTTCCAAATGGACCACTGCGACTGGGTGTGCACAACTGGGTGTTTGTGAATGATATCAGTGCTTCTAAAAACTGCAGATGGAAGGCATCATTTTGGAAGAGGCATTCTCCTCCCTTCTCCCACCAGGAGGAATGCCTCTTCTAAAGCGGTACTTGCGATGAAAACACTCCACTTGCTTTAGTAACAGTCTTTCTACTGGTGATGGATACATATTTTATCTACCTGCTGTATTTACAGGCTGCGTTCTGCCAAGGCACCCTCAATTTATTTAAATGCATACAAATTTAACAAATCTATTAAACTAACTAAAGGTCACATGATGAATCAAGTAAGAGTGTGATCCTATGCGTGTTTGGGGAGGGAAATGTTGGGAGTTGTAGGACTTTTTCTGTTTGTTTGCTAAACCTGCATAGGATTGTGCCCTAAAATGTCTTTAATCAGGTTGCAGCCCTAGATTTCAATGCAACCTAGGTTGGATCTATACCTCGTGTCATATCGATACGATCCCATGGTGGTGACGTGTTTATACCTCGAAGGGTACACAGTGACAGCGCTTGCGTCATTTCGGATCGTACGGAATAAAAAGTGGGAAATAATGTTGGAAATGCGGTATACGGACGACGTAATCTGCCCCAACAGTTATCAGTGCACTTCGATACCTGTAAACATCACAAGGGTGGATGGAGCCCTGGTCTCCTCCAGATGTTTCAGACTACAATTACGATGAACATTGGTCATGATGGATGGGGTTTATGGGAGTTGTAGTCCAAAACATCTGGAGGGCACCAGGGCACCTAACCATGTTTTAATGCGTCACTTTAAAACAAAGTGATCATCCATCTGTGCCTTACAAATTGGACAAGGGGCAGAAATGGGACGGAGCCAAACAAATTAACATCACAAAACTTTCCCCAACCAGCCAGAAACATACAGAGAGGGTAAAGCACTCTGTTCCCACTCCCTTGCTGTTCTATGTTTTACAGTTCAGAGTTTGCAATACGATCCGGGTGCCCGGGTTAGACAGGATCCTTTGAGGTGACTTGGAAAGTCCGTAACTGGGTCATGGCCTGCTCAGCACCTGTCATTTTTATCTTATAATGTCCAGCGTGCATTCGGCAAGCACAGACAGCGCGGTTCCTCTCTGTCATTGGGAATCCATGGCTGATCTGAGTGTGTGATGGGGGAGCAAAAAAATCCCACACCCCACTTCACATTCCAGCCTATCTTGGCTATGGCTTGTCCTTATCTGGGATAAAGAGTTAGACATCTGGGTCTAGAAAGAGGCAGGACACCTGTTGTGGTTCAATCACGGGCATCTAGATCAGGTTGCAGGCAATGGCAAAAGACCCTTCTCTGCCTGAAACTCAGGAGAGCTACTGTGTTGGACCACGTGGAAAAATAACAAAATGTAGTATAAAACGGCTTCCCAGTGCCATCTCCAGGTTTTTAAGGTTCTCACCAGCTGCTTTCTCCTCCTCCTCTTCCTCATCACGGCTCCCGCTTGCTTGCTTGACAGGCAGAGAGCCAGGGAGCACGTAGGCCGTGGCGTCTCTTGCGCCTCCTTCTCATCGCCACCGTGGTCTGGGCCACAGCGAGAGGCAGGTGAACAAGCAGGTTGAAAGGGTGAAGAGGAGGAGCAGTTGTCAGTGGGCGTCTGGTAGGGAATAGGCCCTCGGCAAATGCCCCGCCGTGCCTACCCTTGATACCGGCCCTGCTGCTTCCTATAACCTTCTTCCCCCAAAGTCTGGAAAATAGGGTGCCGTGAGCTTTCCATCTAAGCGTGGAAGCACCGTAAGAATTTCGATTCACGCCAGCAAGCGAGGCTCCCACGTGCCTTATAAATTCGTCACATTCAGCCACGGTTTAACAATGATTTTGCATTCTCCCCACAGACAGCCGCATTTTCGAAATGACATTTCAAACACTCTCTTGGGGAAGAGCCCTGCATGTTGCTTGGGCCTCTTCCGGGAGGCAGACTTTTGGGGGTCGGTGTGTGTGTGTGTGTGAGAGAGAGAGAGAGAGAGACAGACAGAGAGAGAGAGAGAGGTTGCCAGATTAGCACACCTCATACCTATGCAGCCAACATCAGTCCTGTAATGAAACAGTGGTGGGTTCCTGCTCATCCAAATAGAAAATCGAGTTTATATCTAGCCAATACATGTTAGACCAGCAACAAATTGTTGCTGGCTGAAACCTGTTCAGAGTTCTAACCAGCAAGTATTGCTATATTGTCTCCCCGCCTGGTTTTCCATGGCCCCCCTCCCCAAAAGCCAGTCAGCTGATTTTTTTCCTATCAGCTGAGCATGCTCAGTCCTCATTGGCCTGTTTGTAGTGGTAGGGAGCTCCTCCCTTAAATTTTTTTGTAAGTCTGCAAATCTTAGGGCTCTTCAGAGCCTGCTGCCACCTCCTTCTTGTGCACGGATGGTTCCATTTTGGCTCCAGAAAGGATCCACGGCGCTCAATGAGTTCACTATTTGTATATAGCAGTGGGGCAGAACCTCAATTCCAGCCAGGCCAAGCCACACCACCTTTAGGCCACCTTAAATGAGGAGTAACCTATTTGACTAGCAACCTCTTAATACATTTTCTGATGCATTTTTAAAATATTGACCATAATACATTACGCATCATACAGAAACAAATATTCCCTTCACCAGACATAAACATCCAACAATTTCAGCTTCAACATTTCTCCTAGCAAGCTGAGACAATACATTTTGCCACCTATAGTGGACAGGTCAGGGGCGCTAATACATCTTACGAACAAATGTCTTGGCTACGCAGATTTGCCAAAGATTTTTATACGATGCCAGCACTCCCCTGTAGTTGCATGCTGAAGGGCAAGATCCACAGTGGTGGGCAAGCTGTCTTTTGGGCCACTTGTCCTTGTAACTGATCTTCCTCTTGAGGAACACAGCCTGATTCCAAACTACACTTGGGCTCCCAGGATAAATTTGCTAACCACTAGTTTAATGGATCCCTTCCAGCGTCTGGTTTAGTTTTCAATAGGGTTGTGCACGGACCCCCCAATCCGCTTCACCCCCAATCCTCTTCGCGCCACTCCGCTACCTCCGCCACTCCTCTTCTCCCACTCCACCGCCGTCGCTACATGGATGGCGGCAGCGGCGGCGGCGCAAGATAAGCCACATTTATTTATTTATTTATTACATTTTTATACCGCCCAATAGCCGAAGCTCTCTGGGCGGTTCACAAAAATTAAAACCATCATAAAACAACCAACAAGTTAAAATATCCCCCCCCCCCCGCCCCCTTACCTGCATCCGTCACGGGCTTCAATTGAGGCCCCGGTTGAAGCCGGAAGAGGCCTCGGCCTTCACTTCCGCCTTCAATCAGGGCCTCAATTGAAGCCCGCGACGGAGGCAGGTAAGCGTCCCTCCTCCCTGCTCCCTTACCTGGCACTGCCGCATGGATGGTGGCGCCGGCAGCGCCAGATTAGTCCCCCTCCCCCCCACTTACCTGCAGGCGAAGCTCCGGATTGAGGCGATCCTCTTCGCCTCGATCCGCAGCCCCCCTGACTCTCTTCGCCTCTGCCTTTTCCGGAGGCGAATTAGGCCGCCTCGCTCCTGCTTCTCTGAACTGAAGAGAAGCGGAGCACATTCCTAGTTTACAATGCCTCACATGAACTTTGAATGTGAGAATGTAAGAACAGAAGAAAAGCTATGCTGGATCAGCCCAAGGGTCTGTCTAGTCCAGCATTCTGTTCACACAGTAGCCAAACAGCTGTCGACCAGGGACCCACAAGCAGGACATGATGCAACGGCACCCTTCCGCTCATGATCCTAGCAACTGGTGTACACAGGCATTCTGCCTCTGATCCTGGAGGTAGCATATAACCATCAAGACTAGTAGCCATTGATAGCCTTCTCCTCCAGTGGGCCGCTCACCATCCAACGATCCTACAAGTGGGTAGCGAGGTTACTTAACCAGCATCCAGAAAGAGGAAATGCATCCCCCACCCTAAAAAAAAAAGCCACAAGGGGACAGTGGTTTGCCTATGTTAATATAGACAAATTCAGAAATAATTAAAGAAGAATTCAATAGACCTTGCCAGATGAGTTGTGTGTCCACTCAGTCTCCTGTCCAGGTGCTAACAAGTGTTGATGGCAACTTCAAGACGCCTGCTCCCAGTCAGAGTGCTGATATTGGAGAAATAGTGGGTGTGGATCTTTCCAGGTCTTCATGGAGGCAGGTTGTGAGGTTGGGTCTCCCTTTCCACAGGCTGACCTATCTCTCTCCCCTTGGAAGGGGAGATGCAAAAACTCTTACAGCCCCTGGACTGTCCTACGAGACACTACAGCAGCTGTCCCAAACCCGTTGGGACTGCTGGGAGTTACAGTCCAACACATCTGGGGGTCAACAGATTGGAGAAGGCTGGACTACAGGATTGCTGCCTAAGAGATGGAGAAAACAGTCTGCAACCTGAGTGAGATACAAGCGAGGGAGGACATGATCTGTGCTTCCTCACTCTAGACATCATCCGGCTCTCATACCTAAGGACACGTGGCACGTACCACCAGGCTTCACCACCAGAGACTCCCATGAAAAACGGCCAAGGCTAGGCTTCTCCAAAGTGGTGCTTCCAGAAGTTTTGGACGTCAACATCTATCGGTCCAATGGTGGGGGATGCTGGACACTGTAATCCCAACACTAAGAGCACTAAGTTGGCAACCACTTCTCTGTGATGACTGCCAATCCAATGCAGCCATTTCTGCCTAATGATCCACTGCTTTAAGGATGTAGTGAGTTTTATACTTTATCACAGTCCCAGTCCAGAGGGTTATTAAACTGTGTGTGTGTGAGAGAGAGAGAGAAGTGTGTGTGTGTGAGAGAGAGAGAGAGAGAGAAAGAGAGATTAATTCTATTGTCTTGCCTCAGGTTTTATTTATAGCTCTACCAAATACAGCTGCCAAGAGCGGCATTTGGGGATTGGTTTGGCACGTACTTTGAAGCCCCTTCTTCTCAAGCAAAAATATATGTATTTTCCCCCCTCGGGGGCAAATCTGTACAGGCTCCTCCACTCTCTCGTTCTTATCGCATCACGCAGGACACACAGGCAACATAAGCCGAACCTAAAGTACACCCTGAATTGGGGGGGAGGGGGGGACAGCCACAAACAAGTTGAAAGCACGGAGGGTTTCCAAGCAGCATGATAGCAAATCTGCAGCTTTCGTTCCCCCAACCCTTGCCAAGGCAACACGCAAGGAATCAGGTTTGTTGGACCTAACCCTGGCTTGTGTGGAATTACAGATATCTTCAGAGGCATTAACAGTCAGAAGGTTATTTTTAAAAAATGGTTTGCGTGCGCTGCTGGTGCATCCCCAACAATGACATTATGGGTTTAGCCGGGTGTGGGTTCTGTTCCGTCTCTCTCAGCATTTTCGTTGCCTTGTTAATAAATGTACAAATCTGCAAACTTGGCAAGGTCTTTCAAAACGGTTCAGCGTTAATGGCTTCGCTCCTCTTTCTTCCTCCCTCAAAGCCTTCTCCCAACAGCCAAGGAAAACAAATGTAAATAGGGGTACTAGTTTGCAAGGCATAAATATTATTGCCCTATGGCAGCCTTTGCCAACCCCCTCTGGACGTGTTTGGACTTCAATGCCCAGCTGTCTGAGGATTATGGGCACTGTAATCCAAACACGTCCAGAAGGCATGAGGTTAGGGGAGGATGCTCTACCATAAAAACAGTTGAAACTCTAGAAGAAGGGAGGCATAATGAGTTAAACAGGCTGAATATTATTATTATTAGTGGTAGTATTTAAGTGATTCTTAACCCGCCTTTCAGAAAGGTCTGCCTGCATAAGGCGGCTTACAAAAACACAATCATACAATTAGAATTAGACATACATACAACATCTGTAGTAGCAGCTGAAACAGCTAATAGTTTTTAAGCAGCAAATGCAGACTATTTCTTCAGGGTTTCTTTTCGTTTTTAAAAAAGGTAGCCGTGAGGAGGCAATACATAATTTCCTGGGGAGAAAATTTTTAAAAGTGCGGGGCCACCACCGAGAAAACCCTCTCCCTCGTTCGTACTCACCAGCCTAATGGCTGAAGGAACGATTTCATTTCTCCTTTAAAGCCAGCTTTCAAAATTCAGGGAACGTCTGAGTGAAATGCCCCCTCTTTCCCCTAATAGGTTGTGATTAATCGTGTATTTTAGAAGAGAAGCACTTTTAATTTGATCTGGGCCTGGTTGTTTAATGTGGAAAATTGAGAGGAGGTAGGTTTCAAGCCCAGTAGGAAGCTGCCTTGCCCTTCTGACCTGAAAGACAAAGAGCTTCTTCAGATGAAGGGGGTGGGGGTCACATTTCCCTCCTGTCACTTTGAATTGTGCTTCTGTCCCACAATGGGGAGAAGCAGCTACCTTTTTCTTCAGATGCTGAAGAAAGAAGTAAACAAAGACCACGTGGCCCATTCAATGGACTTTTTTTTCCGCTCTGCTTTTCCTGCACACAGCAGGAAATGGTGGCGTGTTTTGCTAAAGGGGGGGAATGGGTTTTCCTGGGTCTTTTTTTGGACAGGAAAACGGGAGGCGGACGGCGTCGTGAATAGGACCCGTGAAAATCCGTGAGCGCAGACAGAGTAACAAGCATGCTATAAAATGCTCCTCTGATGATGCTCTAACCCCAGATACACATGGGTGTGATTGTCAGCATTCAGCAAATATTCAGGAAACCGCTTTGCATTAGTGAGACTAAGGCTTCGGCCTACTTGGGCACTGTGCAAAAAGAAAGTTAGTTGCAGCCAAGTGTGGTGGCCGATTCAAACATACTCCCAAAGGATTTGCATTTTTTGTGAGGAACCCCCCCCCCCCGAGACTTTTGGCTATTGGGCGATGTAGAAATGGAATAAATAATAGTAATAATAATAATCCAACAGCAATTAAAAACAGCATGAAAATTGGATTCAGATTTAAAACAAAAAGCTTTGTCAGGTGCCGAAATAACAACAGCCTAAGTGCCAGGCTGTCTCTTCCCTGGGGAGAGAGTCCCAATGGTCCACAACCAGAGGACCCCTCCCCTGACAGATATCAGGCTCACCTCAGATTGGATTTAGGAGAAATGTCTACGTAATAATGCCTGTTAATGTTGTTTTTTCTGTGCACAAAAATGACGGCATGAGAAGGACCCCCAAAATAATTAGAATCAAAGGCTTGGGGAAATTCTCTCACGCAAGGAGCTCATATGTAGTAGAGTAACCGGATCCCACCCCATACTCCTGCATTCAGCAGGGGGTTGGACTTGATGGCCTTATAGGCCCCTTCCAACTCTACTATCTATGATTCTAAGACCTGCAGATATTCACGTTCGCAACCCTTCCCCCTTTTTCCCTTTAGAGGATTCTGGGCTTTGTTTGCGTTCAAGACCTTTTTCAACGAATGCAATATTTTTTAAGGCCAAGAGCTTCTATTCAGAGGGGAAATGGGAATTCATTTGCTGTTAGTTCTGCTTACTGACTGTCCAGATGAGTTTATGAAGCCTGCAGAGAAATATCTACAGAATAGCAGAGGAATGCCGGCCAACCATGGGCAGCGAAGGGGTTAGAACCTTGGCTTCGTTGTTGTTTTTAAATCAGATGTACCATGATTTCCAGCCATGTGTAAAACACTCTATAAAAATAATAAACCAACATTGGCACTCATTGCTGCCTTGCTAGCCGAAATGGCATCATTTCTTCTGGCACTGGCCGGCCCAGAGTGTTCAACTTTGTCAAACCTGGGTTCAAACTCTTAGCCTGGGATTTTCTAAATCATGGGAAGTAGGGTCACTGAATGGTACAGAATAAAAGTGGGACCTGTAATAAAATGTTGCGGTAAGGAGTGTATATGTTCGGGGTTTCTAGCCAGCCAGCCATGTTCTCTTCCAGAATACTCTATTCCATAAGATGAGCCAGGCTGGATCAGACCAAAGACCTATCCAACTTTCTGTTTGCACAGTGGCTGATCAGGGGTGCACAGGGAAGTCCATAAGCAGGACAAGAGCGCAATAGTATTAATTAATGCATTCATTATATTATATTTTTAGTTCACCCAATAACCTCTTGCTCATGTTCCCTAGCAACCTGGCATCAAAAGAGTGAAACTCCAGACAGCCACTGGCAAAGTATATAATATTAGGCTAAATTGATCAATGGTTTTATCTTCTATGTTTCTATAGGCTGGGACACAGAATCATAGAATCGTAGAATAGCAGAGTTGGAAGGGGCCTACAAGGCCATCGAGTCCAACCCCCTGCTCAATGCAGGAATCCACCCTAAAGCATCCTGAAGGCCTCTAGTGTGGGAGAGCCCACAACTTCCCTAGGTAACTGGTTCCATTGTCGTACTGCTCTAACAGTCAGGAAGTTTTTCCTGATGTCCAGCCGGAATCTGGCTTCCTTTAACTTGACCCCATTATGCTTACCCCAGGAGAACTGATTGTGAAGCACAAGAGCCCCCACCTTTTTTAGGGGGGGAGCGGTGGGCACATTTGGAATTTTGGAAGGGCGTGGTTTGGGAGCACCCATAGACAGACAACTAGAATTTGTTTATTGTATTTATACCCCAGTAAGAATCACTACCCTATCTGTTCCTCAAAACAACCATGTAAGATAGGTGTGTGAGAGACAGGTGGGGAGGAAGGAGGGTTCAAGGTCATCCAGTGAGCTTTTGGGCTAAGTGAGGACTGAAACCTGGACTTCCACAGTCCTAAGGTGCTTTCAGATTTCTCCTAGTGTGGTACCAATCAACAGACATTGTGCAGCTATTCTGTCTTTTCTTCCGTAATGTAGGGTGAGCATGTGAAAAGCAGGACAGGGCTCCTGTAACTTTAACAGTTGTATTGAAAGGGGAATTTCAACAGGTGTTATGTGTATGCATGGAGCACCTGGCGAAATTTTCTCTTCATCACAACAGTTAAAGCTGCAGGAGGCCTGCCCTCTTTTGTATCTGGTCAAGAAGGCAGGGCTCCTGCAGCTTTATGACACCTGCTGAAATTCCCATTTCAATACAACTGAAAGACACAGGAGCCTTGTCCTCCTTTCCATATGCTCACCCTACTTAATGGGTTTTCTGCAGGTAACAAAAAGACAGAAGAAGCGGTAGAGAAATATGGGAAAGCTACCTGTGGAAAAGGTATTGATAAAAAAATTGTGAATGAGGCAGCAGGACGGCGCGGTAAAATCCTCATCTGCACTCTTCGTCTGACCCATGAATGCCTAGTGGCTAGAATCTCTACTTCTGGGTCTTCTCTTGTAACAGGCAACCATAGAGAATAACTGGGCTTTCTAGAGTGGACTCCCAGTTCACGCTCAGACCCCGCATGGACAGATTGTCCACCCTAGAAACCTTCCCTACCAGAATCCTCTACTAGGCAGCAAGGGTTCCTTTGACAGTTTGTTATAGAAAAGCTGAAAGTAGAACATTTTAAAAGTGGGATAACAGGTTCCTACTTCATGCAGTCATTATGAAGACAAAATGAGACAGAGGGGGACAAGCAGGCTAGGATCTTGTCACTTAAATTAGTCTTTTAGCAACAGGGGAGTAATGATATCAGGGCGTTTGGTTGTTTTATATTTTTAATCAGTTTTACTCCAGGAGCTTATTATGACATGGCTGTTTTGATGTAGTAGCCTGCCTTATATAGAATCGTGCCATCAGTGTGTCTAGCCCAGTACTGTGGCTCTCAAAGGCCTCCAGAAGACAGGCCTGGTGCCACCAGACGGCAGAATGTTAGGGCAATTGCTACTGCCAGTATCTGCCTTGGGGGGCTCTTTACATATATTTCCCCCCCTGACACACAGCACTGACATTTACATTTCTCACTATGGGGGCATTGTGTGAAATTTAAATGGCGAATGCCCGGCATTGGTCAGGTCAATCCACCATGGGGGCACTGCTGTATGGCCTCCCCCCTCCCACTATAGGGCACTATGCCCAGGGTTCCCCCCTCAACCCTAGAGCAGGCCCTGCTGTTAGAGAACTGCTAGTGGAGTGAATACAAAGCGGAGATGCCTCAGCCTCTTTCAGAATTGTTCAGAACTTTTAGCGTTTCGTCGCTTTCGGGGGGAGATGGAGAAGCTGACAGTACACTGTATTAAAAGATATTGGGGCAGGGACACAATTTGGACTAGAAATTAGTTCAGTAAGATAGGAAAACTGCACCTGGGCGTTCAGACTGTGATGTAAAGGCATTTCATTATGGGAGCCCTTGTCCATTGCCAGAAGGAATACAACTTAAGGCGGCACAAATTTGTCAATGTCAATTTCTCCCAGTTCCTCTATTTTCCAATCTTCAGTTCAGTTTATCATGAGAACGCTGAGAATATTCCCCATCTTAAATTCAGTTCATCCCAAACTTCTGACATTTTTTAAAAAATTAATATCCATAAGCATTTTTGTGTGCATTTCTCCTAATAGATGCAACTTTGTATGCAACTAGGCAAATATACACATTTTTGCAAGCAATTTTCCTAATCTCATCTATTTTTTTAACTTTAGTTTTCCAAAGATACATAGTTTTGTATACATAACCATTAAGTTGTACAACATATGAACATTTTCAGCCTTAAACTAAAGAGGGAAACATGATGCCTTTTCAAAAAGAGGGCAATTTTGGCCATTTTTCAGAAGGCATGAGCCTCTTTGGGCAGAATATTCCACTAGATTGGTGCCACAATCAAAAAGACCATGCCACACGCATCTGGGGAGTGCTCTGAGATCATATTTTCTTCCTTCCACCCCCCTCTTGGAAATGGCCAAATTAGCTTTTTAAAAACTGGGAGGTTGATTGGTTGAGTTAAGTGCTGATGTCACAAAGGCACCCGAAGTGATCTGAGGTTGCAGGGAGGGTCTTAAAGTTTTGTTCTGGACAGGCTAGCTGTGGACATAATCTATCCTTTGAGCAGGAAACCTCATGGTGAGATCTGGCTTCTAAGAACAAAAAGGTAGCGGTTTCATCAGAACCTTATAAAAGCACAAAGTTATTTTGCATTTTGATAAAGCAAAAATTCCCATATACATGGACAATATGAAGAAGATAAAATATTGTGAATCTGACAAGGGGGACCAGGAAATGTTTGACAGGAATGAAAGGAAAGACTAGAAACTAAATGTTCTAGATTGAATTTTTAAAAAAGATTCTCATGGACTAGAACCTTAGGTTATTTAAATAATAATAATAAAGCTTTGTATAAGAGAGCAGTTGCTACTCCACTTTCCAGTATTCCAAGTTTGCAGATATTAAGAAATGCTTCCCAGAGAGCAATCTGCTAAACAAATTGAAGTAGTTTTCAGACATGCAAGTCAACTAATTATTAGTTTCTCCAGTTTTCCTTTCGTCTGACAATGGGCTTTCTCAGCCTCTCATTATTAGGATTTTAAAAGCCCTCTTGGTTTTAAACCGCTGATTAAGTAAGGGTGTTACTGACATATTGAATTTTACCTTTGTTTTTTAATCATTTTAGAATGTTTGCTGTGTTTGTGTAGCCCTGGTTTGACTGTTTGTATTCTTTGAGTTGAAGTTGCAAAGCTCTTGAAGCAATCCGTGGGATTCAGTGGCAAAGTCAACAAATGGTTAAGATCATTGTTATTTGTAGGACAGGAATTCTGCACCGCATCCGAACGCTGGTTTCGGAGCAGTGTTGGCGTTGTGCCAGGTCTGAGAGCTACTAGCATTCTAAAAAGCCAAAATGCCTCTCCTAAAGTTGAGTTGCTGGAAGGAAGAGAATCATAGAATCATAGAATAGTAGAGTTGGCAGGGGCCTATAAGGCCATTGAGTCCAACCCCCTGCTCAATGCAGGAATCCACCTTAAAGCAGCCCTGACAGGTGGTTGTCCAGCTGCCTTTTGAAGGCTTCTAGGGTGGGAGAGCCCACAACTTCCCTAGGTAACTGGTTCCATTGTCGTACTGCTCTAACAGTCAGGAAGTTTTTCCTGATGTCCAGCCGGAATCTGGCTTTTAAGCTAAACTATGCTGCTATGTTTGAGTATTTGGCCCCGCCCCTTTGTCTTTAGCCCCGCCCACCTTGGGTAGGTGGCCCCCTAGAGCTTCCCCAAAATGAAATTCGGTCCTTGGGTTTAAAGGGATTCAATGCTCCTGCCTTACCGATTTGCAATAGACATTTGGCTCCCCCACAATGACCCTGTGAGGTAGGCTAGGCTTAGAGATTGTGACAGGAAAGGTGAAGGAAGTCTGCTCTGCTGGGAGTCACCACCTCAGGGTGCTGGGGACCATCACTTCAAGGACTCCAGACACTGTTAGGTGGCAGTTCCCTTCCCTGAGGGATCAGGGTTCAGGTAGGGGCTTTATCCAGAGTCTCTGACGGATGGCTGGAGATGTTTCTGGTTGCTGATATATTACATTTTTATACCGCCCAATAGCCGAAGCTTTCTCCTATATACTAATAGTGACTAATTCTCTGAGTCTGGATCCTTGTGTAAAGAAGAAAAAAACACCATCCATGGACAAGTACTTCTTCATGCAGTGCATAGTTAAACTATGGAACTCACTTCCACAAGATGTAGTGGCAGCCATCAATTTGGATGGCTTTAAAAGGGGGTTAGACAAATTCTTGGAGGAAAAAGCTATCAAGGGCTACTAGTCCAAATGACTATATGCTACCTCCGAGGTAGTATACCTCTACACCAGTTGATGGGGAACATGGGTGGGAGGGTGCGGTTTTACTCAAGTCCTGCTTGTGGGTCTCCCATTGACAGCTGGTTGACCACTGTGTGAGCGGAATGCTGGATTAGACGGACCCTTGATCTGATCTAGCTTAGCTCACTCTTCAAATACTTGAAAGGTTGTCACACAGAGGGGGGATCTCTTCTTGATCATCCCAGAGTGCAGGACACGGAATAATGGGCTCAAGTTAAAGGAAGCCAGATTCCAGCTGGACATCTGGAAAAACTTCCTGACTGTTAGAGCAGTACGACAATGGAACCAATGACCTAGGGAGGTGGTGGGCTCTCCCACACTAGAAGCATACAAGAGGCAGCTGGACAACCATCTGTCAGGGATGCTTTAAGGTGTCCCCCTGCATTGAGCAGGGGGTTGGACTTGATGACCTTAAAGGTCCCTTCCAACTCTACTATTCTATGATTCTATGTTCTTATAACAAAAGAGAAACTATTTTAGATATGGAATGGTATATAAATAGTGTAAATAAATAAATAAGAGAGAGATATCAACAAGTTTGGTTGCAGGCTGGCAGAAGTATGAGACATTTTCATTAGTGCAACACGGGCATCTTTATTAAACATGCTGACTGATTGGTTGGGACTGCAATGGAGTAGCCAGGAGGGTCATGTCCAGCTGGTTAGATTCCTGCACCTCAAGATTTTGTTACAGGACCCACTGGTTTCTTTCTAATTGCCAACATTTGCTGTTGCTCTGGGCGAAAATCAGATTCTTACGTCTCCTCCTGGCTTCTAAGCTAACATATATTTATTAGCAATACGTTTTTAGACTTGGCTCTGAGAACCAGCAGAAAGCCACTGAGAAAGGCAGAACTTCAGAAAGGACAGGGAAAGAGCAAAGGAGCTCTTAACGGAGCTGGCTCCAAGCTGGAAAAAGCTGAGCTGTGAATAAGCAAATACAAGCCTCAAATTTGACGTTAAAAATAAAATGCTTAGCACAGAGCTCTCTGGCTTTGTTTCCACTCGCCTTCACCGCAGAAAGAGCCGTCCGGGCCAATTTGAACTGTGGCCAAACAACTTGGTCTGCGGAGTCAGAGCCTGCAACCAAGGAAACCCCGCAGCTCGGAGCAGCTTACAAGATTTAAAACACGCAGTAAAAACAATAGAGTGAAAGTTTATCAGCAGAAACAGGGAAGGCTCACAATTAAACAGCCAGTGCAGGTATCAAAGCTGTGATCTCCCCCTCGTGTTACAGGGCTGAAAGCCAAGTTACAAGGTTGGCAGAATCAAATGGTGCAGCTCTTGCTGACCGAACCACATTAGGCAGGAAAAATGGCAGGTTTGAATGTTTCACATCTATATGCTTGGCTTTCGCACATCAAGGAGAAAGCTAAGCTAAACCCCAACATACTAATTTTTATACATTTAAAAAGAACATAGGATGTTCTCTCTTTCACTCCCAGCTCTTTTGTATTGGACTTAACAACCACATACATCTTTTCTCCAGCACCTTGCTGCCACCTCCCAGTATCAGCCACCTGAGGCAACTGACTCACACTGCCTAATAATAGGGCCGGGCCGGAATCCTAATATACTCATAGGAAAACAAAATTACTCTTGTGAAGGGAAGCAGTTGATGGCCACTGGACTCATCTTCCTATTTGATGGGCATCATCCTGCATACCTTGTTTCCTTGGGCTTGCTTCACATAGATGCACCGATCATTCCTCGATAATTGCAGCATCTAGCAATTGTTTGCAACGATGAACGGTCCATCTCAGACGTACATGTCATGGTTACACTTTCCACATCACCTGACAACCAAAACTGCTTTTCAATGGAGTCTGCCCAAGCCATGATCACATACAGAGAGGCGTGGTGCGTTTAGATAATTTGGACACTGACTTAATGGCCTTGAGAGGCCACCCTGTTTTAGACGTGTGTGTTATTTCACTTACTGCCAAAGGATGTACGCCATCCCTGCTGTGTTTGGGCCCTCACTGCTCATGAGGCCCAAGACCCCTGCCCCAAAGTCCGAATGGGAGAGAGGGAAATCAAGGATGCACATACAAGAACCAAGCCTTTATCTCTTCAAAACTTGGCTCAGAAAAACACAGCAATCCCATAATCCTTTGCACTGTGCTCACCCTGCCAAACAAGCAACAGCCGCTTCGTTCCACCCTCCCGCATTTTGGAACCAAACACGCCTTTCCAGAACAGAGCCTTGGATGGAGCAAAGCTCTTGTGCGAACTAATTTGCCAACTTTTTTCCAACTGCCTGGTTTTTTTAATTACATTTTGTTTGAAGCGTCACGGCGTCACACACGCCAACAATGGCCAACCCAGCTTCCCCATCCTCACTCACCAGTCGTAGTCAATAAGAAGAAAGGAAAAGAGGAATAAATCCAAAGAACTGAATTACAGGGAGTCAATACTGTACAGATAAAGCCAGTTTCAAGTTCCATTTTGGACAAGTTCACAGGGAATGCATTCCAATGGAGGGCGGGGCAAAAGGGGCGGAGCAAAAGGAAAATGGGGTGGGAATATATATATATATATATATATATATATATATATATATATATATCATATTATAGCTTAAAGCTCTTACTGTTAGTAACTAAGCTAAGGCATTAAAACTTTTTAGGATGGGGGGAAATTGCAGAAAAGCCAGGCAGCCAACAACTGATCAGTGGCTGGAGGGAAGGGGGTGGGGCCAGGGGAGGGGCCATCTGAGGAACTCAGGAGGGCCAATTTTGGACCCCAGGAGGGCCGGATTGGGGCCCAGGCTCCTGATTTTGGACCCCAGGAGGGCCGGATTGGGGTCCAGGCTCCCGATTTTGGACCCCAGGACGGCCGGATTGGGGTCCAGGCTCCCGATTTTGAGCCCCAGGAGGGCCGGATTGGGGCCCAGGCTTCCAATTTTGGACCCCAGGAGGGCCGGATTGGGGCCCAGGCTCCCAATTTTGGACCCCAGGAAGGCTGGATTGGGGCCCAAGCTCCCAATTTTGGACCCCAGGAGGGCCGGATTGGGGCCCAGGCTCCCAATTTTGGACCCCAGGAGAGCCGGATTGGGGACCAGGCTCCTGATTTTGGACCCCAGGAGGGCCGGATTGGGGTCCAGGCTCCCGATTTTGGACCCCAGGAGGGCCGGATTGGGGCCCAGGCTCCCAATTTTGGACCCCAGGAGAGCCGGATTGGGGCCCAGGCTCCCAATTTTGGACCCCAGGACAGCCGGATTGGGGCCCAGGCCCCAAATCCTGCTTTAGTCAATAATGCCCAAATCTTACATCAGAATACAACAACACAGCATAGAAAATTAATACATTAAGAAGGCACTGTTTTATTATATTATATTATATTATATTATATTATATTACTGTTACTATTCATTAATTTTTATATTATTATTATTATTATTATTATTATTATTATTATTATTATTATTATTATTGATATGTGCTTAGGGTTGAGTTCACGCAAGGCAGCTTCCAACATATATAAAAAAAATCCAATTTCAAATTTCACCACAGAACAATACTAGCATTAACAATAAAACAGCGATAAAAACAACAGCAGTGTGGCGATAGCAACATACAGCCCAGCAGAAAATCTAACTGGGATGCATAAAATAGGCCCGGCCTAAGACATGTGGCTGCCTGAGGAGAAATGCAAGATGGCGCCCAATCCCTTTCCGTGTACAACAAAACAACCGGACTGGCGGTTGGACCTTACCACGATGCTCGGCAAGGGGCAGCGTCTTCCACCAACACAGCCGAGGGCATCGGGCTACCTTGGTTCTCATCCTCCAACTGGCCACGGCTCCCGTCTGAGGTGGCCACCTCCTTCTGCAGGCCTGACCTTTCACTCCGCAGCCATTTTGCTTGAGCGCCTTCATCGCTGGGCAGCAAAAGAGACGCATGTGGCACTAACGAAGCCAGCTCGTTAGAGAGAAGGAGCTGAACGACGGCTTTTTGTCCCTCAGACGCGCTACTGACCTCTCTTAAAGCTGCCCACGTTGTGGCGTTTGAATTAAAATTCCACCGTGTCAGTCAGGAGGATGCGAGGAGGGACACGGTGTCACACGGTGGCTTGTCAGCGATTTATTTCTTTTGGGCCTAGCAAAATGCCTTGTGCCTGAGGTTATTAGTAATATCAAGCACATTAAAAACAACAAACTGACACACGATACGCCTAGCTTTTCTGAGGGGTGGGAGAGAAGCTCTTACCAGTTAATTTAACCTTGGGGGTTGCTGCCACTTGACCCCCAATACATGGCATCTCCAGGCAACCCAATATGGCCCAATATGACTTCCCTTTTTAAAAAAGCTGGGTCCATTAGCTAGGGTGACCCTATGAAAAGGAGGACAGGGCTCCTGTATCTTTAACAGTTGTTTAGAAAAGGAAATTTCAGCAGGTGTCATTTGTATATGTGGGGAACCTGGTGAAATCTCCTCTTCATCACAGCAATTAAAGCTGCAGGAGCTATACTAGAGTGACCAGATTTAAAAGAGGGCAGGGCACCTGCAGCTTTAACTGTTGCGATGAAGAGGGAATTTCACCAGGTTCCCCATATATACAAATGACACCTGCTGAAATTCCCTCTTCAATGCAACTGTTAAAGATACAGGAGCCCAGTCCTCCTTTTCATAGGGTCACCCTACCATTAGCCAAAATGTCCCAGAGCTACAGGCCCCAATGTGGAGCCATTGGGCAGCAGTGTGCTGGCAGACACCTCTCTTGGCCCCTGCCAGGCTCCCTAATCCTCCTGATTTTTTATTTTTATCTCTGAAGATGTTTTTAATTTTTTTAAAAATGGAAGGCTGGCCTGCTGCAAAGTGACGTGTTTCCCTCCAACACTGTCTTTATTTGGGTTCAAAAGACTGGTGTTGACACTCAGAATCCCACCTCAGCCTTATACTTAAGATTCTTGGGCAAGTTTGAGTCTGACCAGTTTCGCTTCTGGGAAATGAATGTTTCATGACTGGCCACGGCAGCCATTTTAAGAACAGGCAAGCTTCCCCCCACCCCCCGGGCTGCCATTTTGAAAATGCCCACAACACTCTCTCAAAATCTCCAAATGTGCCCACTGACCCCAGAAAGGCTGGCGACCCCTTGCCTCAAGAGCAATGCTAGGTTCAGGGACGGAAAACCACTGGAATAAAAAGGATATAAATTCATAGGCTTCAAGGGACAGGGACAGTTTATGAGGGACACTTCTTTGTCACTGTTTTCATCTTTTGGGAATGCCTTGTTAAAACTTTGGTCACTGTGGCAAAGACAACATGTAGCACCCAGCTTGCTGTTTTTCACACACTGGATGCTGAGGTAGAACTGTGATAATAGGCAGTGGTGCTCATGTTAATATATAGGTCAGGGTTCAAGAACAAACTGGACTTGTGTCCAGTGCAGAGTGCAGCAAAGGCACACACTTCAACAATGTCATGAACAGGGAGCTTAAGAAATTGGTTTTGATATGAAAAAAAGGGCAGAAAAGGGCAACTAAAACGATCAAGGAACTGGAGCAATTTCCCTATGTGGGAAGGTTAGAACAGTTGGGAGGATCTCCTCTCGATCCTCCCAGAGTGCTGGACACGGAATAATGGGCTCAAGTTAAAAGAAGCCAGATTCCGGCTGGACAGCAGGAAAAACTTCCTGACTGTTAGAGCAGTATGACGATGGAATCAGTTACCTAGGGAGGTTGTGGGCTCTCCCACACTAGAGGCATTCAAGAGGCAGCTGGACAACCCTCTGTCAGGGACGCTTTAGGGTGGATTCCTTCATTGAGCAGGGGGTTGGACTCGATGGCCTTGTAGGCCCCTTCCAACTCTGCTATTCTATGATTCTATGTTTAGCTTGGAAAAAAAGAGACTAAGGGGAGACCTGATAGAGATGTACGACATGGCGTGGAGAATGTAGATAAACAGACATTTTTCTTCCTCTCTCCTAATACTAGAACTTGGGGTCATCCCATGTAGCTGATGGGTAGGAAATTCAGGATAGAGAAAAGGAAGGATTTCTTCACGCAGCGCATAGTTAAACCCTGGAATTCACTACCACAAGAGGTGGTGATGGCCATCAATTTGGATGGCTTTAAAAGAGGGTTGGAGAAATCCCTGGAGGGGAAGGCTATCAATGGCTATTGGTCCTGATGGTTACGTGCTACATTCAGTGTCAGAGGCAGTAAGCCCATATATACCAGTTGCTGGGGAACATGGGTGGGAGGGTGCTGTTGCACCCGTGCCTGCTTGTGGGTGCCTGGTCAACAACTGGTTGGCCACTGTGTGAACAGAGTGCTGGACTAGATGGACCCTTGGTCTGATCCAGCAGGGCTCTCCTGAGCCAGATCTACACCAAGCAGGATATGATACTTTGAAAACGTTTTGAAGACCGTATAGGGAGTGTGTTCTGGGCCCCATCAGTTGTCACTACTGCTATAAACCATTTTAAAGCAGTAGTGTAGATCCTGCCCTGATGTTCCTAATAGCAGGTCCTTGTTTTTGACTGCAAACAGTTGGAAAGCCTGTAACAGCCTTCCCCAACTGGGGTCTTTCCAGATGTCTTGGACTACAACTGCCATAGGGCGTGAGGTTAGGGAAGTCTGGGAGCAGTCCGGGTGGGTGGGATCCATAAAATGGGCCCGGTCTAGTCTAAATCAGGAAGATGTTGCGTCCAATCTTAAACCTGTTTACTCAGGAATGACCCACTGATTTCAATCACTCCCTCTAATATTGAACTCTGTGCCTCCATGGCGACAGAGATGGAGCCAAAGTCGGACTGCTGAGAAACAAGAGGGCATTTGTGGAAGGGAGGGATGACCCCGAGGTTTGCAAAAACACAGTGATTTTTTTAAAAAGCATCTAAATCCAATAAGGAGTACAGCCACAGAGTGTTGAGCATGAAGAAAATGAACGAAATCGGGGAGGGTGGGAGTGAATTGACCTGCCAGGGCCCTTATAGCTTATGCTTTCTTACTGCTGGCCGGAACCCTGGGCAGGAGCATTTTGTTAGGAGGCAAGGATTTATTTCATTGGCTTACAATCATTGTGCCGCTAAGCACGTTTTGCTGGATCGTGTCCATGAACTAATATTGGCAGCCAGCCATGGTTTTGCCACGCTGCTCGCATGCCGTAAAACTGGTGTTCCTTTGCATTTTGCAGGCGAAAAAGCGAAGCCAACAAGAGCTCCACCGAAGAGTGAGATTTTGTTTTTCTGGGCGTGGCACGCCTAGGATGAAAGTCTGAGATCTCCCAGGCTCCTCCCATGACATCACGAAGACACTACTCTTTGCCACGAACTCTAATGACTCCTCGCTTGTATTCCGAAGGGGCGCTGGGCGGCATTGCCCAAATCACCCCCTTCCTGTACCTCAGCAAGGGCAGCGTCGCCGCCAACCGGCAGCTGCTCCTAGCCCGCGGGATCACCTGCGTCATCAACGCCACCATCGAACTCCCGAACTACAACTTCCCAGATTTTGAGTATGTCAAAGTGCCTGTGGCCGACATGCCCAATGCCCCCATCTCGCTCTACTTCGACAGCGTGGCCGACAAGATCCAGAGCGTGGCACGAAAGCACGGCGTCACCCTGGTCCACTGTGCGGCCGGCGTGAGCCGGTCAGCCACCCTCTGCATCGCGTACCTGATGAAATACCAGAACGTCACCCTGTACGAGGCTTACAACTGGGTGAAGTCGAGACGCCCCGTCATGCACCCAAACGTGGGCTTCTGGAGACAGCTCATTGATTACGAGCGAGAGCTGTACGGGAGGAACACCGTCAAAATGGTGCAGACGCCATACGGCGTCATGCCGGATGTTTATCTGCGGGAAAGACGAAACTTCGTGCCTTACTGGGGGATCTGAACAGAGCGGACAAGAGCAAAAGGGATGAAATATTCCAAAACTACCAGAACAGAGGATTTCACCGTCTCTTCTTGCAGTCAGCTTTGGTTCTTTCCGAAACCGCCAAACCTCCGATGCATTTTCAAAGCACTAAACCAGCAACCCCATAATCCTGGGGGGCCTTAATCCTACGTCCGGTGGAGTCAACTTCGCAGTATTCTTTTGGATACTGCAGCTCCTCCGTAAAGATGTAAAGCACGTACAAAACAAAACCCGCAAGCCCATTTCGATACAATCAGTTCATGAAGCCAGACACTTAACACGGCGGAAGAGGCGACCCAAATATTGTTTGGCGATGCGGTGGCTCTTTGTTTGGTCTTTTTCATTTTTCTCGTTGACAGCAGCTCGTTGGCAAAACGTCTCATCGGGTGAGAGTGACCGTTCCCCCTTCCCCCCCCACCTCCAGGGGGAAAATTGACTCTTCAACATTGGATTTTTAAAAATAAAAGTAACGCAGAGAAACAAGACATGATTGCAATCTCATTTTAAAATTATAGAGAGAATTTATCCAGAGAGATTTTCCATCCCATTTTTAGTAATTTATAATTTTGGTTTTTAGATTGTGGGGTGGGGAGTGACACTAAGCAGACAATCCGCCACAAATAAAGTAATTTAGACAACCAACATGTCATGATCTTTTTCTCCCTAACTGCTCTTGACCTTGTATTGCTCAACATTAGGTGTGTTTTTTTAAAAAAATCTGCTTATGTTAATTTATATAGGGTGACCAACTGTCAGGATTTCCCCGGATTTGTCCTGGGTTTTGTTCTTTCCATGGTGTCAGGGGGGATTTTCTATAATTTTCAATAATGTCCTGGAATGACACACCTTCCTCTTTACGGCTGCCATTAGCATGGCAGGAGGGAGTGACATGCTTTCTTGAGGCACATCATTCCCCCACCCCGAGCTCCAATTGAGGTCTTAAAGGGGAAAGTGGGTCATTCGTGGACGTTATTGGAGTGGATGGTGGTGGTGCAGAATGAAATCCTTTCCCCTCCTCCACTCCAATCGGGTTCTTTAAGGTGGCGGGGGAATAACGTACTTTCTGCAGGACTCAGAAAGCTGCTTTCACACACACACACACTAGGTGTCCTCTTTTTTGGTTTCCTAAATATGGTCACCCTAATTTAAAACATTTGTGAGCTACCCTTTCAGCACAAGCACCCAGGGCAGAGTACAATTCAAAGAATAAAAACAAAACAACAAAATCCCACAGTAAGATCTGAAGGACAAAACCCTGCAGCGTGCATTTAATAAAAGAGGCAGAAGCATAACACAGCAGTTCAAGTCAGCTTTTCAACATGCTGGAAGGCCAAGGCAATTTGATTTTAAAAAGCCATTGCCCAATGTCAAAAGTCAGGAGTAGATGCCTGGAGAATTTCCCAAGAGAAAGCATTCCAAATCTGAGGTGTCAAGCTGGTTCCCCCCGCCCCCCCCCCCCAATCTAGGATATCCACTTCTTCTGCATGTACACAACACTGCTTTTTTTTATTTAAAAAATCTGCATGAAAAGGTTACTAGAGCTGCAATTCACATACACCCACCATACACACAAACACACACGTGTGCATGAACATGTATATATATTGCTGCTTATTTTGGATACGGCAGCTTCTCCTAATTGTAGGAAAGGGTGACGATGCCTTGAACAGTCACCCCTGGGAAAATCCCGTGGTAACTTTTAAGCCTAGCTTTGCAGTCTTAAGTGCTAGAAACTTGCTTTGATTAAAACAACAACGAATAAAAGCGGTTTCTCAAGTTGTGGAATTCTGCACCCAGTACAATCTTAGAACACAAACAGATATGCCACACCTAACCCTCACAACTGGTTATTAACACATGCGCAATTAAAATCAACATATTTCTTCTTAAAGCCAGTCAGAAGCTGCTTGCATGTAGTAAGCTAACCATATCAGGGAGAGAGCTACCTTAAACTTTCTTCCTGTTGTGCTAGATTACTACATGTAGGGAGCCTTTTACATGTGTGGGGGTATACAAACATATAATCTTCACCTACATGCTATCGGAAGTGATATTGACCAAAATCTGATCACCTCATTTCTGTGTAATATGCAGAATGGCTCCCTCGAATAGAAAACTCAAATGATGCATGTTGACAAGGACTGGAGCCAACCCCCTGCCCCCCGGCCACAAACAAACAAACCCAGAGTGCCCCCAAGAAGAAAATGGAGGTATCAACATGCTTGGGAAATCCCAAGGTTTGCAGAAGTATGAAAAATCCAGTCAAATGAGGTTGGAGTATGCTCAGCAGCTGCAGAATGTTGAACATCAGTTGGAAAACTAGGGGGGAACAGAATGGAGTGTTCTGGGGGAGGGTATGGCTGGCTAGAACCCTGAGCAGAAGCACACATGGAAAACCAGGGGGGAACGGAATGGAGTGTTCTGGGGGAGGGTATGGCTGGCTAGAACCCTGAACAGAAGCACACATGGAAAACAAGAGGGGAGCAGAATGGAGTGTTCTGGGGGAGGGTATGGCTGGCTAGAACCCTGAGCAGAAGCACACATGGAAAACAAGAGGAGAGCAGAATGGAGTGTTCTGGGGGAGGGTATGGCTGGCTAGAACCCTGAGCAGAAGCACACATGGAAAACCAGGGGGGAACGGAATGGAGTGTTCTGGGGGAGGGTATGGCTGGCTAGAACCCTGAACAGAAGCACACATGGAAAACAAGAGGGGAGCAGAATGGAGTGTTCTGGGGGAGGGTATGGCTGGCTAGAACCCTGAGCAGAAGCACACATAAAACTCCATTTTATTCTTGTAGTCAAGATGGTGCCATGACTGGAGGGAGCTTAAAATGCCCAGTATTAAAATGCTCAGGGTATAATTAGTTTTTCAATCAGGGTTGGAAAACATCAAAAAGGTACAAGCAGTTGCAAAGCAACCAAAGTAATACACAAGGCTGTCTAAAGCGCTCCCCCACCCCCCGGCAAAAAAAACCCCATTAAGTCTGGGGGCTAAAATGACCTAACTGCACCACCGCAAAGAAATGTCCCCCTCCCCTGCAAAAAAACCAAAAAAACACCTTTTAAAAACAGAACCAGAATATAGTCTTTGACGGTCCCTGTCCTAAGTGATCCTGAACCATAGCATTAGGAGGCAGGTACGCAAATATTTGTTTTAAGTTTTTATTAAGCTTCAGCAACCGACCACACTGACCTTTTTGTAAAGTAAAAAGTGGGGGCGGGTACTTTATTGAGGATCAGGACATTTCACAGGGATCAATGAAAGAGTTTGTACTTCACTGCGAGGGAGGTAAATCGAGACTTTTTAAAGAAAGGATCTCATTCTCCCCAGCATTTAAAAACATCAGCGACACCACACTACAAAGTCAAACAAGGCATTAAATCACAGCCTTTCGAACCGCAAAACCATTTCAGAGGCAGCCGAGACAGCAATAGAAGGAACACACACGTTAAAAAACAACAACACACCGTTTTCTCATGATACTGCAGCTCTTTCAAACTTATGAGGGTTGGGGGTTTTTTTTACCATCTGAAAAACCTGATTAAATAAAAGAACAGAAAGTATAGCATCTATACAAATTAATGTAGCGATATAATAGCAGCTTTAATCTGTTTTACTTTTTTCGATGAATGGGAATGAATAGCATATTTTTGCAACCAGAGCCATTAATATGCAAATAATTCGATCGTGTTTCCATGGAGTTCATTTCCATTTTTCGTATCCCTTTTGCACCTTGTTGCGGCGGACAAAAAGGAACCTAGTGGTTACAGCAGAAACCATGCCAGGACTATGTGCAGGAAAGAGGGGGGCGTTTGCCCAAACCGCTCAGTTCTAGGATGTTCCGAACCTTTTCCCACGTGCGTGAATTCACAGAGACCACGAAAAAGAACCTTACATATACAGGCATGGTTTGCTAAGGAAGAACGGATTTCACCCCTCCTCCCTAAAAAATAACGCACATCCCATAAACCTTGAAACGAAAGGACATTCTAGCACGTTGAGGGGATACAGGCCACGATCCAAAGCAAATCAGTCCCCTTGAAAACGAATGGGACTTAGTTGCAATTAACTCGTTGCATCAATTTCAATGGGTTAACTGCAATTAACCTGCTGCATCAGTTTCGGTGGGTTACTTGCAATTAACTTGTTGCATCGACTTCAATGGGGTTTGCGCAACTAACTTTCTCTGGGTAGGGCTCTGTGCTGCCCATACTCTCTTTAATATTGGATTGGGCACCATCGCCACAAGGAACCTTTCCTGTTCTTCTGCCCAAGTGCTACATGGGGTGTGTGGGGGGGTTTCGAAGATGCCCTCCTGCACACATCAAGAGAGGAGAAATCGGGACACTGGAAGGTACCGTGGACTGCAGCAGGCATCAGATCTGGCCAGACATGTTGCTCGCCACAATCTGGAAGCCTGGGTACCCAACTACTGACCACAGGCACACGAGGCTACAGGCACACCATAGCAGCCAGCAAAATGGCCTCAGAGCTACTGGCGGTTATGCTGCCCACCTTGAACCGGAAGCAAAGTCATCAAAGCACCACCCCAAATCCTCAATGGGCTGGAGGAAAGGCAACACCATGCTCAAACGTGGGCTTTGGAGTTGCTCGCTGCTGCCTTACGGCCTGATCGTAACGTTTGGGTTCCCCTGCTGCGCTACTTTGTTCCAAGTCGATTAGAAACAACTGCAGCCGAGATAAGGAAATGGGGGACAACAGCGTATTTAGGAATTGGCAGGGCTGTCGCACATTTTAAAACCCGACGTAAGAAAAACCTGCAGTGAAGACGGACCCCAAGGAGAAACAGATGGGTTGCAGTTTAACCTGCTACACACACTACTCTGCAACGTTGCATTTAAAAACAAAATGAAATTGCCAACCCAATAAAAACGCACAGCGATGGGTTGAGGGTATTTTTGCTCCACCTGTAGCAAGAAAAGTGTGTCTTTAAAAAAATAAATAGAAGGAAAGAAAGAAACAACCCCAACCTGGAAAAACCTTTGCCTAGCTGGCGAACCTGCACTCAAAACGAGGTGGAGACAAAAAAGCAGAGCTTAACGCAATGAAGTCTGGGAAAATACGGTAACCTTGGATACCGTTTCCAAGGACAACGGGGCCCTTGGCTGAAAGAATAATAGTGGAAAAGATCGGTGAATGTAATGCGAATCTTCTGAATGAGGAGTAGGTTTGGAGAACACGCCCCTCCCCTTCGCTGCCCCCCATCCCATAATACAGCAGCCTTTCATCAGTAAAAGAAAAAAAAAGTGACATTGTTAAGGTCATGAGAACGTGAAGGTGATTTGTTTTATTCTTTCCCCTTTTCTTTGGTAGACACGACCACGTCCCACTCCTGTGATCTGTTGTGGGCCTCGACGTGGTCACAGTTCAATACGTTCCGCTGGGATTTGACTGGAGAAATTTAGTTCCTTCTTCATTCTTCTCTATTCTTCATTCTTCACAGCCTTCCAGATGTGTTGGGACTGCAAGTCCCAGTGTTCCTGACCAGGAATGCTAGGAATTGCAGCCCAACACATCTGGAGCAAGGTAATGACACATCTGGAGGCTGGTATACAAGGTAAAACGCAGGGTGGAGCAGAGTATCCTCTTGACCAGAACCACCCTCTCAACGGCTGGGTGTACGAGATTTAATCAAATACAAGCATATTCGTCCATGAGCGGTTAATAAAAACCTTCCTTTGCCTTGTGACATCCGTGTTGGACGGAGTCCGTGCACACAAGAGATTGCTATCGTGCTCCACCGTTGAAGCACGTCAGGTTTGCCGACGCCTGGACCCGCTGCGTTTTTGGTAGCTGAGCCTCCGGGAGCAGGTTCAGGTACTCCCAACGAAAGCACAACATAAAGACGGTGGCACACCAGCGACACACAACTCACCCCACGGCCTCCGTGCCAATGGGTCCAACCTCCCTGCCTGTAGGACGAGCCCTACGCTTTTTTCTTCCACGTGCCTTATGGCAGGGTTGCGGCGAATCTTTCTCTGCCGGGTCGTCCCTGGCGTGCAAGGTATTAAGCACCTCACTGGTGTTCCTCTTCCAGCGCTGAGGTTTTTAAAATCTAATTCAGCCCCGATATGGCATTGCAACAGTTTTGGGGGGCGGTTTAAAATTTTGCCTGTTAAAGATTTTGTATGATGTCGAATTTCAGGCTTGCAATTTTTGTGAACTGCCCAGAGAGCTTTGGCCATGGGGCGGCTAGAAATGAAATAAATGGAACGAAACGAATCACGGCACCTTCCAGATGTGTTGGGACTACAACGCCAAGCAACCCCTGGCCAGCCACATTGTCAGGTCGGAGAAGGTTGCTCTTGTCGCTTACTACTTCGGAGTGCGTTCTCACAGGACTTTTTGAGATGCCGCAGTCGCTATCCCATACCCGTTGAGTGGGGAACGGGTTGCCTGAACACACCCAAAACAGCGAGAGCTGGTATTTACTACACCCAACTATGGCCAATTCATGTTGGATTCGGCATGGTCAATCACCAACCACACAACAAGGAATCCAAATGAGAGAGAGAAAACCATAGGGGGAAATTTTTTACTCCAAAGCAGCGAGAAATCCAAAGGACAAATCTGACGTGTTGTGGTTGCGTCCCAACTGGCTGTGCTATTCATATATTCATAGCTGGGAGACATTTGGCGTCTCGGCTGTGCTCTACCGCTGAAGCACTACAACGAGCAAACCTGGAACCTGCCAGAAATCCTATGCAACTGTTCAACGAGTCCTGCTCCATAATGAATCTGGCAACCGTAGCTCCCACCTTCAGGCCGCAATGGATCTGGTCCTCAGCGAGGCATATGGGGAACGCAAACGCGTACAGGGGTGTGGATAGAAACCCTTGAAAACATCGTTCCCAGAAATGAGCTTTAAGCGCCGCTGCTGATGGTAGAACAGGAAAATAACGGGGATAGCGGCTGATTATCAAGAGTAACACGTTGGAAATGGGGCGTCCGTAGACCCGGGCACCCAACATTCCCGGTGAACTGAGAGCAGGCTCACTTGGCCAATGAAAGGTGAATGCCAGGCGGTGGAGAAGAGGGCGTAAAGTTAGCCCTCGGACTGGCTGGAGTCAAGCAAGAAAGGAGACATCGTAGGTCTGCAACGGTGAGGTCATTCACTGTTTAATGCTACAATCCGGGCTCTCGCTTCATTAAGCCTCGTTAAAAAGCCCCGTTCGATTCCAGCGCGGCAATAAAGCAGAAACAACAACAGCAGCCTATTCCGCTTCTCTGCAGCTTTGATCACCGCCTGGTCTAAGCCACAAGACATGCGACTCGCTTAAAAGGGGATACAACGTACCGGAAAAATGGGGTTTCCATCAGAGCGTGTTTGAGAAACGACCCGATTTTAAATCAGGAGGGTACAACCTGCGGCCCTCCAGATGTTGGTGGGACTACAACTTCCGTCATCCCTGATGTTCGGCCATGCTGCCTGGGGTAGATGGGAGTTGGGGGCCCAATGCCATCTGGAAGGCCGGTGGGGCTCTCTGCTTGCAGCAAACCTAACAACTCACAGATAGTGGTAAATGCCCTTTCAGAGTAAACACACAACTTTTACACACACACCTTAACCTCCCTGTATATACATTGCTTCCTGTATTTATTCCACGCTGCCCACTTGGGACATCTGATTCTTAAAACACACAGCCTGCGTTTCTAAGGACAGGTCTGCAGGATAATAAAATGATTTTAAAGGGCCGGGGCCGTATAACTTGACCAGCACATGCCCCTAACCATTGTGAACAGTAACTCTGCAAGAGGCCTGAAGGGTGGCCTCCTTAGGAAAGTTACACTGCTGACAGGGTTCCTTTCCAGGTGGGCAGAGGGGTGTTTGGGGAGAAGAGGGGAACCATGACAGCTAAACCGGTTTCCAAAGCTCGCTGTGTAGATACAGGCTTGGAAATGGGGAATTGCTGGACAACCTTAAACCAAACCGAACTCCAGTCGCCTTTGCAATGCGAGGGGATACGGCCATTGGAGTTACCCCTTAGGGGCGAAGGGGGTGGGGGAGAGAGAGAGGTCTGCCCTCCCCAGCCCTCCTTAAAGGAACAGCGCTTCACCACACCTGAAAGGCAGCGCTAGCTGACCGCCACTCAAGAAATGCAGCTAGTGCCTCAGTGCAAGATCTCCAAGGTCAGTGGGTGCTTCCAAACCCTTGCCCAGTCCTCCACGGGGAACTTGCAGATTAAAAAAACACACAGTGGTGCTCACCTTTTGCAGGAGAAGAGCTAACCTGAAGATGAACATGTTATAAATACTCTAACCACTAGGCTCAGGAGAGTTTTCACATTTACTTGCCGGCCAGCCCCCTCCACCCCCATCCCTCGCCCAGGGTATCGTTTCCCTATTGAGACCGCGGCGACGGGAGTCTGCTCAGAGCAGGTCCGGCAAAATGAGGCCCGGGGGTTTGGGTTCCACGCAGTTGATCCAGAAGTTGGCACAGCTGGCGTGGTACTGGTGTCCTCCGTAGGCGAGCCTGAAATTGTCCGTTTCCGAGTTGAAGGCCTAGGGAGGGAGGAGCGAGACAAAGACACCCGTGTGAGAAACTGACGGCCACGTTCCCCGTGGGCCGAGGCCCCTGCCGCAGGGGAGGACCACACCGATGGTGGCAAATTCGATTCCGGAGAAGCGCTCGGGGTGCAGAAGCGGCAAAGCCAAAATGTCAGGCAGCTCCACCTCAAGGTGCCCAGAGATCCTGAAGTGACGGTCCCCAGCACCTTGAGGTGGTGACTCCCGACGGAACAGATTTCCCTCACTTTTCCTGTCACTATCTCGTAGCCTAGCCTACCTCACAGGGTTGTTGCGGGAGAGCCAAATGTATTCTCGCCTTGAGCTCCTTGCAGCAAAATAAATCATCCCAATGGCAAACCCATAAGGGAGGAGCGTTGGAGCCCTTTCACCCAAGGGCCGAATTCAATTTGGGGAAAGCATTTAGGGAGTGCCTTCTGGTGGTGGGCGGGGCTGGAAGCAACAGGGGCGGGGCCAAAATACTAAAAAACAGCAGCACAGTTTAGAAAGCTCTTCCTTCCAGCAACCCAGCCTGAAGGGAGGCATTTCAGCCTTCTACCATGAGGAAAAACACACAAAAGCCCAGAAACCGCCAAATAATCAGTGGAGGGGGAAAAGGGGAAGAGGGCGTGGCCTTCTGGGAAACCCCAGAGGGCCGGACTTGGCCCACGGACCTGAGGTTCAACACCCCTGACTTCTAAGAACAGGACATTTTGTATCTAGCTTCCCGTGTTCTCTTCAGCCACTGCCACAGAACTGTTGACGTGGCGTCCGGACAGATGTAGGTGAACTCCAGGAAAAAGCCAAGAAAGGAGGGTCCGAAGCGTTACAACGATCGTGTGCTTTCAAACCGTTGCAGTGGCTTGGATATCAAGCAGGATGGCGTACTCTGCCACGTCCAACCCACCTTCATATCGCCAACGTTTGCTTCGCAGCGAACACCTCGACCGCTAATACCAAACTCAGGTGGTGAGTGCCAAAAGAAACGGAGCCACAAGAAGGCTACTGAGAATCTAGTGGGAGGTATTGGCAGGTTCAAGGTTTGTAGAAATACAAACATAAAAAAAGGAAGAAAAGGAACCCTAAAAGGATTTTTAAAAAAAAACCTCAAAAAAGTCAAGTGGCAATTAAACGCATTCAGTAGCTGTTGAACGTTGCGTGTCAGTTCAAGGACAGAGGGGGGGGGGAAATTAAAACAAGGAGGTGCAGGCCGAATGCCCTGCTTGAGCCTCTAACAAGAGAGAACTCTTTTAGCTTGAGGGCTGAATTCAATTATGAAGAAGCATTTGGGGGGGGGGGGTTCAAAGGAAAAAGGGGGCACAGCCAAAAATACCAGCATATTTTAGCTTTTAGCTCTTCCTGCCAGTCATTAAGCTGTAGGAGAAACATTTCAACCTTTTAAAATTGTGCCAGGAAACCGCGGAAGGATCGGCCACTGGGGCAGTGGAGGCTGGGGGCTCCGATGTCGGTAGGGCTGCGAATCTGCTCCGGGTTTCAGTCCGAACCTGTCAGAACTCTAACGGAGCTCTCCCAAGGCTCTTCCGCGTAGGGGGTTGGCTAAAACTGGGAGTCAAATAACCGTGACTTGAGACTAGCGAGAAAACGGTTGCATTTTCTCCCCCCTAACCGTGCACGTGAAATCTCTTTTAACCCAGCTGCTAGACGAATCAGAATCATCCTTCCTTCAATAAAGCGCCGTTCACAAAAACCTTAGAACGTGGGCGTTTCTTTAAAAAAGAACCTGACCGCCCCCAGACCTCCATTTTGTATCGCCATCAGAAAAGGCCTTTATTTCTTGACACACAGCGTAGATTAACGTCACGGCCCCGGCCCCTTACACGACGGGCACACAAGAATGGATATGTAGAACCAGCTACAAGGACAATTTGACCACCACATCGCAACACACACCAGCACGAGGCAAAGCGAACCCACAGAGCAACGGGCATGCCGACAAGACAAGAGGTGAAGCCACGCCAGGGCCGGGTTAGTCGATTAGAGTCCAGAGGTTAGAGAGAGACACACACAGACCCTGTTCAGATGACACGCTAAGCCACGGGGGTGTTAAGCATTTTGGGCTAAACGTTACGGCTTAACGTGTCGTGCGATCCATGACTTAGCAGCGTGTTGTGTGAACCATTCCTAACCAACGGTTTACACACGCTTCGCTAACCGTTCGCTGCCAAAGGGTTAGCGGCCGAACCATGGCTTCGCGTGTCGTCTGAACAGGCCCACATAGAATCTGTGACTGGGTGCAATGGAGGGGAGGGGTTGCGTTTCTGCTGCCACCCTGCTGTGGGCACATATGAAAAAGAAAGCGTTTATGGGTCCATACTTCTCTAGGATGGTCTTCTGCAGGCGTCTCTTCTTTCTGAAAACAACGTCGAAACCAGAAAAGGGTCAACACCATGGACAAAAGCTGGCAGCCTGCCCGTTTCAAGGTTCCCTGCTCCACTCGGTGGGGGCATTTCGCAGCACTCATTTTTATCCATCGTCCATAGGGTTTGTGAGGTTGCCAAGTCGGGGGCCTGGTTTGCACAACACGACAACCCAGGGTCTAAGGTCCCCATTGGAAGTCAAGCCTTACTAGAATATTAAGGCCGCATTGCCGGGCCTGTGTATTAACTGGGGTGGAGCTTCATAGGGAAATTGGCTTAAGTTTTAGTTAGTATTAGGAACCGCAGCTTCTATGGCCTGTTTGGTGGTAGTAGTGACAACACAGAAAACTTGTTTCTAAAGGAACAGTAACGCTAAGGCGATGCATGGGATGCTAGAGATTCTGAGCTATGAGAAGAACTTTGCATGCTGGCAGTTTCGAGCTATGAGAAGAACTTTGTGTTGCTAAGTAACAGGATATATAAACACAGCTGAGAGCAGCTGTGAGTGGCTGTGGGGGGAGCGGCAGCATTGAAACATATCACTGCTGAAGAGGTTAGCACGGAGGCCTCAGGTAAGTCCCATGGTTCGAGGGAGAAGTGCCTGGAGGGGGGAGCCCAGAGAGGAGGCCAGGCGACTCACCGGTACACGTGAATGCCTCACGTAAGTCCCACAGGTTGGCGGGCAGGTGAGCAGAGGAAAGTGGCTGGGAGGGAGTGGGGGGGAAGTGGCTGGGAGTCCAATGGACACCTGGTTGGCCTCATGCCCAGCTTTTCCGGGTGCCCTTGGAAAAACCGGAAAAGTATGAAACTGAGCAATAAGGTACTAGCATGCAGATAATCTGCACGAGTCAAGCTAGTCAGAAATAATATGCTTCCTTGCTTTATTCCTTTTTAATAAAATGCTCTATATTTTTGTTCACTGTCCTTCTACCTCTGATCTATCCGCCTCACTCCTAATGCCCGCCCCTCCCTTTTAGGTAAAAAGGGGAGATCCAATGGGGAGGGGTCGTTTGACGGTGGCAGCGGAGGTCATCAGTGGGACAATCCCCCACTTGTGGTGGCAATAGGCCGTTGTGACGTCCAAGACCACCCTGTCCCCTCCCTTCCATCCTGCCACGATAAATGTGGATCCTAAACCAGTTCCAAGGTCCGAACTCCACCGTGAGATCTACTCCGCAGAAACGTGGAAATAACGTACGTCTTTATTTGGGGGGAAGACCTTGTCCCCTGCCTGTTGGCTCCCCTCCGGCCCAGAGACGCCCCTAGGATGACAGGAACCTCCTCTCCAGCTGGGAGACCACTGCCAAGAGGCATCGTACGAAATGCTTGGGTGGCAGAGTGCTCGAAAGCCCTCCTATGCAGCTTTTTATTAGAAAAAAACACCAAACCCAGCTTCGATAACTTCATCTGATGCTCCAAGTGACTGTTAACGTTAGTGGAGTAAATGCGGCAAAAAAAATTAGGCGAGCCAACGTAAAAAGGGGGCTGCTTTGGGAGTGAGCGACAGTGCGCCGTCTCGACTTACTTTGCTCCGGGAATTTACATTTAAGAGGCACACCCCACAGGCCAGGTCGTGGGCGTTTTTAATCCCTGGACGAAGCATGCAAGAGGAGAAATCCAACGAATTTTCATCAGGCTACAGGAGGAAAAAGAGAGAGAGAGAGAGAGAGAGAGAGAGAGAGAGAGAGAGAGAGAGAAACAGCTGATTTTTATAGGATTGTGGGAAGGTGTCTCACACCTGGCCAGAGTATTTCCCTTCAAGTCCAATTCAGTCTCCTCTGCTTGGCAGCGCCTCTCCATCAGGACATTAAAAAAGCCCTGCTGGATCAGACCAAGGGTCTATCTAGTCCAACGTTCTGTTCACACAGTGGCTGCCCGGCTGCCCACGGGGAAACCACAAGCAGGACGTGCATGCAATAGTAGCCTGCTCCCCACGTTCCCCAACAACTGGTGTACACCGTCTCGAATACTGAGGTAGCTGCTGCTCGCCTTGTCCTCCATGAGTTTATCCAACTCTCTCTTAAAATCATGCAAATGGGTGTCCATCATGACATCTTGTGGTAGCAAATTCCATAGTTGAACTCTGCACTGTGTGAAGAAGTCCTTCCTTTGCTCTGTCCTGAATCTCCCACCCATCATCTTCATGGGAAGACCCCGTTGGGTTCTAGTATTAGAAGAGAGGGAGAAAAAATCTCCCTATCCACATTCTTCATACCATGTATAATTCTGTACGCTTCTATCATGTCTCCCCTTAGCCTCCCTTTCTTCCTGTTAAACATTCCCAGATAGGAGAGTTACTCCAGTCCCTTGATCACTGGCTAAGAGCAGCCTCTCCCAACCTGGAGTCCTTCAGATGTGTTGGACTACAACTCCCAGCAGCCTCCAGCCAGCCCACACATCTGTAAGGCATCTGGTTGCAAAAGGCTTCTCCAGGGTCTCAGGCCAAGAGAAAGGTCTTTCCCATCAACTGCTTCCTGATCTTTCGATCCGGAGAGGAGTCTGGGTATTTCTGCAAACAACGCAGATGCTGTAACCACTGGGATATATTCCCTCCCCAAACCTATGCACAGGCAAAAAAAAATCTACGATAAGAGGCAGATGAAGACCTTTTTATTCTCTCAGTATTTTAACACTTAATTTTAACTTAAATTTAAATTTTACTGTTTTAACTCTGTATTTTAATCTTATATCAATTTTGCTGCGTGGTTTTATCCTGGTTGTGCTTTTTATACTGTATTTTGTAATTGTGCTTTTAACCTGTTGGTTGTTTTATTGTGGTTTTAATTTTTGTGAACCGCCCAGAGAGCTTCGGCTATTGGGCGGTATAAAAATGTAATAAATAAATAAATAAATAAATGTCAGAAAACAGTTGGCAATGGTCATCCCTACTGTAGTTACATCACACTTAGACTACTGCAATGCTCTCCACCTGGGGCTACCCTTGAAGCCATAAAGACTGATCTCTTCCGGCAGGCCTACCCAGTTGAATTTTAAGATGCCCTTTTTAATGATGTGCTGCTTTTAATGATGCACTGGTTTTAAATGTTTTAATTAGTTGTATGTACCTTATGGTGTTTTTAATTGTGTTGTACCCCACCTCGATCCAGAGGGAGAGGCGGGTAACTATTATTATTATTATTATTATTATTATTATTATTATTATTATTATCTGGAAGCTACGATTGGTGAAAAACGCGGCAGTGGAGCTCAGTATTGGGACCGTATTAAATCAATCTTGAAAGACTTGCACTGGTTGCCTATTGCTTTCCAGGCTCAATTCAAGGAGTTGGCTTTAACCTCAAACGCCCTAAGAGAGCAACTCTATGGCCCCTAGAGAGCGTTTGGGATGCCATAGGTTAGCTCGGATTCCTGGATCCAAGGTCAGAGACAGTGCTTTGAGCTCGGAGCCAGCAGTCCAAGCTCCCTTCCCCCTTGCATCTGACGTTGAGAGAACTGCACCAACTGCTTCACCGAGCTCCCAAAAGTGACCTCGGAGAGGAGGCTGGGTGGGGAAGAGAGGGGACTGGAGAAACAGGAATACAAGCTAACCCCAGGGCCTCCCCAGCTTCCTTCCCTCCCACTCTGCAGAAGCCTAGCTAGATGGGCAAAAATGCCCATCTAGCAAAAATACAGAATGGGAGAAGTTCGGAGGTGACAACCGCCTCCACGCTCCTCCACTCCGCATAGGATACGATTGTGCCCTAAATGGCTTAGCACCTGGCTATCGAAGGGACCATCTCTCTCACCATCAACCTGGCCAAGTATTAATATCTACAGGGGAGGCCCTTTTGAGGGCACCATTACCCAGAGAGGCCTGTTTGCTGGGCAGTCATGAAAAGGCTTCTTCCTGTATTGCTCCCAAACTGTGAAATGTGCTCCCCAGAGAACTACGATTAGGGCAAGCTCTTACAGCTTTTATGGAGTGTGAAGATGCATCTTATTGATTTAGGAAATTAAATTACGTAGCTTGAATATTTTAATGCTTAGTTGTTTTTCTAGTCCTTGAATTTTTTTTAAAAAAAAATCTTTCAGGGTTTTATATGTTTTAAAATGTTGCGCACCGCCTTGGTTGGTTGGTTTTCGGCAAATCACTTAGTTTATCAATGTTAATCAATGAACAAATCTTACGGTCAAAGCGGCGAGCGACATGAAGCTGATCAAGTTGTTCCACACTTTATCGATGTCCTTCAGCAGCAGTTGGAGCTTCTCGCTACAGACCGCCGTCGCTTTGATGCCGAGCTCCACCCGTTTCGTGACTCTGTAGACCTCGACGACCCCTGCGAAGAGTTCGAAAAAGAACCATAGAATAGTAGAGTTGGAAGGGGCCTAGAAGGCCATGGAGTCCAACCCCCTGCTCAAAGAGTCACTGGGCAAGCTGTTTCACGGAGCTTTTGTACCGTGAGCGGGGAGCAGAGGGTGATCACATGTGCATTTGGCTTCTCTGGGAGGAATTAATGTAGTAGCCAGAAGCAAACTAAAACAAATGTGTGAATTTTCAAGCCTTGTTCGCAGGCTGCGACGTTGTGCCTATCTCACCTCTCGGTGATGCCGGCGCACCTGCGTGTGCGCGCGCATGCATGCCGGCGTCACCGAGAGGGGATGGAATTCGCCCACTGCACGGGTACGTCTCCTCCATCGCAGAGCAGGGATACAGAATTGGATCCCTGAATTGCCTAGGCCAGGGGTGGGCGGCTTGTAGCCTTCCAGGTGCTTTGGTCTACAACTCCCATGATCCCTCACCATTGGCTATGTCGGCTAAGGGTGATGGGACTTGCTGGCCAAAACGTTTAGACGGCCGCAAGTTGCTCAATCTGGCCTAGGCAACGAGCGATTCACTGACCTTCTCGCACTGAGCTATGACATTAAAGGTGGAAAAACAAAATGGCAGTGTTTGTGACGCAGAAGATACACACCTAATGGTATATTGCGGGGGACAGACAGACGGCGACTTTGGGGAGAGAGGATTTTGCACATTCCCCAGCGCCCCCCCCCCCCAAATGTCGCCAACAATTTTCTGCTGGCCGATACTTTGGTTCAACCCTAATATAAACCTCATTAGAACAGGTTTGGGCGTCTTCCAATAGAACGTTTCGCAGTCAAAGGTTCAGGTTTGCGCTGATCAGCTAGATAGCTTTCCCTGAGCCGTATCTGTAAATAGGGTCGTAGACTCTTTGCCTGCTCAGTTTTGCCTGAAGCCTTTTCCTCCAGGGTCTTGCATAGAGAACGGTCTTTCTCCCCCACCACTTGCTACCTCGATGTAGATCCATTCTGGATCTTGCCTGGGGATCCAACTCTAGAAGCATCTCATAATAATGGCTGACCAATTCCAGTGTAACGTTTTCGTTATCACACACACACCCTCCGAAAATACTGAGCCTTGCAAGTACAGAATGTTACGTTTTCTAAGCGAAAACCTTCGCTTTCAGGTTTTTAACTTCCGTCCAACGTAGGCTAGAAACTGCCAGCCTGTCGGGAACCAAGAGAAAAGCATCGGATTCTCAAGGAGTAGGCCCTGATCAACCCCGTGAAATGGGTGGGGCGGGTGGGATTGCTTCTCTTCTTGCTTGGTCCTAGATGTTTAAGACCCAGCCGCACGCCAGCGGCATGTTTAATTCTTGTTAATTCCTCAAATGAATGAGATATGGTCAAAATAATAATCATACCTAATAAATATTCCATGCCTTGCGCAGACTGGATCACTTCTGTGCACACAGAGGAGCTGCTGATGCCGTTCAGGGTGTCGTTTGCCTTCCTGATGATCTTGCAGGAAAAAGAGATTTCTTTATTATATATATTATAATATTATCTTTATTATATATCTATCCTGGTTTTCCACCACTGCATGGAGAATGGTGCACGCAGCGGTTTCCCCCAGGCGGTCTCCCTTCCAGGTCCTGACCGGAACCACACCTGCTTAGCTTCAGCAAAGTCACTGCCTCCCAGGTCTCCACACTACGCCAGCCTCCTGAAACCCGGCCACCCTCCCAATGTGTCAGGACTGCAATTCTCATAATTCCCAGCCAGCATTAGCCACGTTGGCTGGGAATTATGGAAGTTGCAATCCAAAGGGTGCACTTTGCCTCCTATAATCAATCCAACCACAACAGGAGATGACAAAACTGTCTAACTCCACCGTTGTGTAACTGTGGGCTCCCATGGAGTGGAGTAAAATCCATCGTGATGTTTGATTGACAGTTCTTCCACCCTCTCTCCTCCCCGGGTCCTCCCGATGGTATCCCATCAGCCATTGCTGGAAAAAAAACCCAATCCCAGCAGCTCTCCTAGAGCGGCACTCACTCCTTTCGCCGCTCTTGCCAGGGAACTCTGTAGCCAGTGGAAAAAATCAACTCAACGCAACAGAAAACACGGAGCCCTCCACACGACACGCAAAGCAACGGTTGTGCAGGAACTCTCCTCTGCACAGTGTGGATATTCTGCGTGGAGTGTTTTCCAGAAAAACTCCACCATGGGGTGGAGCTCTCCCACCAGACAACACATTTCTCAACGGTTGTGTAAAAACTCCACTGTAGAATTCTAAAACCACCACTGAGAAACGTGTTGTCTGAACTGAGCCATGTTGTCTTTTACTGATTCAGGAATCTCCTGGCTACTGAACATATTTTAAGTATGACTGCTTTCCGGATGTTGATGTGGATTTATTTTCATAGTCCCAGTTTCTGAAGGTTTTCTGTATTGCTTTTTTTAAAATATGTGATGCTGGTGAATGATGTAACTAAAGGAATCATTGTGACCTTTTCCTGCAGCCATAGTCCTTTAACTTTGATAGCCAGTGGTGTATATTTTTCTGTTTTCCTCTTCCTTTTCTATAACACTTTTGTCATTAGGTATTGCTATGTCAATGAGGTATGTGCATTATTATCATCATCATTATCATCATTTCATGAAATTGTATACTCTCATTTTATTTTGTATGGCTTTTATTTTGTTTTGATTGTCATTTTGTTGGTTTTTATACCTGCAAACCATGCAGAGAAGGTCAGTTATAGGGTGGGCCCATGGTCTGACTTAGTAGAAGGCAACTTTGCAAATAGATGGTATGGAAATTCCGTTAACTCCATTTCTGGAGATTAAAGACAGACTAACGTATTGCTGCTTTTTTACAGAGGGGTCACAGCTGTTGTTGTTTTTACCTCTGCTGTGGGTCTAACTCTGTAATCCCATGTTTATGTAAGTGTACAATGATGGGTCCAATGATGGTTCAGCTAGGTTTTGCTCCTTCCACTTATTTCGTCTGTCTTCTTTTATTGCTTAAAATAGGGGTGGGCAATTTGGGGGTGAGGGCCCCCCATTTTCAACCCCTCCCTCAGGCTACATTCTTGGCTCGGCAGCAAAAAATACAATAACGTTGGTGGCTTGACTCCAAAATTCGGTGGCAAACAGCTACAGAGCCTTTATAAGGCCAGATTTTGCTTGAAAACAAGCTAAGGGCACAGGGCTATGAATGTTTAGACAGGAAGAAAAACACCTACAAATCCCAGCATGCCCCGTGGTTGGGGCACGCTGGGAGTTGTATGACTTTTTCTGTCTAAACCTGCAGAGGATTGCGCTCTAAGTTTATCCTTTTGAATGCTCCATAGCAGCTTGCTGCTGAATTTTGGTGGCAAAGCACCATGGTGTTTGGGGCATGTGGCCCGCCCCGATGTAAAGTGACACACACATTTGCTGGTATCTCCATGCCTTGCCTTATCTATATATATATAAAACGCTTAGGTATGTTTCCATACAGGCTTCAGCTGTTACAGGTTGCTAAGCAACAGTAACAACGTGTAACTTCAGCTGATACAGGTTGCTAAGTCCCTCGCCTGACTCCTCCGGGCTTTCCAAGGTAATCCTACCCCCCTTTCTGCCTCTTCGCTCCCGCTCCACAAAGGGGCAGCACCACGATCCGGAGCATGAGCGAGGCACGGCCGGGGCCCTTGGTGGCTGGGTGGGAGACTGCTTGCCTGCTGCGAGCCCAGGCCCCGGCCTACTCTCTTGTGAGCTGGGCGGGCGGCCCAAGGCTGACAGGAACCCTGGGGAGAAGGGGACACCTGCTCCCCCTCCCCCCGACTTCCCTGCCCCCAGGACTGCCATACAGCACTGTATCGGCGGCCTCCAAGCAGCCCGCGCTCCCGCGATGATATTTAATTAATAAACTTTAAGATATGCTACAACGGCGTATGTTACGCCGGGTACAGCTAGTTTATATTAAAAAAAAGAAACACAAACATTTTAAGAAACAGTTGCAAAACTGTTCTGGTGATGCACAAGCACATGCATGTGTGAGTTTATTTATTTATTTACAATATTTATATACTGCTGCCCATCAAAATTTCAGAGCGGTGTACAAGATAAAATAATAATAAAAAACAGAATAAAAACACATTAGATTTTTTTTTTTTTAAAGGCAAAATGCAAAGTTGGTGTTTACCAATCAGCACTGTCCACAGCCGGCTTTTCTGTGTTCAAATTGGGACACACTGAAAAGCTGCAGAATGTGGAGTTCTCCCACCTCCAGTGTTCACCCCAGAAGATGAAAAGATGCATTTGAAGCGGATGTTGGGAAGTCCCACCCCCGCACTGCCCTAATTGCTCTAAGTCTCGCCCTCAATTTTGGATGCTTACCGTCCCAAATCACCATGACAAGCAAGCAACGGATACGAAAAGGAGGAGGGAGTAATTTTGGTAGAAGCTGACGACATACTTACTTGGAGGGCACTTTCCAAGCATCGCTGCCATTCATAGGCATATCTCTCACTTTCCTAGGGAGGAAAAAAGCAGAGAATTCGGCAGGGTTCCAAAATATAAAACAGGCACCTAATTGATGGGTAGCATTCCCACCCACCCACCCCTGCTTTCCTCTGCACAAAGGTAGTCAAAAGTAGGCGAAGACTTCCAGAGAGATGCAGGCGGCTTTCAATGGACTCCCATCTGCAAACACTGGGAAGTGGCCACGGTCCAGAGTTTTCATTCCCTAGCTAACACTGGCTGGAAATGCAGAAGGATGAGGAGACTGACCTAGGCAGAAAGCCCCCCATGTGTCTGGACGGCAGTGTTGAAATCTGACTTCCCGGACCCAAGGCACAAATCCCAGTAAAATATTTTATTGCAGTAATTCCATAAGCCTCCACAGTCCCGATAAAGACCCCATAAATACAATGTAGTTCCTTGACCCAATAAATACAATGTATTTCCTTGACCAGAATCAGTTCATGAGTATCACCACCAAAAACAACAAAAACCCACCAAAAATCAGTCCTGGGCTTAACACACAGAATAAAGAGAATCTAGAGATCTGGGTTCTAGTCCCCACTCGGCCCTGGAAACCCACTGGGTGACTTTGGGCCAGTCACAGACTCTCTCAGCCCAACCCACCTCACAGGCTTGTTGTTGTGAGGATAACATGGAGAGGAGGATTCTGTACACCACCTTGGGTTCCTTGGAGGAAAAAAGGCAGGATAGAAATGTAAGAAATAAAATAAATAAATAAATAAATAAAATCCACATACGTTCCCAGTTTCAGGAAAACCAGGGTTTTTTCCAGGTTACCAAGACTTAAATACAGGAGAGAGGCCGCTAAAGATGACACTGACTCAGTTCAGACAACATGTTTCTCTACGCAGTGGGAAAACACCACTCAACAGTTGCGCATGAGCGCTCCAGCGAAAGAGGTAGGTGTGTGTGGGTTTTTTTTAAAAATCCCTGCTTCCCCATCCCCAGGATCTTTATGCCCCGTGCCCGGTTCCCTGCGTTTACTCACAAGGAGCCGGGTCAAACCGGGACAGCCGCCCACACGTCCCGCAGTCTCGGGACGATCCCAGGACTGCAGGAAAAACTGGGATTAAAGCCATCCCAGCTATCCCGGGGCAAGGCATTATCCCTCCCTGCCCCCAGGATTCCCTGTGCCTCATGTGGACAAACAGGGATGATCCCGAAGCGATCCCCGGGATATCACCCCGTCTAGCCATGCCCTCAGAGTTGGTGTCGCAGGTTATAGCTCCCAGCGGACTGGGACAAGGTCTCTCAGGCAGGGATCAAAAGCATCAAAGTAGCCCCAGCTGAACCCCCAAAAGGCTACACGTTCAGCAAAATCAAACGCTCACAGGGCCTTCCTGGGTTTCCATCACTTCAGCTTGCAGGTGGGAGAAACCTCATTTTTCCAAATGCTTCCCCCCCTCTCTATAAAAACACAGCTCCCTGCATGTAGAAAACAAGCACACCAGGGAAAGGAAGAGACTACAACTTCTCCCCACAACGCCTCCAATTTTCATTACCTTAGTAGTTTTGTTTTAGTAACTTTTTATCGACTTACAACTAAGAGGCCCTCCTCCAGGTGCCCCTGCCACATGAGGTGAGGCAGGTGCCTATGAGAGACGGGGCCTTTTCAGTGGTGGCATCCCCTTGTGCAAGAGGCTCACACAACCGGGATAGTCCTTCTGGCACCAGGCTTTTTAAATTCTCCCAGGCAGGTTTTGAGTGTTTTATTCTGCTGCTGGTTTTATTTTGGTTTTAACTGCTGGAATGGATTTGTTCTTTGCACCTGGTTTTATCTTGGTTTTATTCTGCCCGGTTTTCTTTTTTTATTATTTTCGATGTTTGTATTTTATGTTTTAAGTGTATTGCACACCATCCAGAGAACTTTAGTTATTGGGTGGTTTGAAAGAACGAACGAACGAACAAAAAGAGTATCTGGGAATGTATAACATCTGCAATCTGAAGTGGTACAGTCCAGAAAGGACTCCACCATGCCAGGATTTTGCATAGCTTTGCAGCACAAGCTGCCCAGATGCACTTTCTTAGCTTAATGTATTTCTGCCCTGCTGCTGATTTTATCCTGGTCCTGCTTTTATATTGCATTTTATAACATGTTTTTATACTGTGCGTTTTATACTTTGAATGGTTTTAATTTTTGTGAACCGCCCAGGGAGCTTCAGCTATTGGGCAGTATAAAAATGCAATAAATAAGTAAATAAAATAAATTATAGCCTCTCTTTTCCAAGCAACGCCGTCTTTGCCGGATCACTCCTTACCTCGACTTCCCCTGTAAGGTCTTTGTACTTGTCCCTGATGACAGGCAGGGCAGGCTTCTCGCTGAGGGTATTGGATCGATCACGGAAGGGCTGTTCCGCAGGCGGCAAAGGCGAGGAGTGGTTGATCTCCCTGTCCCCCAAGCTCAGGCTCCGTTTGTGAGATCCTGGAAGGAAATGCAAGCGTTGAAAGTCGGGGTGGGTGGGGGTGGCGGCAGCGTACGGCCCAATTCTGTACGTGTGTAAAAGGACAGAGACAGACCGTGTTGCACTGCGGGGCGGAACTCCGCTCCCTGAGAGTCAAAACTCCAACTAAAAAAGAAAAATCAGGTTCCTTGTAGTAATGGTGGTAAAGTTAAGTTTCTAAGGGTGCAGGGTAGGGACGGGAAGCCGGAAGGGAAGCGTGGCTCAGTGGTGGAGTCCCTGCTTTGCATGCAAAAGGTCTCAGGTTCGATCCCGGGTAAGACAGGAAAAACTCCTGCCTAAAACCCTGGGGAGCTTCTGCCAGAAGCCCATTCAGAAGATGGCCCATTCAGAAGACACCTTAAACCATGGCTTTAACCATGGTGAATAAGGCCTTTTGCTTTATTCACCGTGGTTAAAGCCATGGTTCTGAACACAGCCTGGTTTTCTGCTTAACCACCATGGTTAAAGCCATGGTTTAAGGTGTCTTCTGAGCCTGGCTTTCTGGCTTAGCCACCGTGGTTAAAGCCATGGTTTAAGGTGTCTTCTGAACACAGCCTGGCTTTCTGGCTTGACCACTGTGGTTAAAGCCATGGTTTAAGGAGTCTTCTGAACGGGGCCAGTGTCAACAATACTAGCCTAGCAAACACCATGGCAGGGAGCCTGGCAAACACCATGACAGGTGTGTGTGGGCACACTGGTGCCTGTGGGCACCATGTTGGAGACTCCAGGATCAATCTGAACAGTTAATTGAGTGAACACTGCAGCCACAATAAAAATTAATACGAGGACAATCACTTAATTCAGGGAACAGCCCTACTTGGTGCTGTGGGGAGTCTTCTTGCGTCTTTTTATTTGTTTGTGAATCCAGGAGCAACCTGGGCTTCCCCACACCTTTATTTTATTTACTATTTTTATTTATTATTACATTTATATACCACCCCACAGCTGAAGCTCTCTGGGCAGTTTGCAAAAGGTAAAAACAGTGGACACTAAAAACAAACATACAAAAATTTAAGACCATCAAAAGCATAAAAACAACAATATCCAGCAATATCGCTAGTCGGGTGGCAAAACCAAATAACAATGAGGATGCTCACCTTGAACAGAGAGGTCGAAGGTCGCCAGCTCATTCTTGATCATCTCTTCGCTGGACTTCACTTTCCCTTGGGAAGTAGCCAGCAAGAAGTCAAACTTGGTGATCTTCGGCTTTTCGCTCTGAAACTCGCCAAAGTCGTCCGCGCCTTCTTTGGCGGCTTCCAAGGAGACGCCGGCCTCTCGGGCGGTCCCCGTGGCCGAGCCCTCCGCCGAAGGTCGGGCAAATGCCCCGAAGTCTTCGACGTCATCGTCACTCTGATCCGTAGACCGAGGTTCGGAATCTTTGAAGTTGGCACAGGGCGAAAACTTCCCGTCCCGGAGAGCATCCTCGCTAGCAAAGGTTGTCACTTTGGAGACGGTGGTCATGGTGATATTTTCCGAGCTGCCAAAAAAGGTCTCCTTCTTCTGGAGGACGGAGGTAGCCAAGGAGGATCCACTTCCTGCCGGAGGGGGGAAGGAGGTGGACTTCCTGCTCGGGTAGACGTCTTCCTTATCGGACCAATCATAGCTGGGGAAACTACTTAGAGCAGAGCCATTGCTGTAGTTTCCAAAAGGGGCACACTTCAAGTCGTCAAGATCTAAAGAGAAGATCAAAAGCCCAACAGTTAAGAGCGGTGGCGGAACAGTGTCCCAAGTCCGGTCCAAAGAACGTGGTGCCAAACCAGTGCACACGAAAGCATCTCAAGGGTCGGCTCCTTTTACCCAAACAAGATCAACACCCAATCTTTGGCAATCGAAAGCGGAGTGGGCAGGGCCTAAGGAGCAGGGGCTTTGTGATGGCACCAAGACAACAGAATACCTTCCCAAGGGACACTTGCCTGTCCCCAACTTTATGAGCCTTTCAGCAGGAAGCTCAGGTATATATTATTTCTAGTGGGCTTTCCTTCGATACTGTTAGGACAGGGGTGAGAAACTCTTTCAGCCTGAGGACTGAATTCAAATTCAGAGTAGCTATCAATGGCTGAGTTCAAGCAGTGGGAGGGGGTGATATTAGGATCAAGCTTGTTCTTTCTAGTGTGGGAAAAAGGTTTTTCTTTTTGGGGGGGGTCAATCGGAATCAGAAGAAGGACTAGGAATTTACTAGCTAACACAGGAAGTGTTTGGGGGGGAGATTCTCTAAGACCCTTTAGGAGTCAAGGATGAATCTTCCCATGAGCTTATCACGGAGAATACAGATGGCTCAGAGACCATTTCCACCCCCACTCCTGAGAACTCAGCCTCTGTCTAAGGGGGAGGGGACATCGGAGTTGACAGATCCCAGGGTCAAGCAGGCAGAATTGAGAGGAGGTGGTAGGTGGTCTCTTAGGGTAGCAGCTCGTAAGAGTCTCCTCCCAAAAGACCCTCCGTGAGCTAAAGTGCCTGATAGATTATAGGTAAAAGTCCTGCTTTAGCCTATTTTTGTTAGCTAGATTAGGCTTAGAGGATAGCTTCACGCTCCCCTTCAGGTGTGAAGAGATGTCTATTTGTTGGAGAAAGCTTTGTGGATGACACAGTGGATGTCTTCGTTGTCTCGCATCAGCGGGAGGGCTTGAAATCATGACAGGTGAAGGCAAAAGGGGGCAGGTCAAAATACAAAAAAATACCAGCCTATTTGAGCTTAAGCTCTTGCTGCCAGTAACGAAACCTTAGGAGAGGCATTTCAACCTTTTAGAATGGACGAAAAACAGCACAAAAGCCAGGAAAACATCACATGATCAGTGGTCAGGGGAAAGGGGTGGAACCTACTGGGAAACTCCAGAGGGCCAGATTTGGTCTTCCGGCCTAACATTCCCCACCCCTGTGTTATGGTGGTGCTGCCATTTTACAACCCGCATTTCACAACCCAACAACAAACCATGGGGTCTCTTCATGAGTTGTTCGTGGTTAACAAAATATGGTTGGCTAGCACAGCTGGGTTCAGACAACAAAACAACCCACAGTTCAACGACAACCTGCACTCAACCACAAGTGTGGGTTATCCTGTTGTGTGAACCCAGCCGCTGAGTATAAAGGCGTTGGGATGTGTGTCAAGTGCTCCGCACACATCTCACTGGATTAAAATTAAATTTCATTCCTGATTTCTTGCTCCAAGCAGGGCTAATAAGGGTTTCAGTACAAACGCATAGCTTTTGCCTTGAAAAGCTGGGGAGGGAAACATCAAACCTCCTCCCCTGCCCCCTGAAACATAGAATAGCAGAGTTGGAAGGGGCCTACAAGGCCATCGAGTCCAACCTCCTGCTCAATGCAGGAATCCACCCTAAAGCATACCCGACAGATGGTTGTCCAGCTGCCTCTTGAAGGCCTCTAGTGTGGGAGAGCCCACAACCTCCCTAGGTAACTGGTTCCACCGTCGCACTGCTCTAACAGTCAGGAAGTTTTTCCTGATGTCCAGCTGGAATCTGGCTTCCTTTATCTTGAGCCCGTTATTCCGCGTCCTGCACTCTGGGAGGATCGAGAAGAGATCCTCGCCCTCCTCTGTGTGACAACCTTTCAAGTATTTGAAGAGTGCTATCATGTCTCCCCTCAATCTTCTCTTCTCCAGGCTAAACCTGCCCAGTTCTTTCAGTCTCTCTTCATAGGGCTGTTTCCAGACCCCTGATCATCCTGGTTGCCCTCCTCTGAACATATTACAGAAGCATCGATACTCACCTGATAATTACGTGCGTTAACCAGGTACAACACAGTTTGCTTCATCTAAAAGCCAATGTGGAGGGGTGGGCGGGCGCCTGCCTTAATCTGCTTTCTGTCAGGCTATAAGAGGGTCTCCGACATTTCTGGGTCAGTGAGCTCATATGGAATTCTGAGAGACTGTCGAGAGTGCTCTCACAAAATGGCTGCTGGGGGCGGGGCTTGATCATTCATAAGATGGCAACTGCGCCAGTCACAAAACACTCGTTCCCAGAAGGCAAACGGGTGAGAATAAACGAAAAGCCACTTGCCCGAAGAAGTGAAGTACAAGGCGGAGGTGGCGGTCTGAGCTCCAAACCGCAAAACCCTTCCGTTGAACACAAACAAAGATGATGGTGTGGTGCAGCACTTTACTTTGAAACATGCCAGCTTTTTAATTTAAAAACAAATCTATGAAATAAAACAGAAATCAAGAGGCACAAGGAGCAACTCAATTCAGTGTGTGTGTTTTTGGCAATCCTAGACCCAGATGCAGAAATACAAAACAGCCAAGGGTCATATTATTATGTTTTTAACTCTATGGGCATCAGGGGTAAACATCTTTCCTTCCGCACGCTTGCCGTTTGCTTTCTGGGCATTAGCACAGCTGTCCATTTGAATTAAAGTCTCAACTACTGCCCAGGTCCAAATCTGACAAGTTCCCCGGCTCCGTGGGGCAGGGGGAGCAGGATGGCGGCTGACCATCCTACCCACCCCGGACGTCTGATCTGCCTCCGAGTGGCTGTCCGTGAGCGGGGGTCTCGTGGGCACAGCCGCTCAGGCTGCACAAAACACACCAATGTGCGTGAGGCAAGGTTTGATGCGGGGTGCCAGCTACGCTGTCCCATCCTACACAGGCGGGGGTTTTCAGGCGTAGGACTTGCGAGGATGAGATACCCATATGCCAAGGGTGGGGGAGCCCTTTCAGCCTGAGGGGCGGGTTCTGTTTCGGGGCTCTCTGGGAACATATTCTAGAATCATAGAGAGCTGGAAGGGGCCTACGAGGCCATGGAGTCCAACCCCCTGCTCAGTGCAGGAATCCACCTTAAAGCATCCCTGACAGGTGGTTGTCCAGCTGCCTCTTGAAGGCCTCTAGTGTGGGAGAGCCCATGACCTCCTTAGGTCACTGGTTCCATTGTCGCACTGCTCTCATAGGAAGTTTTTCCTGATGTTTTGTCATACTGCTCTAACCGTCAGGTCGTTTTTCCTGCTGTCCAGCCGGAATCTAGCTTCCTGTCACTTGAGCCCATTAATCCGTGTCCTGCCCTCTGGGAGGATTGAGAAGAGATCCTGGCCCTCCTGTGTGAGACAACTGTGTGAGACAATCCTGTCTCCCCTCAGTCTTCTCTTCTCCAGGCTAAACATGCCCAGTTCTTCCAGTCACAATACTCACATGCTGTTGTTTAAAGCTTTGACTGCCAGTAACTAAACCTTAGGGGAGACATTTCAATCCTTTAGAACAGCCTTCCTCAACCTGAGGCGCTCCAGATGTGTTGGACTGCATCTCCCAGAATGCCCCAGCCAGCAGAGCTGGCTGGGGCATTCTGGGAGTTGTAGTCCAACACATCTGGTGCGCCCCAGGTTGAGGAAGGCTGCTTTAGAAAGAGGGGAAGATATGCAAAAGCCAGGAAATTACTAAACCATCAGGGGAAGGGAAGAAAGAGGAACAGAGGAAGCTGCCCTTAAACTGAGTCCGACCAATGGTACACCTAGGCCAGTGTTGTTGACACTGACTGGTAGCAGCGGCTCTCCAGGGTTTCAGACAGGATTCTTTCCTCACCCTACCTGGAGAAGCCAGGGATCAAACCGGTGACCTTCTGCATGCAAACCATGTGCTCTATCACACTGAGCTATGGCCCCAGGCCTGAGCTATGACCATAGCCAATCTGCTGAACTCTGGACGGCCACATTGCGACACCAGGCTGGCCAAATGAGGTCCAACACTCCTGCCATATGTTGGCATCCAATGAGCCCAGAAGTGGGACAGGCACTCACGGAAGTTGTGATCCAACTCCCCCATGACGTAAGTTCATCAAAACCAGCGTCGGGGTTTGGTTTGGTTTTGTAGCCGGGAGTGGCGAGTTCGAAACAAAGCCGACGCAAATCAGTAGCCGTGTGCTCTCTGAACGTTTTTGCCAAGCAGTAGCAGCGCCGGTAACTGGCATCCTCAGGCACCGGCTGGGGTCCCACTGCCATGGCCGGGCCCACCGACAGCAACGCCTGTCCTTGGCATCCTTCACCAGGCGGCTGTGTCTGGGAAGATATTCAAGATTACCGATAATATCCCAGAGCAATGCAGCGGGCGGGGGGGGGGGGGCACCACCAATGTAAGAGCCGGCCCTCCTCAACCTTGGAGCTGGCCCTTTTGCTGAGGCGGCACTGGGCAAAACCAATTTGGGCGCTGCTGACGTGACTTTTAGCATCTTCGCACAGGGGTGTGCTTTTAATGCGATTCGCCTGTGCTTTCTTCAGCATCAAAGCGCGCAATCAATGGTAATTTCCCTAGTTTACCTGCACTCAGAAACGGAGGGAGGAAAGAGAAAGGGGACGCAAAAGATCAAACGTTGCCTTTCTGCCCTGAACTATGTGAGCCAGACGTCTTCAAGAAACAAAACCAGTGCGGAAAAGGAGCTGCATTTATTACGCTTCCCGTTCCAAAGTTTTCAGGAGACCTGGATTCAAATCCCCACTCGGGGGCTGGTTTAGGGCAAATCTATCTCCCTGCGGATTCAACGCTTGAAGTCCCATTTGAAAAGCGGCTCCTATCACCTGCTTGTTTCACAGTCCCTGCTGAACGCACCTTACGAGGTCATCTCCCCACGGTTCTCTGAAGTGTGCCGTTTAGCCCAGGGGTGTTGAACGTCTTTCAGCCCGAGGGCCGAGGCTCTCGGGGGCCACCTTCCGGTGGTGGGCGGGACAAAAGGTGAAAGGGGCAGGCCAAAACCGCCCTCGTATTGCCGCTTAAACCTCTTAGTGCTCTAACTATGCCTTAGGAGAAGCAATCCAACCTTTCAGAATAGGGGGGGGGGGAACTGCACAAAAGATGGGAGACTGTCAAATAATTGATGACTGGAGGAAAAGGGTGTGTGTGGTTATTTGGGGAATCCCGGGGAGCCAAATTGAAGTTCTGTACCCGATTTAGCCATCTGGCAATCTACCTCCACTCCCTGTTTTGCACTTAGGTCCAGCCATCGGTACAGACAGGCCATATGTACAGCGAGTCGTCAGGGATCCCTCACCAAGAGAATAACCTTGGTCGTGTCCTCCTATATTGGTCAACAGAGCAAAGACTATTTGGATGGCCGCTTTAAAAGCGTTGGTCGCCACGTGTGGCTGAGTTTAAGAAACCGGCCTGCTGTTAAAATATGTGGAAATCGTTGCAAGAACTCTGCCAAAGCCCTGCACCAGACTGAGGCTCATCAGGAAAATATAGACGGGAGACAAAATGTCTGCACAACCCTTTTCAGCTGTTGTCAATATTTCGCGTGCTGAAGGTGGATCAAGTTGAGACTCACTGTTACCTTACAGTGTCTAGAAACAAGCTACAGCCTTGAGCTGTGGCTGAAGATTTTCAAGGGAATCTCCATTCTAGCTGGGGGCGGGGTGGGTGGGGGTTAAACACCATCAACTCCTTCTAATAGTGAACATAGGCAGGGCGTGCCGACAGAAATGGGGCCACTGAGAAGCAGGCTCAGGGCAACACTGAGGTTTAGAGAACTGCAACAACTCTTGAAACGCTCACATGACTAAGGGGGCAATCCAGCCCCCTAAAAGGGTCCCACTGAGGCCTAACCATGATCAGCAGCCACAGGACATTGAATCATAGAATCATAGAATAGCAGAGTTGGAAGGGGCCTACAAGGCCATCGAGTCCAACCCCCTGCTCAATGCAGGAATCCACCCTAAAGCATCCCTGACAGATGGCTGTCCAGCTGCCTCTTGAAGGCCTCTAGTGTGGGAGAGCCCACAACCTCCCTAGGTAACTGGCTCCATTGCCGTACTGCTCTAACAGTCAGGAAGTTTTTCCTGATGTCCAGCTGGAATCTGGCTTCCTTTAACTTGAGTCCGTTATTCCGTGTCCTGCACTCTGGGAGGATCGAGAAGAGATCCTGGCCCTCCTCTGTGTGACAACCTTTCAAGTATTTGAAGAGTGCTATCATGTCTCCCCTCAATCTCCTCTTCTCCAGGCTAAACATGCCCAGTTCTTTCAGTCTCTTGAAAATATAACTGAAAGGGAAACAGAAAAGGGGACGGGGTGGGTGAGTGGAATGAAATGCCCTGCTTGAGCGTTTTATAATGTACAGTATCCCAGAAGAAGGTATGGCTGGAAGCCGGACCAGGAATACTCTTACAATGTGATGAGGATGCAGAGGATGCAATAAAACACTTCGTTGCTGGCTCCATTCGTTTCACCCCTATTGCTCTACTCGCCTTTTCCTTTTATGCCTTTGATTTTAACTTTTCTAACTACACACACAGGTCTGGACAGTCAAGTCTATAAACAGGTAAATCCAGTGTTCATAGAATTAAAAATGGTCCAGGATTAAATTATTATTATTATTATTATTATTATTATTATTATTATTATTAACGCTATTATTAAACAGAATTAAATTCAACGCCTGGAGAGAGCCGCACTTGAGGGGATAGGGAGCCATCAGTAAAGGCCCCGGACCTTGCAGTGAACAACATTGATCTTTAAGATAAGAGAGAGTTGCAAAATGCCTGCAGCCCAACATGTAAAATTAGCAGTTTCTTGATGCAAACTTTTGCGCAGAGCAAATACCAGGTTCACGCCCCTCTCTGGAGAAGAGGATCTCAAATAGCCGGAAGAGTGTTTGGACAGAGAATGCAGAGACCCGCTACCAGCCAAAGCCTTCCTATGATTCTTCCTTGCGGTCATTTAAAGGGTGAAGCCAGTCAGGCGAGGGTGTGGTGAGACTTACTAGGTGGCCAGGAGACGCTACTGGCCTAGGTCCGGCTGCAACCCCGCCCTGAAAACTGACGCTCTTTTGGGAGCGTGTAGGACCCGCTGCCAGGCCTCACTGTTTGTGGAGAGGCACCTACAGCGCCGCAGTGATTTGCACAATCGCGGGTGCTCAGCAAAAGGCAGAGGTTGTGCCAACCAACCTGGCCACAGAGATAGTTCTCAGACGGAGGCACCTCGGCGCGATCGGGCGTGAGCTCCGTGCGCTTCTGGAGAGCTCAGATTCGAACACACACCCTCACTGGGTCTGAAACAAGCCGTGGGCGTTTTCACCTGGGGAACAAAGGGTCTCAGACTTGGGACTTTTAGCAGTGGATCCGTGAGCCTTGTTTTCTGTGCCGTTGGGGGTCGCCTGCCACAGATGGAATTGCTCGTCTGCTGCTCTACAGCGCCGTCACTGCAGACGGTGTAATGGGGCTACTGCAGCTACTAAGTCAGTGGGAATCGGTACATTCAAGGTCCTACAGGAGCCTCCTGCAACCTGATGTCCTCCAGATGTGTTGGACTGCAACACCCATAATTCCTAGCCAGCATGCTGGCAAGGAATTATGGGAGTTGCAGTCCAACACATCTGGCACCAGATTAGAGAAGTTTGTCCTATGGGATTCCACTCAGCCTTCTAAAGCTGCTAACTCTGGCCTAGCTCAAGTCTAAAGAACTCGTTCCTCAGGCACAAAATGAGTTCGTGGTCTACCCACCTTTGCATACTACACCCTCCCAACTACTTGCCCTGACGCCCATCAAAGAAGAGAGAGACACTTTTCAAACAGAAGGGGATACAATTGCTTTAAACTTTAGATGCTTTCCCCCCCCTTAATGTCGACCAGAAGAAGAAGAAGAAGGGGAAGGGCGGGGGGAAGAAATGAAAGGAAAAGAAAAATCACACGTGCTCAGATTTTCAAAATATGCCAAGATAAATATTTATTTAAACACAGCAGGACTTACAGATTCACAAAAGAGGATGATATACATGAGCTCAAAGGGATTTGGCAGAATCAAAGCATGCAGAGGTCAGTCTTTGCGGAAGAGAGATATCAAAGCAGATTCGAAAAGGCACATTCATACAGGAAATGGCGAGTGGGGATCAAAGGTATCCGAGAGGAGGAAAAATAGACAGCAAAAAGGAACACCTCCACCCCCCTGATTTTGATTCACAAAGAAATGTCCCAATGGAGGGGGGGCGGGGGAGAGTGAAACCAGTTTGCAAGTTCAAAGGTCTGGGCGGTTTCCCTCGACAGTTCAATCGCGAGCGAGGCCGGGCCCTTGCTGCAATGTTGAAAAAGGGCCGATGAAAATAAATCAGGGATTTTGAGAGTGGGGGGGAGAAAGACCCCAAGTCCAAACAATTGAAATTGCCAAGTGAGTTGAGGAAAGGGCTAAAATTTGGCAGGGAAGCAGCAGCAGCAGCTGAAATGAACGTGCAGCAAGTGCTTAGAGGGTTCAAAGTTTGTGGGTTTCTTTTCGGTTTAAAAGAAACCCACAGTCTAGCCACGTTATTAATTTCGGCTACCTTCCAACACCAAAGCATTAGAGAGCAAAGTTTAAAGAGACAGTATCCCCTTGAAAGTGCTCGGAAAAGAAGGTCTCTCTGCTCACCCCTGCCCACAGACGTTAAGGTCATTTGCGATTGAAAAGTGACCGATTTTTAATGACTTTCCCTTCTTGACCCCTATGACTCACCTTTTCCTACCAACTCCCACTGAGGAAGGAATTAAGAGCTCCTTTTATTTGCCGGGCCAATGCTGGAACGTTCAGATACTTTGCCACACGGCGACGTCCTTGACTCAAGAACGTTTGGAGACCACTCCAAAGGCAATGAAGGAAAAAAAAAAGCCCCAGCGGCCGACCAGCCGTCGCTCCTAAATCAAGGAAACTTAAAAGGGATACTGTCCCTTTCCGACAATTGAGTTTACAGACCAAAAGTGAACGAAGGGCTGAGATGGGATCTACTTGAAAGTAGATCAACTTCAAAGAAAGTTTGACACTTGAACACGGCCAGTTCAGAGCTTGAAATGCTTCAGAACATATATATATATATACACAAGGAGAGAAACAGCAGAGCAGAAAAAAAAGCTGATTTAACAAATGAGAGTTCGGAGCAAGCTCAAAGGGGGCAGGTTTGGGGGCTGGAGCGGAGGTTAATACTTCCTTGCCCTTTAACTACGTTTAAGGGATCATGAACCGGTTGTAGGATCACCGGCTCCCCTCTTCTAACATGTGTGTTAGAAGATTACACATCTTCTAACACACGCGCGATTATCTCCTGGCTCTCCCGGGGCCTCGGCTGCAGGGAGCTGTTGTGTCTGCGACAAAGTTAACCGTGGAAAACGGCTAAGTAGGCTTCACTCCTCGCCAAGGTTTGAAATGTCGGTTAGGAGGGAATCCTGGTTGGCGTTAACCATGGTTAAACTTTGGAGCTTCAATACCAACAGGTATGGATGGCGGGAGTGTGGTGCGGGAGGGCTAGCGGTTCATGGCTGATGCCTTAACCATGGTTAGGAACTGGGAAATGTTGGGACTCAATTGGCCGTTTGAGGAATACATCAGACTTGGCACCAGGATTTTGTTTTTAGTTTTGGAAAAACCCCTGATAATGACCCTTTAGAGTGGCCTTCTGCAACCCAGCGCCCTCCGGATGTGTTGGATTGCAACTCCCATAATCCTCAGCCGGCATGGGAGTTGCAGTCCATCACATCTGGAGGTCGCAGGGTTGCGGAAGGCTCCTTTAGAGTTGAAAACATTGAGCATCGAAACGCACAATCTGCTTTTCATCGGGCCTGGGACCCAGAATGCACCCCTCAATGCAAAATCTTTGAATTGCGACGGACATCGAACTCCATCTCTTGGGAACGAGCTACGTAAAGATCAAGCCACCACCGAGAATGATTAGAAAAATAGTAGGAAAAAAGTGCTTTTTGGGGGGGGGGGGAATGAAAGTAAAAAAACTTTCAAGAACGCACACGGCCGGGGCCAGGCTGCTGGTTATCCCACCAGACCGTGCCCAAGCCTTTTAACATACAAAAGAAATTTCATTCTTCATGAAGAAGAATTATTCCTGATATTTTTGCACCCTGTTAGAGGAATTCTCCCTATCCAAAGCCACCAACGGATTTTATTCCCCTTTCCATACTTAAAAATAGAATGGAAGATTACAGTACTGTAGTTTTTTTTCACTACCCAAGATTGGAGGGGGGTCAGGGGGGGAGAAGAGGAAGAAGAAAAAAATCATGCTGAAATAGGTAATTTTTGCAGCAAAAGCCTCCCTGCCACAAATACCAACATTGGATAACACCTTTTTGATTTGGAATACTGCGATTTCCCCCATATTTTTAAAGGCCACAAAAAGTTTGATTCAGTGTTTCCCCCTCTATAATGTTTAGGGGGGGAAACGCCCCCCCAAAAAACGCCCCCCAAACCAGAAGACTTCGGAACAAGATTCCCCTGGTTTTTCATTCCGTTCAGGAACATTTGCGAACACGTGAGCATCATAATGATCTTTTGGCTCACTTCCAGTCTAGGTGAGAACCGGTGGTCAGGGGTGAATCAAAGATGCCCTTCTCACCCAGTTGTCCCCCAGCTCAGGCGAAAGGAGTCAATACAACTGGCCCCATCATCCATTTGGTTCTGGTATTCATGAACATACTGCAGTGCCCGGGGAATTCTCCCTGGGGAAATGGCTTCCGCCCCGAGCCTGTATTCATTACATAGGGCTGACTTCAATGTTACATTTTCATATTTCATAGTCCATCATTGGCACATTGAGATAGGTAGAGCTTGGCAATGCACAAATGGCTGCATCAAAGTGTGTTTCTTTGATAGCGCAAACTATCAAGAACCTACCATGGGTTAGGGTGAAGATATATACTGATGAAACCAATCTGTGCTTACGGAAACACATACACAGGTAGAGCGACCTTTGTGAATAAAACTGGAATGTAAGAGAATAGTCCCAAGCCAAAGAGATCTCCCCATTCCAGACACAAATCAAAGTTAGGGCCTTAATTCTAACACTAATAGGGTGACCCCGTGGAAAGGAGGACAGGGCTCCTGTATGTTTAACAGTTGTATTGAAAAGGGAATTTCTGCAGGTGTCATTTCTATATATGGGGAACCTGGGGAAATTTCCTCTTCATCACAACAGTTAAAGCTGCAGGAGCCCTGCCCTCTTTTAAATCTGGTCACTCTAGTATAGCTCCTGCAGCTTTAACGGTTGTGATGAAGAGGGAATTTCACCAGGTGCTGCATGCATACAAATGACACCTGCTGAAATGCCCTTTTCTATGCAACCGTGAAAGATATAGGAGCCCTGTCCTCCTTTCCATATGGTCACCCTAAATACGAATTAACCATTTTCCCCCTTCCTTCCAAATGCACAGAAACACTTGCTCAGGGGTCACCCATGCCTGATAATCTGTCCAAATATAACGTGGCAGCTATACTAGTCAAAGATTATTATTACTTCAAAACACAAGCTATAGGGCTGGTACAGAAGTTAACACTGATATTCTGCCTTAAACTGTGGATAAAGTAACAGCAGTCAACTCCACGAATGTGCAGTCCCTCACCTCCAAAGCTAAGCCTAAGTGATACCTCACCACAAATGTTAACCAGGGTTTCAGTTTTACCCCGATCTGAAACCGCTCCTTAAAGCGGGCTTCGAATCCTAGTTAAAATGACTCATTTAATTGCAGTGACAATCAGTGCTGACGTATCACTAAGCCATGGTTAAGGAAGAAAGAAGGAATTCACCTCCAAGAGGGAACTAGAAAGGGATTTTAGGCTGATAAAAAGGCCCAATTTGCACGTTACAACAACCCAGAGTTTGTGGGTTGAATGAAGCAGGAGCGAGCGAGCATGCTGGCTTCTGCCAGACCACTCCAACTGAACTAAACAACCCAGGAATGCTCAAACCACGGGTTGTTCTCTGTGACGTCTGAACCTGGAGTTGTGGGTTGCTGTGGGAGGAACAAACCACATTTGTAACCCAAGAGCAAACCATGGCTTGTAAGTGAGGGTTGTTTCTCCCCCAACAACCCACCATTCCGGGTTTGGATGTCATGGAGAACAATCCGGAGCTGAAGCTGGGTTGTTTAGCGGGTGGGTGGGTAGACGGTAGCCAGTGCGCTTGCTCCATGTCTGACTCAAGCACTCTTACACTGGAAGAGCGTTTTGTCTGGAACTGGGTTGGCTAAGAGGGCATCAGTAATACTGCGCGGCTAGTGTAAGGTCCCCACCTCAACACGACCCAACCTGAAAATGACAGCACACAACAGAAAACGTGTAACACTGCTTGGTTAAGAGATGAGCAGCTAGCCAAGAATACAGGTTCAGAAGCCGTCTCCCACCGGAGGACCAGCGCATGATCCTGACTTTCAGCTCCGGAAGCCACCCTCTGGAATATTTCCACTGCCTTTCGTTACCAGAGCAATCGAACGAGTTCCTCACCTGCTGCCGGCGGATGCTGGCCGCTAACGGTTGGCAAATCCAAAGAACTATCGGACATGACATGCTTCAGGTCGCCGCCCACGTCCGCCAGTTTCATGTCGAACTGGACAGACAGCGCATCTTCCGAGTCCTCCTTCCCCACGCTGCTGCCCCCGATGGACGGGAGGTCTAGGGACTTGACGGAGGCCGAGTCCTCTTTGGCGTGCTTGAAAGCGGCCAGTTTGTCGACCAGGGATTTCTCAGAGCTGGAGGAGAATTTGTTCGAGTGGAAGTCGGCGAAGTCGTCTTCGCTCTTCGCCGACGACGGGGTGTGGTCTTTCAGTTCTTCGAAGCCTAAACCGGGGCTGTCCAGAGACAGCTGCTTGAAGATGTCGTATTTGGTAGGAGCGGCAGCCGGGCTCTTCGCGGCACCAACCAAGGACCCAGGTGGAGGGACGGGGCTCCCCTCTTGCTTGAGGGGGCTGTATTTATCATCCGGCGGCGGCTCAGAAGAGCCGGCGCTGTTGCCGAAAGCCATGAAGTCCGCAAATTCATCCTGAGTAGCGGCCGCGTTGCAATTCGACAACCCCCCGAAGAGGTTGAAGTCAGCAAAATCGTTGGCCAAAACGGAGCTGTTGCTGGGCGTTGGCAGGGCGGCGGCGGCGGCTGCCGTGAGAGGTGGCGGCACGGGGAAAGCTGCCGGCTTCGGGGAATTGTAGGCGGCTGGAATGGGGAGAGGTCTGTTCTCTCCAGCGGAGGCGGAAGAAAACAGATCCAGGTCTGCCAAATTTAGAGAAGGCTTGGCTTGCGGTTGCGGCTTTGGCTGGGTAGGTAGAGAAGAGAACGGGGGAGGGAAAGGCTTAGTTTTCGTCGGCGGCTCTAAGGGCGAGATGCTGTCAGCAGTTTTGAAATCTGTGAAGCCGTCGTCGGGTCCTGCAGATTTGAATTCTGCGAAGCTGTCCCCTGAAGGCAGACGAGAGGAGGAAACGTCAGTAGGATTTCCGAAAGGACAGCTGTGATGTTCTCCCAACCAAGCAACGAATGCGTTAATTCTCCCCAATGCTCAAAACGGCTCTGGGGGTAATTGGTTTATTTTGTTCAATTGCCATCTGACTTCCTCCCAAGGACTCAAGGCAAATAACGTTTTGATTTTTTTTTAAAAAAAAATAACCCAATGGCAACAATAATAATAATAAAGCAGTGAGCACAATCCAGCCAAAGTTAAGCATTTCAAAGTCCCAATGACTTCAATGGGAGAGATATATACATGGGCTTAAAATTCCCATTCAAATCGATTGGACATATCTTTGACCGTAGGCTTGTTGTATGATATGCGTGACTGAAACGGTTCACTTGTGTACACTATCGATTCTATTCGGGAATGATAAAAAACAGTCTGACCCACTTGATAAACGTTTTTTGCACATACAAGCCTAGATTTTGGGACACTGATGACCTTCCGGTCGAAACGCATCTGGCCATTAGAAAAAGAGCACTTTTTATCACATCATTGGATGTTCGATTTAGAAATACAAGTGCTCTTATGTGAAATTTAAATACAAGTGCTCTTATGTGAAATTGTCAATTTAAATTCATTAGCTTTGTATTAAATTTTGTGCTTTTTATGGTCCTTAACTTTGTTTTTCTCAACCGTTTGCATTCTGTTACGGCTAGCACCTTTTCATGCGTGCATTTATATCTTTGACAAGATCATACCCAGAACAGCCAATTATTCCATATGTTTTCATTCTTACAAGATCATGCTATTTTCCTGTATTAGTTCCATTTTACACGGGTCTTTCATATGTTGGAGATTGCTGGACTGAAAAGGGGCTGTCCTAGATTTTCCCTTAGACCAATTGACAGACCCATCCCTCAGTTTGCAGATGTATAAGATACACTAATAGGACCTCCGGTTTTTGGAAAGGAAGCTTTAGTTCAAAGTGAGCAATTCTCTATTGCAAGAAACATCCTTGTAGGGATAGGAGATTAGGAAAAAACCCTCAAGGGAGATGATAAGAATCCTTTGTATGCATGTAGCACCTGGTGAAATACCCTCGACAACATAACAGTTAACGCTGCAGGAGCCCTGCCCTCTTTTTTATCTGGTCACTCTAGTATAGCTCCTGCAGCTTTAACCATTGTGATGACGAGAGCATTTCACCAGGTTCTACATGCATACAAATAACACCTGCTGAAATTCCTTTTTCTATGCAACTGTTAAAGGTACAGGAGCCCAGTCCTCCTTTCCACAGGGTCACCCTAAAGTCATCTAAAAGCAAGTGTGGTGAATTGACTGGCATGGGGAGAAACATTAGCTGCTGTAGCTGATTTAAATGTGGAGGCAAATGGTTCCCGCCCCACCTCGCTTCAACTTAAATCCCTGATTATACATGCTTAATTGTCTCAGTTGTCAACAAGATTGAAATGAGCCTTGATTGAAACAATAGCGTGTGTCTAGAATACAAGGCAATAATTATGTGCCATAAGAAACTTTGCAAATCTGCTCCGTTTTCATAATTTATACAAGGTGTAGAAATGTATCCAGATGGACATACACACCAATGCAGGGGGCACCTAGCCAGAATGGCATCAGCTACTGATGAAGTTAAACTAACTTAGAATTTAATTTAACTGTGATGGCTCCAAAGCTTGTGTTATAATAACCTGCCTGTGGGTTCCAATTCTGGTTTGTTTCTCCACCAACAAACTAGAAATCCCAGTTCGCACAACACAATTAACAACCAAGGAACGAAGCATCCCTGGGTTATTTAGTCCCAGCAGGAGCAACCAGGTGGGGGATAGGGGACCAGTGTGCCCACTTGCTACCTCTTCGTTCACAACAACTTAGGGATTAACAAAAAACTGGGTTGTTGTGACGTGCCTGTCATGATTAACCATGGTTTATCCTGACTCCCGGTGCAGCCATTGACCTGGTTCGCATGATCACAGCAGCTCAACATGGCTTATTTAATATTCAATCAAGGCCCAGACAACACAATAACCAACGGTGGTTTAACTAGTTGACGGTTGGTTATTTAACCCACCATGGGTTATCATGTTGTATGGAGGGAGTTTTTTAACCAACCGTTAGTTATTTGGCCAAAATAACCTGCGCGAATAACCAGCGCTGTGCAGAGTTGGCTATTTGAACCACCGTTGCTTATCATGTTGTATGGAGGGCACCGTTGGTTATTTTGTCAGCCACAGAGTTGCATGGCAAGAGGGGTCAAAGTGGTGGCTGCCGCTCTAGCCCAGTCAGCAGGATAGATTTTTGGCCGCAATGGCTGATGGGATACAAGTGGGAGGACTAGGGCGGGTGATGAGTGAGTTAATTCAACGTGGACTTGAGTTGATTATCACCCCACTTTTGACTATCGTGTTGTCTGAACGCAGCCACTGTCATCTTTTTGGAGCCATGCCAAGGCTTTCCTGTTTGCAGGCATTTGGTGGCATACGACGGGCTTCTTAATGCATCAGCTGAATTATTTGTGGTCGACCCTGATGTTTTAGTTGTTGTATGGTGTCATGCCGTTTTACTGATAGTTGTTTTTAACTGTTTTAAATTGCTTTAACTTTTTGTATGTTTTAATTTTGTTGAGAGTTGCCTTGAGGATTTTTTTTTTTAGGGGGGAGGCGTCTAATAAATAATAATAATAATAATAATAATAATAATAATAATAATAGTAATAATAATAATAATTTAAAATGGAGTATTTAATTTTAATTAACCCATTCACCAGCGTGACATATTTACACAAAAGCTGCGGTTAAAATATCTTTATTACTTAAAAAGCAATGCAACCTTTTTCTCTATCTAGACACACAAACACTGTTTGCTTTTTTGTATTTCAAAGTACCATCACCAAAAAAAAAAAAAAACACCCGGTCAAGTCAGTTTCACAAATGCTGCCCTAAGTTAACAAGTCATCAGGTCAACCTTTTCAGACAGATTTTAAGTTGTGGCAAGAAATACTGAGGACACTGAATACAAGCCGGTGTGCGGATAGGATTGTTTCTTAAAAGGTGCTGCAAACCTCGGCTTTTCCAGAGAGTTTGCTTTTGTGAAACTGACGTCAACCCAAACTTACACACAACACAGCAAAACCCAACTTACTGATGGACTGCAAGCTTTTCCATTAGAAATGTAAGCTGGTGAAAGGGTTAGAAGTGATAAAAGGGCAGTTGAAAATCAACATCTCTCCCTTTTCTCCCCAGAAGTGAACGGAACTATTGGGACTTTTACATCTGTGCTTGTTAAACTTGTGTTTGCGTCTCTTCCCCCCACCCCCGCCCCAATTCCTTGCGTCTTCATATATGAGCAGCATTTTAAATGATCAAGCGTCTTCATTTCATGAATGTTGCGTCTTTACTCACACCCATCATTTACAACTGCCCCTATGCCCTGTGGAAATCAAAAGGCTCTGGGTCGTGTCCCTGAAATGCAAGGGATATTATCCCACCAATCAGCAAGTGTCACCAGTTGGCTAGGAATACTGGCCGGGGCGAAGGAATCCCAGCTTTGAATATCGAACTGTGGGTTGTCTGTTGAACTGTGGATTAGTAATTGACTGTGGATTGCTGTTCAGCCATGAGTTGTTGTTGAATCGTGGGTTAGCGTGTTATCCGAACCCAGGACGTTTTCCGCAGCATGGTTTGTTAACCACCCTGATCAACCCAACAACAACCATGGGTTCTCAAGGTGGTTTGTTTGAGAAAAAGAACATGCCACCCTGCAAAAAAATGTCCTGGGTTTGGACAGCACACGGACCCATGGTTCAACAAACAACCCATGGTTCAACAACAACCCACATTCAACTAATGACTGTGAGTTAGGGTGATGTGTGAACCCAGCCGACGACTGTGAAAAGCAAAACGTTTAGACTTCTGCAACGTGAGCAATTTTGGGTCTCATCCTGAAGGGTGACAAGTATGTTACACCTACAAGACTTTAATGAGACTTGCAGATATGCCATCTCTTAAAATAGCACATCAAATCAAATCCTACTCCTAAGGTAGAGGTGATTAAGAGGCATCTTATTTGTTTATGACGTTTACTAGAAAGCGCAAGATTGCACTTTGCCAGCAGAGATGCAGATTTTTCCGCCCTCAAGGCTCACGCAATTATGTGAAGGGAAAAAGGGTGCTCCAACAGGCCATGATTCTGAACCACGCATACTCTTCCCTTGCATGTGAATGAATGATGCCCTCTATCAAATGTCAAACATCGTGTCCTGGTGTTTAATTCTGAGATCCATCAGCCGGAGAACCAAGAGCAACTGAGAGGCTCTGGACGCAATACTCTAGATGAGGCCTAACCAGGGCCGAATAGAGAGGAACCAGGACCTCACGTGATTTGGAAGCTATCCTTCTATAAATGCAGCCCAAAATAGCATTTGCCTCTCTTGCAGCCATATCGCACTGTTGGCTCATATTCAGCTTGCGATCTACAACAATTCCAAGATTCTTCTCGTTTGTAGTGTTGCTGAGCCAAGTATCCCCCATCTTGTAACTGTGCCTTTGGTTTCTATTTCCTAAATGTAGAACTTGGCATTTATCCCTATTAAATTTCATCCTGTTGTTTTCAGTCCAGCACTCCAGCCTATCAAGATCACTTTGAAGTTTGTTTCTGTCTTCCAGGGTATTAGCTATCCCACCCAATTTTGTGTCATCTGCTAATTTGATCAGCGTTCCCTGCACCTCCTCGTCCAAATCATTAATAAAAATGTTGAAGAGCACTGGGCCCAGGACTGAGCCCTGCGGTACCCCACTCATTGCCTCTCCCCAGTTTGATGCCAGTTTGACTGACATCAAATCATTTATGCCCTATGATTATCCCCCCCCCCAAAAAAAAATATGGAGGCAACGAGTGAACGGTATATTCAGGATCCCAAACTTGGCATGCTTACCTACGGATTTACTCTCGGACGGCTGCTCCAGCTCCCGAAACGCACTGTATTTGTCTCCGTAATCTACCATGCGCATAGTTAAAAAAAGAGAGAAAGGAAGAAGGAGCTTAATTGCAACGTTGTTAAATTAGTCAGAAAAACAACATTCACTCACAGGTGAGACACGCACGAACTGCCCCTGTTATTGTGTCGCCTACACATTTTGTAGCCGGGGTTAGCCAATGTTGAATGGCTTTTCTGAACCAGGAATTGTATGGCTCAGGTATCTCACTGTCAGTGGGTGTCTCCATTTCAGGCTGATTTAAGATCTAATTGTCCTGTCATGAGCCAAAGGCAAACAAGCTGCCTTGAGCACTAGACTTTGGGTCTCATTGAGGATAGTATAGAGTGTGTGTGTGTGTGAGAGAGAGAGAGAGAGAACATATAGACCTGTCCAGCAGAGCACAACCTCTTGGGAAGTTCTCCTCCCTAAGCCCCACTGAAACAGACAGCAGTTGTGCAGGAGCAAGGCTGATCTTGCACGGGAGAACTTCCCAGTGCATTGCATCCCATCTATTACTTGGAAGAGGAGACCATTCGGATTTCTCTCTGTCTCTCTCACTGCGAAGGCTTACCTGCAGAGATAAAGTAATAAAACTCAGGCCTAGAGGCCTGGAATTTTCTGTCGGGAGGGGGTATCCCTGAGAGGAGTAGTTTAATTTCTCCAGTTAAGTTTCATTTCCTCAAAGTGGGAATTTTACTTTCTGTTTTGGTGGAAGAGGGTATAAAATAGTGAGCCAGGTCTAAGCCAGAGAAAGACCAGAGCTTATGGAAGGAGCAGAAAGAAGCAGCTTAGGGTAAAAGAACTTGCGTTTTTGCAACTTTTATTTTCTTTCAATGCCTTTGTATCACTCAGCTCTATTGACTAAAAACCTTTAGCTTATGCGTTGCTTGTTTTCCTTTACTAGTAAACTGCTGTGTTAAGCCACAAGTGTCTGGAGTGTTACTCGCCCCACATCTACAGCCTGAACCCCATGTTACTAGGAAGGGTAAAAAGGTAAAAAGAAGGAAGGTGGGACTCTAAGGAGGCATAAATCCTTAAAGAGTTTCTCAGGGAGTCCAGGTCATAGAAGGAATCCTGACAGACACACACACACGCACACACACAGTGAGTGAGTGAGAGAGACCTGGTTTGCACATAACCACAACCCATGGTTTAAACAACCCAGTGCACGAGTGGAAGAGCAGTGCTCCTGTTCCACATTCATTCAAACCATGCACTCTACCAATTTTAAATGGAACATGCGCTCTACCACTGTCCAAAGGTACATGCATACATGGATCTGGCATACCAGAGGAGGGACAGACAGAGCTGGTGGACGGGGAGAGGAGGGGGGAACTCTCACTCTCCACTAAGTGTAGCAGAGCGATCCACTTAAGGGTTCCATCTATTCAAGCCAAAAGAAATATTAAGCGGAATAGCGCCACGTTAAATACACCTGACCCTTGCTTTTTACCTCCAAGTGGTGCTGGGCATTCGGCAGGCTTGTCAGAGGCGATCCCTTTGAAAACGGCGTACTTATCCACGGCAGAAGGCATCTTTGAGCCAGAGAACGGAATCAGCATTGAAGGAGCGCTAAATAAAACAAGAGAGACGAGAGCTCAGCACAAAAAGGGTCTCTGTTCCGTGTGAGAAATCCAGACGCTGTTTGTAGTCACCAGAGCGGGCAGCATTCTCAAGTCCCATGAATTAGGGCGAAAAATTAATCTGGGGAGATCCTGACGCAAGAGCAGCTTCTGGAGAGATGAAAACGCACCCCAATTCGTGGCAGAACATGGGGCAGAACTGCTCCGGACCAGGATGAACAGTAATATGATCAAAAGGCTCTCTTGATGCAAGAGAGGAGGGAGGACGTCTCCCCGGCTAGGAAATGAGCTCCCCACTGAGGCCCGCCTGGCACCCACACTTTCATCTTTTCAGTGCCAGGTAACGATGACACCTACAGATTTAATAGTATCTGATGAGGCATTTATGTCTGCTGATTTAGAACAGGGCTATTGGGAAAAACACTGCTTCTTCGAATTGTTTTTAGCTGTTCACATGGTTTTATTTTTTAAATTTTCTGTGTTAAGCATTTTAGACTATTTTTATTATGTTGTATTCTGTATTTTTATGAATTGCTGTAAACTGTCCAGAGAGATCCAGCTAAGGGGCAGTACAGAAATGAAATTAATATTATAATAATAATAATAATAATAATAATAATAATAATAATAATAATAATAATAATATGCCAGAGTGAAGAAAACCACGCATGCGTGTGCGTAATGGGTGACATTTATGCCACAATGCTTCCTAAGTATATTTTTAGGATTAGGGACCAGAGGGAAGGAAGTCGGTAACTTAAAGCTCCACGGCACTTTTTCCCTTTGGATTTAGAGTCCTTTTCTAAAGCTGCAAAGCAAGCTTAAGAATCCTGGATTGCAATAAAAGGGCGCAAGCATGTCCGGTACCTAAGCTGATGAAAGGAGCAGGAAAGAGATGTCTCCCCTTCCGGGGTACAGCCATGTGTACCCCACCTGGCTGCCATCACTCCGGGCACACAGGTATGCCCATTGTCATCCCCAGACAATTTAAAGATTTCTAAAAAAAAAAAAAAGTCTCCACTTTTTTAGGGTAGTGTATGTGTTTTATTTTCCGGGCGAAGTATAAAGTGTTGGTTATTACCTTTAAAGCCCTACATGGTTTGGGTCCAGGTGACCTGCGGGATCGCCTTCTCCTGTACAATCCGCCCTGCACACTCAGGTCCTCTGGGGAGAACTTACTCCAGTTGGCCAAAACTAGGCTGACAACTGTTACCCAGAGGACCTTCTCTTTTGCCGCTCCCAGCCTGTGGAATGGCTTGCCGGCAGAGATCCGCCAGCTTAACAGTCTTCCTGAATTTAAAAAAGCTATAAAGACGGATCTCTTCCGGCAGGCCTACCCAGTTGAACTGTAAAATGTCTTCAAAGACGTTGAGATTTTAATAACGTATTGGTTTTATATTTTTAATCAGTTTTATGTATTTTATATTTTTGTATTCTATGTTGTTGCCTGCCTCAACCCAGAGGGAGAGGAAGGTAAGAATTTATTTATTTATTTATTTATTTAATGTCTTGTTTTTGTCTTAAACATCTTCCTAAGAAAAGTTTCCTGCACTGAGCAGGGGGTTGGACTCGATGGCCTTATAGGCCCCTTCCAACTCTACTATTCTATGATTCTATGATCCTTCGACCAAAAACCCTCTTTCCCCTTCTGGATCTTCATTCTCTCCTTATTTCCACTTAAAAGTTTCTCCCCCTCCCCTCTTCCTGCCACAATTGCTTAGTGTTCCCACTTCTCCCTTCTACCACGCTTTTTTCCTTTTAAACAGTTTTTATCATTTGTTTTAAGGCAAAGTTGCCTCTTTTTTTGCTGCCACAATGGCAAATTTGGACGTAGAGGCAGGCAGGTTGCAAAAATAGCCGAGGGGGACAGATACTATGGTTTCCGTATTATTATTACTATTATTATTATTATTACTACTATTATTATTATTACTGTTATTATTATTAATAATAATAATCACATTTATATACCGCCTCATAGCTGAAGCTCTCTGGGCGGTTTACAAAGGTTAAAAACAGTGAACATTAAAAACAAATATACAAGACTTAAAACCATAAAAAGCATAAAAACAGAAATAGTTCCAGAGCTTTCTACTGCCTTTCCAAATCTCCTTATCAGTAACCTACAAGCCTCATACAAGCTGAACATTTTGCCGATGTGAGCTAACGGGAATTCGTGAAACCCGCCGACCCAGAGAGAGGCTACACAAACGGGAGAGAGAGCATTTATGGAAGGAAAGGAAAGGAACCTCTCGTACAAGGACTGAGTCATTACTGACTCTTGGAGGGACGCCAGCTTTCGCTGACGTTTTCTTGGCAGGCCTTATAGCGGGGTGGTTTGCCGTTGCCTTCCCTGGCTGTGATTACCTTTCCCCCAGCTAACTGGGTCCTCCTTTTACCGACCTCGGGAGGATGGAAGGCTGAGTCGACCCGAGCCGGCTGCCTGAAACCAGCTTCCGCTGGGATCGAACTCAGGCCATGGGGAGAGTTTCAGCTGCAGTAACTGCTGCTTTACCACTCTGCGCCACAACGAGGAACTAGCATTTATGGAAGCAGTCTTCCATTTCACACTGGGTATCTTCACAGGACGTTTTCACAGCAGATCTAATTTTTAGTCGTCCACAGAGCTGGGGACTGTCTCCCACCCTCCACCTCATCCAAAATAAAAGTCTTTAAACAATTACGTCTGTCTTATTAGGCCGTAAACACGCATTGCGTTCCGGAGGGGAGGTGGCGTCGTACGGAACACACAGTCCCAGGTGAAGCACCTTCAGGAAAAACAACACGCACATATCCCCCCTGCCGCCTCACTTTTAGACAATTAGACTGTCACGCACAGTAATTTCCTGCGCAAAAGGTGAATACTTTAAGCAAAATAGTAACAATAATAGCGCTGTTGTGCTGTCGACCTGTTTATTTCATATATATTTTTAATAATATTGGCTAGCCAGCCTGAGAACGCAATGGGCCGGTTCGCACAATTAAAACAAAGCCCGGTAGCTTAAACAAGCCCTAGTGGCTTGATGTGAGGTGTGGGCTATGCTGGGCGAGCTGTCTGAACCCAGGCTTGTTAAACAACCCTCAAATAAACCTACAACAGCCCATGGGTTATTTGAGGATTGTTTAACTCTCCAAGAAGGAACTTTCCCAAAAGGAAAAGGAGCCAATAATTTATAACAGCAACAGCAGCGATTATAAAACAAGCCATTCATACAATGCAAAATGCAATTATAAGGGAACAATTCTACAGCAGTGCTCCCAATCTGAACTGTAACTCTATCGGCTTTAGAGCAGGGCAAAATTATTTCGGCACATGGTTCTTATTGGATCCTCCAATTTGGAAGATTTAAAAGGCCTTGTTTCAAAACGCCTCCCCCGCTGCGCCAAACTAAAACGACAGCTTAGAATTCTCTACCTGCTCTGGAGTTGTGCCGCAGCCGTCTTGCCCAATCCAGGCACGTCCCCTTGAAAATCCGTAAAGGTATCGTCAAGGCCTCCCGATTTTGAAGCATCCTGGAAGTCCTGGAAGTCGTCGTCCTCTGGTTTGGCTGCCTAGATTACATGACACGATGAGAGACCCCTTTCAGGGAAGCAGCCACCATGTACCTACTTTTTATCAGCAGCCTCATCGCTGTTATTTTATCTAGATATTCTACATATTTGTTATTTATTGGCTGCTTTTAAGGCAAATTCCAGAGATGGGGTGCCACCGCTAAAGAAGGCCCTGTCTCTGGTCACCACCTGCCTCACCTCTGATGGTGGCAGGACTCTGAGCAGAGCTTCAGAGTGCCCTCTGAATACTCTTAAGGTCTCCTAGTCTCAAGCCATTTTGCAGGCATTATTTATTTACAGCATTTATATGTTGCTCCACATCTAGACAGATTCTGGAGGGGTGAACAATAAAAGATCAAATAAAAGAATAAAACTCCAGATTAAAAATTATTATTGTTGTTGTTGCTGTTGATGTTGGACAACAACCCCCGTGATCCCTAACTATCCGCAATACTGGCTGGGGCTGATGGGATTTGGAGTCCAACCATTTCTGGAAAGCCACAGGTCCCACGGTCTTGGTTTAGGGCTTTCTATGTCAAAACCAGCATCCTGAGTCGCTTCAAACCATACAAAATTGTTTCGACTCCCAGGCCTTTGTTTTTTCTTTTAAAATTTTTAATATCTCCCTCCCTCCCCTAAATGAATAATAGTAATAATAATAACAAAAATAAGAAAACAATGGAGTGAAGCTTATTGCCCTTATTACATTTTTAAATTCTTGATAGTATTACAAATTTACAATAAATTCATTCTATATCGGAAATTTCATACCATTTATACAGTCCATATATCCCTAGCTGTGTTCGACATACATGTCAACGTCTCAGAATCAGTTGGGTGTGAAATGAATTTCCACCATATAGCACTAAATACTAGCGGCTCATCTTTGCCTTGTAGTACTCGTAACTTATGCGTTATTTTTTTTCACAAACTGCAGTAGACCACATGTTGTGATCCCATGCCTCTTTGTCAAGATGATCCAAATTTTTCCACTGTTGTACTATTGCTTGTCTCGCAGCTGCTATTAAGAAAGTTACTAATTGTTTGGCTACAATAGGTTCATTTTTATTATAATACAAGGATAATTAAAATAATTCTGGGGTAAAATGAACATGTTCCTTTGTTATCTGTAATAATTCCAGATGCACCAGATGCCAAAACTGTTGAACCCACGGGCATTCCCACCAGAGGTGACAGTATGTGCTTCTGGTGGAACACACACCCCACCAGCAGTCAGACTTCCCATCTGAGGTGGTGTGAGCCATTTGCACTGGGGTTCTGCACCATCGACGCAGTGCCTTCAAAGATGTTTCCCTAATGGCTGCGGAAACTGATTCGTAGGGCTTTTGGACCCAAAGCTGATTCCACTGGTTATCTGGTATATTAAAGCCAAGACTCCCAGGCCTTTGACAGCACGCGCCCCACGCTCGCGAGCTGAGAACCCATCTGTCTTCCTTTCCTATAACCAACTGCTGCCGAATTCCTGGGCTTTGCAGCTGGGCACATTCACCTTAAAAATGAGCTCAAAAGGGCAAGTTGCCTTCAACCTACTTCAAGAATAATACAGGCAGCACAAACCTGGCTTGCCGGGAAAGACTGCATGAAACTGCCGGGCGCCTGCGATGCTGCCCCGCCCAGTGGCGGCGTCATGCTGATCCCGACGGCTGCTGGCCCTACGCTACGAGGCATGGAGACCGGCGGACCAGGGGGCATCATAGGCTGTTGGCTCACTGTGACCGGGATCGCCATCGGGAGCCCGCTTAGCGTAGGGATCGGGGCCGAAGGAAACTGGTTTAAACCATCGGGGCTCATGGCTGGAACGCCTCTCTGCATGTGGGGATAGAGAGAAAAACATTACAGGTGATACATCCCTGTAGGCGGGGAGTCCCCCATGCAATGTGATAGATACTTTGTAAACCGCCCAGAGAGCTTCAGCTATGGGATGGTATATAAATGTAATAATAAAATAAATGTATCACTGAGATCTTAGTGATATAGGGCGGGATATAAATATTTTAAATAAATAAATAAATAAATAAAGATATGCAGAAAGTTGTTGTTTCAAACCTGCAAATGTGGTGTACGTAAATGTGCTGTTTGTTGTTACTTTGAAAAACTGAACAAATATTTTTTTCAAAAAAATCCTTTCTTTCTTGGTAATTCAGAGACTCATAGAATAGTTGGGTTGGAAGGGGCCTCTAAGGCCATCGGGTCCAACCCCCTGCTCCGTGCAGGAATCCACCTTAAAGCATCCTTGACAGGTGGCTGTCCAGCTGCCTCTTGAAGGCCTCCAGTGTGGGAGAGCCCACAACCTCCCTAGGTAACTGGTTCCATTGTCGTACTGCTCTAACAGTCAGGAAGTTTTTCCTGACGTCCAGCTGGAATCTGGCTTCCTGTAACTTGAGCCCATTATTCCGTGTCCTGCACTCTGGGAGGATCGAGAAGAGATCCTGGCCCTCCTCTGTGGGACAACCTTTCAAGGACTTGAAGAGTGCTATCCTGTCTCCCCCTCCATCTTCTCTTCTCCAGGCTAAACATGCCCAATTCTTCCAGTCTCTCCTCATAGGGCTTTGCTTCCAGACCCCAGATTACCAGCCTTACCCAACCTGGTGCCTTGAATTACCAGCCTTCCCCAACCGTACCTGAGTTACCGCAATCATAGCCAGAACACAGTACAGTTCTTCTTTCGTCAGCTTCCCAGGAGTAGTGCGATTGGCTAAGGCCCAGATCTGTCCAAGAGTCTCTCTGGGAAGCCCGGACGACATCAGAATGGGATACAGCTTGCCAGTGTCTATCCCGGTTGGCGTCATAGTGGTTTCTAGAATTTTCTTGTATAGATCTGTAAAGAAGGAAACGGTTGGGTCAAAAACTGACGGAACGTTGCATTATCAAGGCTTGTGCCTTTCCTCTCAGATGCCAGCACACCCCAATCTGCATTAGGCCAAGGGAAATCCACAAGCAGAACATGAGTGGAACAGAACCCTTCTGCCCATGTTCCCCAGCAACTGGTGAACATAGGCATACCGCCTCTGAGACTGGAGGTAGCACACAGCCATCAGGACCAGGAGCCATGGATAGCTTTCTCCTCCTCCAGGAATTTATCCAACACCCTTTTAAAGCCCTCCAAACTGGTGGCCATCACCACATCTTGTGGAAGTGAGTTCCATAGTTTAACTCTGCGCCGTGTGAAGAAGTCCTACCTTTTATCTACCCTAAATCTCCCTGTGGAGTTACGCCCCACAAGTCAGTTCCCAAATGTATTAGAATGTTGGCCTGAGTGGGCGGAGTTAGAATGTCTGGGGAGGGGAAGGAGTGATATATAAGGGAAGGACTGAGGGGATTGAGGGAGACTTTTTAGGTACTCTTAAGAGTTTTTAGGGCTCTCTGTGTGTTAGCTCTTGGTGTTTAGAGTACTTGGGTCTGGAGAATTTGAGGTTCAGTGTAGAGAGTAGTGTCTTTGGAGTGTGGTGCGCACGTAGTTCAGCCTTCCTCAACCTGGGGCGCTCCAGATGTGTTGGACTGCATCTCCCAGAATGCCCCAGCCAGCTGGCTGGGGCATTCTGGGAGTTGTAGTCCAACACATCTGGAGCGCCCCAGGTTGAGGAAGGCTGACATAGTTGATATATATTAAACAATACTGATAATAAAGAAAGCTCAAGAGTGATTGTGTGAGAGAAAGGAAAGCGCGTATGTGAATGAGTGAAAGGATTGGATGAAAGGTTTCAAAAAGGTTTTAAAATCTTTTAATTTGAAACAAAGCTTGCGAACTTTTAGAAATAAATTTTAATTATTTTGTTTCAACTACCACAAAAATCCCACATTGTTTGGCATTTATCATCTGAAGTTTACACATTTAGCACCCACTCTGTCAATAATTCACCTCAGCACATATAACTCACAGTGTTTTATTTTATATGTTGAAATCCTTCTCCATTTAACCCCTTTCTCCACATAGTTTGGAGGAAGGTGGTTTTTATCCCTCGCCTCAGGCGTATCAAGCGGTGGTGCTTGGCTTGAGCAGGGAGTAGCCGCGGCCGGGTCTGTTGTCCAGAGCCTGTGTCGTGGCACTCCCACCCATCAGCTTCATGGAATGACCCCATTGGGTTCAAGTATTTTGAGAGAGGGAGAAAAACGTCTCCCTATCTACACTCTCCGCACTAGGCATCATTTTGTACACCTTTATCATGTCGCTCCTGAGCCTCCTTTTCCCCAAGATCAAGAGTCCCTGACGTTGCCCCCTTTCCTCACTGGGGAGCTGCTTCAGCCCCTTGACGACTTGGGCTGTAATTTTATTCACTTTTTCCAACTCCATAACATCCTTTTTTAGGTGTGGTGACCAGAACTGTACACATTATTCCCAGGATGGCCGCCGCGTAGATTTGCCGCACCATAGCTTCGTATAAGGGCAGTATAATATTTACGGTTGTATTTTCAATTCCTTTCCTAACTGTGCCCAACAGAGGAATTTGCTTTTCACAGACACACACTTCGGACTTGGACGTCATCAAATGCCGACCGAAGAAGGACTCTTCCATGTTAAGCTGGACAGCAAACCCAAAAGCGTATAACATTCCTCAGGGAATGCGTCCGCTTTGATAAATTCCACTCCGTGGTTCTGAAGAGATGGCTTCTGTTTTTATCATCCTTGTAAAGGGATACCCTTAGCGGCAGGGCCGGAGTTTAAAATTCAGTGTCGGCTAATCAATATTTAACACAGCACTTCGTTCTCTGTTTGCCAAGCTGCCAACATGCATAAAAGACAAACAACCTTAAGAAACGAAGTTGGGTTAATTACAAGGAATCCAGAAAGGGAGAAGAGCTGACAGAGTTTCTAAGATCAATAAAGACAATTCCTGCTAGAATCAGCCTTCCTCAACCTGGGGCGCTCCAGATGTGTTGGACTGCATCTCCCAGAATGCCCCAGCCAGAGCTGGCTGGGGCATTCTGGGAATTGTAGTCCAACACATCTGGAGCGCCCCAGGTTGAGGAAGGCTGTGCTAGATTCTTCATCATCATCATCATAATCTATTATTATTATTATTACCTGGAACTAAATTATCATTGTAAATCCATGGAGGCATCAGTTGCTGCATCGGATCCTGTGAAGGGAATACTCCAACACCTAAAGACACACACACACACACATAAACAAAAAGAGAGAGAACTGTATTTTGGAAACCAGAGCAGCAAGTGACTCTTCTAATCAGCTTTCTGCAAGTAGCTCAGGAAAACAGGCACATTCCTGGTTCAACAAACAAAAAAAGGCAGATAACTTAGTGGAGACATTTGCTTTCTGCATACAAATCAGAGCTCCAAACAGCCTTATACAACACAGTGCTTCTGTCACATCTCTCTGCGCTGAGCTCTGAGCTTACAGGATCATTGGCCAATTTGTAAAACGAATGCAATTCAGCTACGCCAGACGTCCCTTTCATTAACCAGCTGCTCGTAATAAGATATATTCTGGCCTTCCCCAACCTGGTGCCCTCCGGATATTTTAGACTTCAACCTTCACTGGCTCCAGCCAGCACGGCCAGTAGCAATAGCTCTTTTAGAGTTCGGGCTGAAACCCAGACTGGATTCACCGCCCCAGTGACATTGGAACCGCCGGCCCGCACTGGCCAGTAACTAGGAATCCTGGGAGTTATAGTCTGGAGGGCACCAGTTTGGGGATCTGATCTGTTCTACTGCCTTCCTCAGACATACTAACGGACCTGTTCAGATGACACGCTAAGCCACAGTTAGGTGCAGCAAATGGTTAGTGTGCGTGTTTAAATCCGTCGCTCCAAATGATACCCCAGGAGTGCCAACTATCAGCTTCGGCTGATACGCCAGCTGCGCCCCTTCCTAGAGTCGGAAGACCTAAAGACGGTTGTGCACGTGCTGGTCACTCTGAGCCACGATTTCTGCAATGCGCTCTACATAGGGCTGCCTTTGTGCCTAGTCCGGAAACTTCAATTAGTTCAAAATATGGCAGCCACGTTGGTCACCTAGGGGGGACTGTTGGATCCTGGAATGGATCTTGGTTATGTTTTCCATTGCTTTGTTAATTGCTGAGGATCTAGAAGAACAGAGGACTCAGCAGAAACTTAAAGGTCAACTCTACACCTGGACATTGAGTGTAACAATTGAATAATTGTCTAAGTGATTGTCTTCAATTAAGGGTTGCAAGGAGTTGCATCATTGTACAGGTTGTCTATAAAAGTAAATGTGTTTTGCATGTTCTCTATCTCTTCTGCGTCTGCTGCTGTCCCACTGTACAACTTGATGTGTGCTGTATTGACTGACCGTTTGTAAGTATTTGTATCTGTACTGCCATAACTAAATTATATGTATTTGCCAGTAAAAAGGTTTGTTTTAACCTACAAGAATCTTTGCCTTAATTCATGTCTTTGCTGTCTCTTGGCTGAGAACCGCTGCATCCTCTGCTAGTCTCTGGAGGCCCAGACAGAGACTTAATACAAAAAGGTTATGTGCCAGAGTCCCAGTCTGTGCCATAACTAATCAGCTTTTATGCCATAACTCAACAGGGACCACATTACACCAGTTTTAAAATCTCTTCACTGGCTGCCAATTAGTTTCTGGGCGAAGTAAAAAGTGTTGGTTGTTACCTTTAAAGCCCTAAATGGTTTGGGTCCAGGTTACCTGCGGGATCGCCTTCTCCCGTACAATCCGCCCCGCACACTCAGGTCCTCTGGGGAGAATCTACTTCAGTCAACCAAAACTAGGCTGACGAGTATTACCCAGAAGACCTTCTCTTCTGCTGTTCCCAGACTGTGGAATGGCCTGCCAGAGGAGACTCAACTTAATAGTCTTTTAGCATTCAAGAAAGCTATCAAGACTGATCTCTTCCGGCAGGCCTATCCAGTGGAATTTTAGGATGTTTTTAGGATGTTTTAATCATGTATACTATGTTCTTAATTCAGTTTTATGTATTTTATACTTATTTTTGTTCCCTGCCTCGATCCAAATGGAGAGGCGGGTAAGAAATAAATTTATTATTATTAAACCGTAGTTATGTGGCCACCATGGTTATGAATGGTTCACATGACACACTAAGTCATGGTTCACACGTCACGCTATGCCATAATGTTTAGCTCAAAATGCTTAACCACCGTGACTTAGCGCGTCATCTGAACAGAGTCAGCGCTTCTACCTTCTCTGCCGCGGCACCCACCATCTGCGAAACCCTCCCTCGTGCGGTTCGGGAGGCGGAAAATGTAACATCCTTTAAACGCCTCCTGAAAACATACCTTTTCACACAGGCTTTCCCTGGACTGTAACTTACCTGGTTTTATATTGCCTTTTTTTTAACTTTTAACCTTAAACTTATTTTGATACTTGTATTTTACGGTCTTAATTGTGCACTGCCCAGAGAGCCTCAGCTAATGGGCAGCATAAAAATATAATCAATCCATCGATACCTTAGAAAGGGTAACTAGCAGAGGAAAGGAAACCCAACGCTCTGGTCCTCATTGCCTCCAGATGGATTCAGGTGACCTCGTTTGCCCCTAGAGCAGCCTTCCTCAACCTGGGGCGCCCCAGATGTGTTGGACTACAAATCCCAGAATGCCCCAGCCAGCTGGCTGGGGCATTCTGGGAGATGCAGTCCAAAACATCTGGAGCGCCCCAGGTTGAGGAAGGCTGCCCTAGAGTGTTGACTATTACAATCGCCTTGTGTTGGGAATCCGACAGAGCTGAAGAAGTTTCACGAGCAAAATTGGCCCCTACCTCTCTTTGGCCAACTGGGGTAGGGGGGAGAGAGGAGATCTAGCATGTTGCAAAGAGCAATGACTTGCAGAATCCATCACGAGTTCATTTCATGGCCCCTCCAAGCCCTCGCTGCCTTACTCGGGTGCTTGGGCAAAACTATTCCTATTTCACAAAGCCCGTTCCAAGTGCACTTTTCTAAAAAAAAAAAGATATCCATCACATCATTACCCTATGTCAGCCTCCTCAACCCTGGCATCCTCCAGATGCGTTGGACTACAACTCCCAGCATCCTCCAGCCAGCTGGGCATTGTAGTCCAACACATCTGGAAGGCTCTCGGTTGGGGGAAGGCTGCTGTGTTTATTTACTCAGTGAACAGCCGTTTCATCAAACCTGAAAAACCACTGCGACTGTTAGAAGGTCATTCAAAAGGTGCAATCCAGGGGTTGCAGCGAAGTTGAAATAGTAACATAAATCGTCGGGGGAGAAAGGCTCAACTGGCATTTTAAACTGAGCTGCGTTAGAGATGAAGCATCAGACAGACCTAACAGCCCCTAAGGAAAGAGATGGCTTCGTCTGTATCACGTTAAACTCCAACACCAACCAAGAGCCCCTGGTAACAACCACGTGTTGAATTTGTGAATTCTATCAGTTAATTATGCATTGGGTGGTGAACTACTCACTCTCTGGAGACATCAACTTCATTAAAGGGGGGTGTTTTTAGTGGATAAGGTATCCGTTCCCCTCCCGCCAGATCACCAACAACAAGGACAAGAATCGGAAGAGAGCATGCACAATTGGAACAGTATTTCGTCAAAAAGAGGCAGGGCTGAACCGTGTTTGAAAAGCACGTTACGTTGTGACCCTTTTGGGGGTTAAAGACAAAAGAGGGCTGAAATCAGAACAAGGTCTTGCTGGTGTTACGTGTGAGTCACGGAGAACAGACGCTGTTAATACCGAAGCAGGGGTTTCGAGCAAAGTCTCCCCCCCCCCCCAGCATTCCTGTTAAGAGGTTAAGCACGTTCAAGCAGCATTTGAGTGCTCGCTTTGCCAAAAAAGACAGATTTGCTCACCGCGCTCCTTAACTGACAAGTTTGGTTCGGAAGCCTCGCTTGGCTCTGGACAGGGGCGGCCGCTTGGGAGCGCCCCTGCGGACTTCCGGTTATTGGGCTCAGTGCAGCCCGCAGCCGGAGCTGCGGCACTGGGCTCAACTTCAGGCGTTTGGGGGTTGGTTTGAGGCTGCCCAAATTCACTCAACCCGCAAGGCGGCAAGGGCTTCTCTTCCAAGGAAGGGCCTGGACAAATAAAAGGAGGAGTTATTTGGATCTGGTTTAACCACCTCAGCTCGGACCTTCGTCCCATTCCAACATGCCACAGGCAAGCAGGAAATCTTGAAAGCACAGGAACAAGAACATCAGAAGAGCCCTGCTGGATCACACCAAGGGTCCATCTAGTCCAGCACTCTGTTCACACAGCGGCCAACCAGCCGGAGGCCAGGGACCAACAAAGCAGGGCATGGTGCAACAGCACCCTCCTACCCATGTTCCCCAGCAACTGGTGCACACAGGCTCACTGCCTCAGATACTGGAGATAGCACACAACCATCAGGGCTAGTAGCCACGGATAGCCTTCGCCTCTAGGAATTCATCCAACCCCCTTTCAAAGCCATCCGAAAGGGTGGCCATCACTACATCTTGTGGTAGTGAGTTCCATAATTTAACTATGCGCTGTGTGATGAAGTTCTTCCTTTGATTTGTCCTGAATCTCCCACCCATCAGCTTCATGGGATGAGCCCGTTGGGTTCTAGTATTATGGGAGAAGGACAAAAATGTCTCCCTATCCACATTCTCCATACCAATTGTACACTTCTATCATGTCTCCTCTTAGCCTCCTTTTTCCCAAGCTGAACAATCCCAGCGGATGTAACCTTCCCTCATAGGGGAGATGCTCCAGACCCTTCATAGTTTTAGTTGCTCTTTTCTGCACTTTAATGAGTAGCCCCATATCCAGGGCTGGAGCACTGGTAATGCCATATCCAGCCCCTTTTTCACCTTCCAACTAACGCTCATGTTCCACAGCTGCTGAGAATCCTCAGTCCTCATGAGAATGTGCTCTGCCGTTTACGTGCCCTTTAAAAAGATTATTTTGGACTTTTGCAAAGCTCGCATTTCTTCCTTAGCGTGCCGACGCCTCCCTTTCTTGTTTCTCAGCGGACCCGTTTTGATTGCATTTCCATCGGCACGCGCCAACCGAGTCCGCCGCTGGCGTGATTTTTGCGGCGATACACGGGTGAGTCACGGCAGGCGCTTTTTCAATCGATCGGAAGCTCTCCCGTCGACTAACAGCACAATGCGCGGTGCGCTTGCTCAGAAGTGAAGTCCCGCTGCCCTCCAACGGGGCTTCCCTCCCCAGTAAACGTGTTTCAGGACTGCAGCCTAAATGCCACAGCTCTGATTTAAATCCTTTGCCTCTCTGCAGTGGATTAGATGGCATTCGTCAAGCACAACGTCTGTTCCCACTGACATATTTCGTTCCCCGCCGACCCCTCCCCAACGCTACCACCAAAGATAGGGTGTGTTACCTGTTTTCTGAATGTTTTGTGAAGCTGGAGAAGGAGAGAAATAAGGAACCAGGCCAATGGTGCCATGGTGGATGGAGGACACTGGAATCTGGGCTGGAGGGAGAGGCTGGGCCACAGCCTTCTCTGAAAGCCGTTGCGCAGCCTGGGAGCTGGGACGGTAAGACTGAAAAGGCTGGGAGGAGGCCGGAGGCACGAATGCCGGGGTTTCGACAGGCCCCTGTATAAAGTCACTAAATTCCTCGTCGTCAAGAAAGGCAGAGGTTTGGGAGACAGGCACAGCAGGATGGGATGGGATGGGATGATCTGCAAAATGGAATGAACACACTCACGCGTACAGGCGCACACAAAGCGGAAAACCAGCAGAGGGAGAAACAAGCCTCTCTGCTCAGAAAAGGGAGAAGCGCCCATTTGGGGCAGAGGCAAAACAGGCCGGCTCTTATGCCGCTTCCTTCCAAACAACCTGGCCAGAGCACAGTTTCATAATCTGCCGTACAGAGGAACCGCTGCTCCGGTTTGCTTGTCCTTTGGGGCCCACCCCTCCGGCCAGCCGTGTAGGGCGGCTGTTTGAGAAACCTCCGAATTGGGGAGTGGGGGAAGAGGAATCAACCTCACCTGACTGCTCATTTAACCTGCTAAGACATGTGCACGTACGGGACGGGGGAACCAGGTATACAGCTGGAGCTCACGCTGAAATTTTCACTGCAGCACTTTGGCAGGGCTGAAGAGGCAAGCCGCGTTCGAGTTCAAATTTAAAATAAAAAGTGGCTTGCTTCTTCAGCAAGTGTTGAAAACTTGAAGGAGAATCTCCTTCAGTATGTCCACCAGCCCAGCATCATCTACCATCTATAAGGGCTCTCCTTAAGATGCCCTCACTGTCTGAAGAGCAGAGAGACACTAGGGCCTCCTTCGTGATGGCACATTTAACTATGGAACTCTCTGACTGGGTTCACACAACATGCTAACCTGCACTCAGCCACTGGCTGAGGGTTGTTTGTTAGCGTGTGGTCTGAACTCAGGACATTTTCCACACAGTGGATTAACCATGTAGTGTGGCTTATTCTTCTGGAACAAGCCACCTTGAGAACCCATGGTGTGTCGTCGGGTTGTTCAGGGTGGACAGCAAGCCATCCTGCAGAAAATGTCCAGGGTTCAGACAACAAACAAACTCATGGCTCAACAATAACCCACCCACACTCAGTGTTGTGTGAACAGTCCCTCTGTCTCAAGAGAACTGTGGGGCCGACTCCTTTTAACCTTTCGAAAATCTATATCGTCTATTTTAAATTTAATTACTCAAACGATCTGTCAACTGCTAATTTTTGAGCTAGTTTATATTGATTGATCTGTATTTTGGCTTTTTAATGACAGCCATGTATTGCTTTTATGTGCACTATGTTCTTCCATTTTATTCTATTTGTAAACTATCTAGGAGAATCCTTTGGGTTGGCTGGAAGGACATCAAATATTACAATCTATATGTATATTCATTCTATATCTATATCAGGGTAAAACATGAAAGGTGAACATTTGTGATCACAATCTGTTTTGGTGAAGATGAACATTTTCTAAAGTTTTGTAGTTGGCCACCTAAAACTTATTTTAAATATTTCTGTCAAACATTTACCAATTTTCTGATTTCAATGGTAACAAAATATGGCCATGATCCAGCCAAGGTTCACGCTTCAGTCCTGCTGATTTCAATAGATTAGTAGAAGATATTTTTAAATCTCTCCCACTGAAACCAATGAGATTTACAAGTTTGGCTGGATTGTGCTCTTAATATATTAGCAGTAAAAAAAATTTGTCTCTAACTGTTTTCATTACCCTGAAGCTGCAACCATTAGAAGTTTTCATTTTCAGCATTTCTTATGAAAAATGAATACCTGCATTTTTCGGGTGCGACGTTGGTGTGGGATGGAGTTTAGCATCTCTGGAGAAGCCATCCAAGTTCCCTTTAATGGCTTCCAGTGCATCGTCTCTGCTTTTCTCACCCATCTGAAACACAGACACAACCTACTGTGAAATAGCTCTTAGGGCAGAATCTGAAGCATGTGTAAACAGAAAAAAGTCCTACAGATATTTTTATCCTACAGATATTTTTATCGTGTGGCGCAGAGCGGTAAAGCAACAGTTTCTGCAGCTGAAACTCTCCCCACGGCCTGAGTTTGATCCCAGCGGAAGCTGGTTTCAGGCAGCCGGCTCGGGTCGACTCAACCTTCCATCCTCCCGAGGTCGGTAAAATGAGTACCCAGTTAGCTGAGGGAAAGGTAATCACAGCCGGGGAAGGCAACGGCAAACCACCCCGCTATAAGGCCTGCCAAGAAAACGTCAGCGAAAGCTGGCATCCCTCCAAGAGTCAGTAATGACTCAGTGCTTGCACGAGAGGTTCCTTTCCTTTTTCCCTTCTCAGTGGAAAAAAAGTCTCTCAGGGCGGCTTACAATCAATCAGGAAAATAAGACAGTCCTTTTCTGTAGGCTGACAATCTAAAAAGACACATCATACAAGGAAAAGGGGATGGGGAGGGGAGAGGAAAAAAATAAGTTGATTTTCAGCCCTGCCGCATGGGATTGTGCTCTGACAGAATACGCAACTTTTATCGAAAAGTAAGCACATTTTTTTGGTGTGTGGGGGTTGTCCAAGGAGGAGGAGGAGGAGGAGAAGGAGAAGGAGAAGGAGAAGGAGAAGGAGAAGGAGAAGGAGAAGGAGAAGAAGAAGAGGAGGAGGAGGAGGAGGAGGAGGAGGAGGAGGAGGAGGAGGAGGAAAAAGAAAAAAACGTTTGTGGCTCCTCAGGATGGAACTTCCTTCAGGCAAAGCAGGCAATTGAAAACATTTTTTTCCAGGAGAAGTTTATAATTTAATGCCCTGCTTATACTGCTTTTGTTGAAGCTCTGTTGCTAGAGAGTTTGCTGTAATGGTTTGTACTATGTATGTTTTTTTCTTCAAAAGAATAAGTTCTCTTAGGGTGCAATCCTAAGCGTGTGTAAAAAATGTAAAAGATATATCTGAGCTTATTTAAGGTGGCCAAATGAGCCTGCCAGAAGGTCTTTGCTTACTGATAAGAGCAGCATCCATTTGTATGCTAAGAGACCCAAGGGCTAATAGGCCGGAGAAAAGATTGGTTCTGTGGGTCTAGTCTGAGCCTGAGTGAATCTCAGGAAGTAATTATTGGATAGCAGAGTTATTTGGCTTTGCTAAAGAGAGAGGTTAACGAGGAAAACTTTGCGGTTAATGTACCTTTCCCCCCCTTTTTTTAAAGATACATTGCCAACCATAGCACATAGCGACAGGATGCTTAAAGAGAAGATGGGGACTTTTTGAGTGTTGATGGAATTGACAAAGGTGTTAACAGTGATATTAGTAAATGGGAGGCACTTAGATTTAGAGCAAGGCGCTTAGAAGGAGTGAGACCATCTTATAATAACCAAGCTTAAAACATAATAGTTGCCAAGTACTGTATTAGGTGTATTAAGTAGCCTAGAACTAAAGGTATAACATTCTTTACTGAAAGTTTGTAGAAAATCTTTAGTATTCAATTCAATTCCTTTTATTACAGTCAACAGACCAATAAAACATATAAAAACACATAATAAATATTTTAAATACATGAAATTAAAACAGAGTATGATTGCATGAGCCTCCTTAAAGTTCTGTGCTAGAAGCAAAGGAAAGTCTTTAGTAAAACACACATTTCCCCACATGTTTTTAGGCAGAAATAAATCCCACAACTCCCAGCATTCCCCAGTCAACATGGCTGGCTGGGGGATGCTGGGAGTTGTAGGACTTACTTCTGTCTAAACATGCATAGGGTTGCACCCATAGCTGCTTCAATTTTTCAGCTGGATAGAAGTTAATTAATTAAAATGCAACAGGCTGCCGCTGAACACACCATTTACAACCTACCTTTGGTTTCACGCTGCTTAAAAGCCTTAGCTTTTGTTTCTGCTCTTCGAATTGACGCCGTTTCCTTTCCTCTTCCAAAAACTTTTGCTGGTGTTCAAATCGTTTCCTACAACGACATGTAAGTCATGTTGGTTAAAAACACTCCTTAGATGCTACGCTTAACCGGAGCTGCTGCTGTTTTCTGCCTCCCACAGCTAAATGTGACGTTTGTATACCTAAACCACAGCGAAAGGCTAGCCACAAACCAGGAGGCAAAGCCATGATTTCAAGAGAGTTTGCAAACCATGGTTTGCGTTAACCATATTAAGCATTACAGCTGCACCAAGCAAGCCCGGGTTAAGGGACCATGGAGAGCACTAATCATGGTTAAAGATACAAGACTCAGCAGGCCTGTTCAGACAACATGCTAAGCCATGGATAGGGCTGCTAACCCATTTGCAGCAAGCCATTAGTGAGCATGGTTAAACCGTGGTTACGTCACCACCGTTAGGAAAAATGTCGCTCACATGACACACTAAGCCATCATGGTTAGCTTAAAATGCTTAACGGTCATGGCTTAGCGTGTTTATTTATTTATTTATTTAGAATATTTGTATACCGTTCCCCATTGAAAAATTTCGGAGCGGTGTACAAGGTAAAAATGAAAATAAAAACAGAATAAAATAGTTAAAACAAAATTTAAAAAGAAGCAAAAAACAACAACAGAAATCCAAGGCTGCATGTTAAAGAAAGGCTTCTTGGAATAAAGATGTTTTCAGGAGGCGCCGAAAGGAGTACAAGGTCGGAGCCTGCCTGACCTCCAGAGGCAGGGAGTTCCACAGGAGGGGGGCCACCACGCTGAAGGCTCTTCCCCTGGTGGATTCCAATCGGAGGATGGATCTAGGTGGAACCACCAGGAGCAGGCCCTCGGATGACCTCAGTGACCGGGCAGGGGCCACTGCCAACATCTCATGTCAACAAACTCAGCTTACTGGAATGTCAGAAACTGCGCCTGTCAATTCTACTTCTTCTTCTGAAATTTACATCTGTGTTTGGAAATGCTAGTCAGCAAGCAATCTCCACAGCATAGGAACGAAATAACCACTTGCTGATGGCCAGGCATTTCCACCCCCTCCTTTCAGCAGCAGGGAAGAGAGAGGGACGTGCATACAAATAACTGAAAATACTGTATAGCTCTGTCTCCCTTCTAACTTAAATACCCAGCTCTTGATTTGATAGTCTGGCTCATTTAAACGAACAATGATTTGCTGTGTTTGGACAGAGCAACAAACTGCAGGCAGAGACTGTCACATTTAATTGATTATATGTAAGGTACTCCAAGAGCCTTTTGGGCTGAGGAGTGAAAACGCCTCAAATAAAGAAACAAGCAAACAAAAAATGCCGTCTCCATCTGCAGTCTGGAGCTCTTACATTCTTCTCCATCACCTTATTCCGCAGCACAGGCAGACCAGGCCTAAATCTGGAGATTACAAGCCCCCTAATCAGGGTTAGGAACAGCCGAGGGCAATATCGCGGACGATAGGGGCGTATGTGCAATGGGGAAGGGGTTACATGACCCCATAGCCCCATCTCTAAACCATGACTAAAATGCTACTTCAACATAAGTCCTCTTGAAGGATGAACAAACCTTCTTATCTCATCCCTGAGGCCCAGCTTCAGAGGTCCCTCTCGATGTGCCCCCACCCCCCGAGAGAAGCTCAGGAGGTGACAGTTCAGGAACGGGTCCTTTTCTGTGATGGCCCCGCGTTTGTGGAGCACTCTCCTTAAGGAAACTTGCCTGTCACTGACACAGTCATCTTTTCATAAGAACATCAGAAGAGCCCTGCTGGATCAGACCAAGCACTCTGGTTCACACAGTGGCCAACCAGCTGCCAACCAGGAACCCACAAGCAGGACACAGCTGCAACATCACCCTCCCACCCATCTTCCCCACCAACTGGGGCACATAGTATTTACATTCCCGGCCATTTGGACATTAGCTATGGCCTAATTGTCCAGGGCTGCTTTTGTGGTCTTCGCTTTAGGCTGGGAGGGAGGGAGGGAGATTTTTTTTGTGGATTGCGGATGAACACCTCTCATTCTATTGTTTCTCGGATTTTATTTTTACGGTGCTGGTTTTCATTTGTACCGTGATGATGGTTTATATCGCTTCTAGTTTTGTTTTTCTATTATTTACGGGGTTTTGCATTTGCATGTGTAAGTCGCTTTGAGAATAAGTTTTGCGGTTGGAAGTAATGCATAAATGTAATAAATCACAATGCTGCTAATAATTAATAATAGTCATCATATCCAGCCAAGACTTTGGCAGAAGATCTAAGCATCGCTTACTGCTGTTCTTCGGCGTACTGCTTCCTCATATCAGGAGTGTACTGAGGAGCAGCTGGACGCATTCCTAGGAAGGGAGCCTGCCGCAGGAACTGCATTCCAGATGTTGGCATTGGACCCAGGGGCATGCCACCCTGCAGACAGAATGAGAATTTCAACTTGAAACGAGGGTTTCATTTGGTGTTTTTTTAAAAGAATAAAATCCCTGGCAAGGCAGCGCAAGCAGTTGGGTTTCTTTTCTTTTCAGCAGACGGAAAATGTACATGAGTTCATTTACAGCAAGATCTCTCCGCTGGAGGAATGTCCCTCCACGGCTCTCTGTTCTTATAAAATTACTTAACCCATCGGTAAAAGTTAGAAACGCGACAAGCGTGCCACCCCGCAAGGTTGTGCTGCACAACCAAAGAAAACCGCCAGTTTAACAGCTCCAGATTTCTGCTCCACGACACAGGAGCATAAGAACATCAGAAGTGCCCTGATGCTGGATCAGACCAAGGGTCCATCTAGTCCAGCACTCTGTTCACACAGGGGCCAACCAGCCATCGGCCAGGGATGAACAAGCAGGACATGGTGCAACAGCACCCTCCCACCCATGTTCCCCGGCAACTGGTGCACACAGGCTTATTGCTTCGAATACTGGAGATAGCACACAACCATCACGGCAAGTAGCCATTGATGGCCTTTGCCTCCAGGAATTTATCCAACCCCCTTTTGAAGCCGTCCAGATGGGTGGCCATCACTACATCTTGTGGCAGTGAGTTCCATAGTTTAACTCTGCATTGTGTGAAGAAGTCCTTCCTTTTATTTCTCCTGGATCTCCCACCCATCAGCTTCAGGGGATGACCCTGTTGGGTTCTAGCATTATGGGAGAGGGAGAAAAATGTCTCCCTGTCCACATTCTCCATACAGATGCATGATTTTGTACACCTCTACCATGTCTCCTCTTCGCCTCCCTTTTTCCAAGCTAAATAAACCCTGTTAGGAATACGCAACTTGGAAAAATTAAAGGGATGCCTTGACTTGGGGCGTTCCTAACGTAGCACCCACAGGGAGCTCCAGCGGCACTCACGATCCTCTCTCTTCCCTGCCCCTTTAAAAAAAATGTTTTAAGAAAAACCTCGGAAGATGTTAGGGCAGTCTTCTTTCTCCCCCTTTCTAGCCTCTAGCCCTGCTCTTTCTCTGACCGTCACACCTTTGCCTGACTATTTCTCCACTGCTTCCCAGTCTCTGGCCTTGCTATTCCCTCCCTGCCTCTTTAGCTCGCCTTTTGACTAGCCAGGCCTCCACTGCAGCCATTATGTGACTGGCCACGTCCACCGTGGGTGCCATTTTGTGGTGGCGCCCACAGCAGTTTCTCAAATCCCCAAATATGCCCACGGCGCCAAAAAGGCTGGGAGCCCCTGCCTTGCCTAACAGCAAGGCTCACCTGGTTTTCTTTTTTAAAATGCCGTCAACTCAGCTTTTATACATTTATTTCACGAGCACGGACACTCCTCACGGCAGGCCCCCAGCCTGGCAACCACCAGATGAGGGGCTAGGAATTATGGGAGCTGCCGTCCAAGACATTGGGAGGGCATCAGGTTGGAGAGGGCTGGGTTAGACTATGCCCCCACCCCCCGCATTCACATCAGCAAGGACGTTGGCCATGCTGGGCAGAGATGATGGGAATTGCACTCAAACACATTTGGAGGTTGGGAGAAGGGTGGCATTAAGGCCTCTTACTTAGGCCTCTTCCAAAAATGCTTATTATTATTATAAAAATATTATTATAAATTATGATTAGAAATGAATTATACATTAGTAGTAATAGTAGTATTTTTTACCCGCCTCTCCTTTTGGATCGAGGTGGGGAACAACATTAGTAAAATACAATATAAAATTAATTAAAAGACCATACAAAAGCAATACAATATTAAAATAACAATCAGGACATCTAAAAATTCTTAGGTTTAAAATTCATCTTGGTCTTTATAGCGGTCTTAAACTCGGAGAGAGTGTTAAGGTGACGCATCTCCTCCGGCAGGCCATTCCACAGGCTGGGGGCAGCAGAAGAGAAGGTCCTCTGGGTAACAGTTGTCAGCCTAGTTTTGGCCGACTGAAGTAAGTTCTCCCCAGAGGACCTGAGTGTGCGGGGCGGATTGTACGGGAGAAGGCGATCCCACAGGTAGCCTGGACCCGAACCATGTAGAGCAGCCTTCCTCAACCTGGGGCACTCAAGATGTGTTGGACTGCATCTCCAAGAATGCCCCAGCCAGAGCTGGCTGGGGCATTCTGGGAGTTGTAGTCTAACACATCTGGAGCGCCCCAGGTTGAGGAAGGCTGATGTAGAGCTTTGTAGGTCTGTCCCAAACACCTGAGATGTTAGGGATCGCCACAGATAGGATGCTTGGAGGCACAGAGGTTAGACCTGTATGAGATTTCGGGAGTGGGGAAGCCTCGGAGTGTGGCTTTTCCCTTGAACGTTTGCAGAAGGGCAGCAGACAAAAGTATCCAAGTCCACTTGAGTCAGGTTCCCGGGATGGCCGGCATGCCACGTCTCTCTTGCCACGATCAGCTAACACGCCGCCCTTCACAACACCTTTAAAGCCACACGGCCTCACACTGACTCCACACACGCATTCGTTCCAAACCTGCATGGCCATCGTCCCGGGAGGCATTTGAGAGCCGTAATTCATCCCCATCATCCCCTGCATGTTGTGCTGCATGACGGACACCATTGGGAAGCCTTGCTGTTGCATGGGGAACATACCTGCGCCAAGACAGGAAAGGCCGGGTCAGGTTCAGGTTAGCTCAAGCTCATCGCGTCCCGCAACTAGAAGTACACCTCTGTGGGCCTGGCCCGACACAACTGGGCCCATCCGTTGGGCGGAGCAAAGGGAGTCGGGACGGGGGCAGGAGGCATGAACAAGCCAAGGGAACAGCAGGGCCTGCTTCACTTGGACTCTCCCCCATGCACATAGGGCTAAGTGACATCAACTGCCCTGCTGGAAGGGAAAAAAAGCAAGGAAGACAGGAGCAGGCAAAGGGAACATCAGGGTCTCCTCCGATTGGACTCTCCCGCCTCAGGAGATGAGAGACAAAGCAGGGCTATCCCACCAGCCCTGACGAAAAATCTAATTTTTTTCCTTTGCCCTCCCCATCCCCTTTTCCTTGCGTGTCGTGTCTTTTTAGATGGTTCGCCTGCTGGCAGGGATTGTCTTATTTTACTGATTGATTGTAAGCCACTCCGGGAGCCATTTTTGGCTGAGGAGCAGGACAAAAACACTTTAAATAAATAAATAAAACCACAGGCTGCTCCAAGTTTGAGAGGGGACTTGGCAAAGTGCCCTCTTGTGCCTCCGTCAATGAACCTTACCCAGTGGCAGTGCTCCGGGCAGAGCTCCTGGGTCTAGTTGCTACTCTGATCTTCCACAATACCCCTGATGTAGCATCACTCTGGAGTATTTTGGGAAATTAAAATGGTGGGCAGCCCCAGCCGACCAGGGCAAGTGTCAGCAGTAGATCCTAGTATCTGCCCAAGGATGCCGCATTGCCAGCAGATTTTGTCCCAATCCCCTCCTCTCGCAGGCCTGTAAGGGATGGAGAGCCTTTCCCAGCATGAACCGACCCATACACTATGTTTAGCATCTAAGGCCGTCTTTCGGCTGCTTCCTCCGAGGGAGGCCCAGAGGGTGGCAACAAGGGAGAAGACCTTCTCGGTGGTGGCCCCCTCAAATCTCCCTGTTATAATTTCGGCTTCAGGTTAAAACTGTCCTCTTCTCTCAGGCATTGTAGTACATAGTGAGTTTTTAACCAGGTCCTGGATTGCATTTGGTTGGATGTTTTAAAAATTGGTTTTAGATATGCATTGCCTGTGTGTGTGCTATCTGCTTATATACTTTTATGTAAACTGTTCTGTCCTTGTATAACGGATCTTTGTTTTTCATTTTTGTGAACCGCCCAGAGAGCCACGCCTATGGAGCAGTATCGAAACAGAATAAATGAAAATGAACTTTGTGCCATAGTCATGGTTATGGGTGCCGTCTGTACAAGCCTTAAACCCTAGTGAATGCTACCCAGAATTACCATTAACAAGGGCTTAAAAAGAAAAAGGAAAGGAACCTCTCGTGCAAGCACTGAGTCATTACTGACTCTTGGAGGGACGCCAGCTTTCGCTGACGTTTTCTTGGCAGGCCTTATAGCGGGGTGGTTTGCCGTTGCCTTCCCCGGCCGTTATTACCTTTCCCCCCAGCTAACTGGGTACTCATTTTACCGACCTCGGGAGGATGGAAGGCTGAGTCGACCCGAGCCGGCTGCCTGAAACCAGCTTCTGCTGGGATCGAACTCAGGCGTGGGGAGAGTTTCAGCTGCAGAAACTGCTGCTTTACCGCTCTGCGCAGCAGGTAATTTGCATTAACTGCGGTTAATGGCAGTGCTGAAGTAATCTTTGACAACTGGGAAGACACTTGAGAGTCCAATCCAAAAAACACACACCCAGAGACGTATTCAACACTTGGAAGGCTCACAAGCAACGTTCAGTTACGACAGAGCAGGGGGTTGGACTAGATGGCCTTAGAGGCCCCTTGCAACTCTACTATTCTATGAATCCAAGTCATTTTTTAGAGTATTTACGTACCCTGAGCGCCAAGTCCACCCGCCACAGGAAACATGAAGCTGAAACAGAAGAGGGAGAGGGAGAGGAAGAAATCGTGAGTTTACAATTGGAGTAATGGAGCAAATACTTTTAAACACTTTAATGCAAGAGGTTGACTCAATATACCTGCAGATGTGCAGGTGGTGGTTTGGATATTTTATTTATTTTACAACTGTACGAATTCCAACATTTCTGCCACTTTGATCAGGAAACAATTTAGGAGGGCCTATGCCAGGGTGGGGAGGGGGCATTGAACCCCACTGGGAAGCCCCAGATGGCTTATTTCACCCAACTGCCCATCGTTCGGTCATTTCCTGGATTCTTCCCACCCTAAAAGGACAAAATGCTTCTCCTAAAGCTTCATTACTGGCAGTAAGAGCTTTAAGCTAGAATATGCCGCTATTTGGGGTATTTTGGCCCCGCCCCTTCTTCTCGATCATCCCACAAGGATCTTGGAATTGTTGTCGATCACAAGCTGAATATGAGCCAGCAGTGTGATGTGGCTGCAGAAAAAGCAAACACTATTTTGGGATGCATTGATCGTACAGCTTCCGAATTGTGCCAGGTACTGGTCCCCCTCTATTCAGCACTGTTTGGGCCTCATCTTGAGTACTGCGTCCAGTTCTGGGCACCACACTTCAAGAAGAACGCAGACAAGCTGGAGCGTGTTCAGAGGAGGGCAACGAGGATGATCAGGGGTCTGGAAACAAAGCCCTGTGAAGAGAGACTGAAAGCCTGGAGAAAAGGCTGAGGGCGACAGGATAGCACTCTTCAAGTCCTTGAAAGTTTGTCACACAGAGGAGGGCGATGACCTCTTCTCGATCCTCCCAGAGTGCAGGACACAGACGAATGGGCACAAGTTACAGGAAGCCAGATTCCGGCTGGACGTCAGGAAAAACTTCCTCACTATTAGAGCAGTACAACAATGGAACCAGTTACCCAGGGAGGTGGTGGGCTCTCCCACACTCGAGGCCTTCAAGAGGCAGCTGGACAGCCATCTGTCAGGGATGCTTTAGGGTGGATTCCTGCATTGAGCAGGGGGTTGGACTCGATGGCCTTAGAGGCCCCTTCCAGGTCTACGATTTTATGGTTCTATTATTGCAGTTCAATACATCTGGAGGACACCAGGTTGGGGAAGGCTGCTGCAATAGAACTGCTTTGTGGGCAAGATAGATATCTATTTGCCAAGACTGCATATTTTCTATGCAGGGAAAAATTCTTAAAAGAGAATGCTGTGCTTGTCAAGACGATTCAGAACTTTAAATTCATAAGTGATATTATATAACCTGATAGAGGCGTGTGTACACTTTACTTATTTTAGCAAAAGACCCAGAATTACAGGTTTGTTCTATATGATCAGGGTTTTGGTTAACTTTATGTACATATATTACCTTTGAAGTGATATCCCATATCTTTCGTTGTTACCGTTTTCAAAACGTTTTATTGTCTTATATGCAAATAAACAAATTTGATCTGATGTGAATTGGTGAATCATGTGCTGATCTTGGATGGGTTTGCATCAGTTGCACAACACCAATTTCATTTTGTAGCATAGACTTTTATGTTGAAAAAGGAAAGGAAAAAAAGCAGATGCAAGAGAGAATTACCAGGTACAGAGGAGGATGAGGGGCTCACGTGAGAATGTAAGAACTCGCTCGGTTCAGACAACACGTTTCTCTATGCAGTGGGAAAACTCCACTCAACGTTTGAGTTCCTAAGGGGCTCTCCCCACACAACATGTTCTAACTCCACCATGGTGTGACTGTGGGCTACCGTGGAGTTGAGTAAAAGTCAACACGACGTTTGATTGACAGTTCCTCTGCCCTTTCTCCTTCCCGGTCCTCCCGATGGTATCCCATCAGCCATTTCTGTAGAAAAACGATCCCGGCGGCTCTCCTAGAGCGGCACTCGTGCCTTCCATCGCTCTTGCCAGAGAACTCTGTAGCCAGTGGGAAAAGTCAACTCAATGCAACAGAAAACTCTACAGAGCCCTCCACGCAACACAACGGTTATGCAGGAACTCTCCTCTGCACAGCGTGGATATTCTGTATGGAGTGTTTTCCAGTTTCCCCGCTGGACAACACATTGCTCAATGGTTGTGTTGAACTGAGCCACTGTGCAGCAAAGTCCGGCCTGTTTCACACAACACAACAACCCAGCGTGACTTGATTTACCCACAAGGTCTGTTGCATCGTGCCAGGCATCTGCAGGCATCATTTTTGCATGGCACCAGTGAGTCCCTGGCTTGCTGTGTCGTGCAAACCCGGGCTGTGGGGGTTGTTTGAGAATTAGACAACCTTCAAATAACCCTAAAACAAACTATGGGTTTTTTGAAGCTTGACTAACCCTTAAACAAACCCTGGCACCTGAGTTTGCACGACACAGCAAGCCAAGGCAACTATCAGCTGGGACTTGCATATTCAAAATGGCACCCAGGACGCACTACGGTGCCCCGAGGGTTAATTAACCCATGGTGGCTTGACGTGATGTGTGAAGCAGCTCCTTGTTCCAGCTTTTCACAACCCTAAATAGCAAATGGCACCTACCGAAATTCCATCTGCAGCACAAGAGTTTAAAACAACTCTTGTAGCACCTGAAAGACTAACAAATGTATTCCGGCATAAGCTTTCACGGACACTGACCACTTCATCATCAGACCAATTTGTCAGCCTTTAAGGCCCCACAAAAGTCTTTATCACTATTGCCACAAAAGACTAACACAGCTACTTCTGTTTATGTTCCTTTGTATCCAGTTATCTTAGAAGGACGGACAAACGGAGAAAAGAATTTAGACCAATTGCTGGTTGAGATTAAAGCTCATAGGACTGATAAAATTGAGTGCAGGGTGGGGAAATACGGGCCGCTTGAATACTGCCCCCCACACACACACTTTAATCCCTTTTTTGACCGCTTTCACAATGGTGTATGAAGTTGGGGTTGATGCATCTTGCAATATGGAAAGCAGACATTTTGCATTTAAAGGGCAGTCTCAACATATATGCTTCTTTCAGCTGAAGAATCCAGTGGCTGCACTCAGTTATTCTGTTCCACTATACAGATAAGACTTTTTGTGCTGATGTCAGAGGTGAATGGTTTTGTGCCCTAAATCTGGATCCCTTGAAACTCTGCATTAATAGAAGTGTAGCTTCCAAATCATGTGAGGTCCTGGTTCCTCTCTATTCGGCCCTGGTTAGGCCTCATCTAGAGTATTACGTCCAGTTCTGGGCTCCACAATTCAAGGACACAGACAAGCTAGAGCGTGTTCCGAGGAGGGCAACCAGGAGGATCAGGGGTCTGGAAACAAAGCCCTATGAAGAGAGACTGAAAGAACTGGGCATGTTTAGCCTGGAGAAGAGAAGATTAAGGGGAGATAGGATAGCACTCTCCAAATACTTGAAAGGTTGTCACACAGAGGAGGGCCAGGATCTCTTCTCGATCCTCCCAGAGTGCAGGACACGGAATAATGGGCTCAAGTGACAGGAAGCCAGATTCTGGCTGGACATCAGGAAGAACTTCCTGACTGTTAGAGCAGTATGACAATGGAACCAGTTACCTAGGGAGGTTGTGGGCTTTCCCACACTAGAGGCCTTCAAAAAGCAGCTGGACAACCATCTTTCAGGTATGCTTTAGGGTGGATTCCTGCATTGAGCAGGGGGTTGGACTCGATGGCCTTATAGGCCCCTTCCAACACTACTATTCTATGATTCTATGATTCTTGGTTTCTGCAAGCATCCTCCTGGGGTTTCGTGAAAATGTACAGTCTTGAGCTTCCTTTTTCCCTCTTGCACCTTCCAGTCACCCCTCAATCTAAGGTTTCACACTGAGAAGTTCACAAATTCACAGAATTACATTGATGAACATTCCTAATTTTCTCATGTGTCTGGTGATCTTGGAATAATATTCCAAGCTATCATTATTAACTGGTACAAAACATTACCTTTGATTTTTGTGATGGTTAATTAAGTTACTACCAGTTTTTACTTGATTTGGGGGTTTTTTTTCTTTATGGGGGGCGGGCGGGCAGGGAGAACAGACTGGGGGTTCAGCAGGAGAGGTTGATATATTAGAGTTCTCCAACCAACATAAAAAGTTGAAAACTTATCACCCATCCAGCAGCAAAAGCTTTACAGATAACCTGCCCCGGCTGGCTACTGGTTACCTTCTAAAGCAGGGGTAAAATAGGCTGGTCTTTGGGGCATTTTGGCTCCGCCCCTTTGCCTTTAGCCACACCCACCATTGGAATGCCACCATCACCCCCCCAAGCATCTCTAAAATGGAATCTTTGGGCTGAAAGAGATTCTGCACCCGTGGCCTACAGGAAAGGCGATGGCGCTTCCTCTTCGGGTAGTCGACACTTGCCGTTCCTGGTTCTGGCTTTTGACTTGCTCTCTCGTTCTCAGTCTACCATACATCCTCTTTAAAATTAAATGAGCGCGGCACAGACACATTGGACGGGCTGTTGTGAACCCGCTGCTCACTGGCAACCCCCGAGTGCTTCTGAAACGCCGCCAAAGCGAAAACCACAGCTCCGTGGCCACTCTCAGCCAGGAGTCACCATGTTCCTTCAGGGATCGCCTCCTCTTCGTTGACATAACGTGGTAATACAGCGAACCTCATTCAGAGTATGGGATGAGGGGAGGTGAATGAGTACAGATAGCACATGGGGGTGAGGGATGGGATGGGGACAGCACGGCCTCTCCCTTACTTGAAAGCCGTGGCCCAAGTATTTCTAAGAACAAAAGAATGTGAACATCTGAAGAAAGCTTGAAGCAGCCGTAAGAAAAGCTGCCAGAGAGGTCGACGCGTGTTATTTCAGCGTGCTCGGTCGATGGTGATTCAAACCTGTACGTCACACTGAGATTTCCCCTGGTGAAAATCACATTGGCATCACCCCTCCGCACGTGAGTTTCCCCTCCCTACATCTGTCGGCATGAGGATCCTACGGGGAGGAGGGGAACGTGGCTCTACACACAACCTGATCCGGAGCGCGACGCAACCCAGCCAGGCAACGCTGGTTACCGTTTCACGCAGCAAGCAAATAAAGGCCAAATCATCAAACATGCATGGCTTTCTAGAGAAGCCGTGAGTTATTTATAAGCATCTATGAAGAAGGAACACTCTTGCTAATTAGAGCCAAAGTTAAAGGAAAAAAGGACAGCACAAAATCACCCTTTTCTCTGATGCTGAAGTGCAACATATTGTGTGGAATCCACAACTGACCTTGTTCACTAAAAACAGAACCACCGTTGGAATACCCCTATTAATTATTATAATATCAACGATTTTAGACAGATTGGGTCTTTTAAAAAATCCGTACATTCATCTGCAAAGCGAAACATCAGCAGCTCTGGCGGAAGGAGACATACTCATTCAAACAGATATAAACCCCTAAATTCTCTAAAGCTTACCTTCCTACAAGACCTTTTGTTAGCTTACGAACACACCCTTGTTTGTCACAGGGCAGGCTGAACTCCCGAAGGAATTTGGGTGAGCTACAACAATTAAGCGGGTTTGAAGTTAGTGGGAGTAAGCAGCTAACCATGCGCAAGACCAGGGCAGGCATGGTTGGGCACGTGTCAAGGGCCCACACCCCAGGAGGGGCCCACTGGCAAGATCCCCATGGAGTTACCCCCTCTTCTTCACCATTGCAACCTGCTTGCTCCCCTGTCTCTCGCTCTGGCTCAAACAATGGAGGTGGTGAGAAGAAGATGCCCTGGCCTACCTGCCCACTGGCTCTCTACCTGTCAAGCAAGTAAGCGGCAGCAATAAGAGGAGGAGGAGGAGGAAGGTCACCATAACTCAATGGGGAGCTGAGACTGCCCCTGTTTGCCGAGCCCCTCCCAGAGTTAAATTTCTAGGGACGTTCTAGAATGTGACAAAGAAACAACCCAGGCACTGCCTTTTTATGTCATATATCTCCAACTCCTTGAATCGAGGCAAGCAGATTCAAAACGGTCTTGACAACCTTCACGTAATTGAATCTGGTTTATTTATTTGCAATTGCTCAGTCCGTAGCGCCGACTCGTCTCTGTCGCCGCCACCCCACCCACCCATCTCGCACTCACAAAATGAGCTAGCTGGCCTTCTGCACATGCTGTATTAGAGAGGAGGGTGTTTTTACCTCCAGCATTTTACTCTGGGTTTCTTGATTTTCCTTGCGCTTTAAAAGAAGTTATGTGGAGAGTGAAATAAAGTCAGCTGTTAAATAGCTAGAAATGGGGTGGGGATACAGACATGTCCCAATTGATGCTGAGATAACTACAGTAGCAGGAACCCCAAATTTGTGTGCACACATGTAAATTCAATGCTGCTCTCATCCTATCATCAGAAAAATCTTCTTAAAGATACTAGCAAACACAGGGAAACATGGGGTGCCTCTGTCAAAAGGCATTAATTCAAGTCATGTGTCAACATGGGGCAAAAAGAAGGGGTCGCTCTAAATGCACCCCAATTTCCTATTCCTCTAGTATATAATTACTGACACCAGCTCGTAGATACGAAAAGACTCAGCCTACTTTGTCTCTCTAGCTTGGTGCCCTCCAGATGTTTTGGACTACAGCTCTCAGAAGCCCCAACTAGCATGGCCAATGGTCAGGAATTCTGGGGGTTGCGGTCCAAAACATCTGGAGAGCACCAGCATGCCTACTGCTGCTCTAGAGCCAAATGCAAGAACCTCTTTGGCTCCCAGAGGCTCAGTTCAGACAATACATTTCTCAACCGTGGTTTTAGAACTCCATGGTGGAGTTTTTAAACCACCGTTTATTTATTTATTATTACATTTATATACCACCCCATAGCCGAAGCTCTCTGGGCAGTTTACAAAAGTTAAAAACAGTGAACATTAAAAAAAAGTATACAAAATTTAAATCCAAGGTCCTCCTCCGAGTGCCTACTCCGAGGAAAGCTCGGAGGATGGCAACAAGGGAGAGGGCCTTTTCAGTGGTGGCCCCCCAATTCTGGAATGATCTCCCCGATGAGGGTCACCTGGCGCCAACATTGTTATCTTTTCAGCGCCAGGTCAAAACTTTTCTCTTTTCCCAGGCATTTAACAGCATTTAACAACATATGCTAAGTTTGTTTGTTTTTTAATGGACCCCAGAACTGTTGTTGTTTAAATGGATACTGTTTTGTCTGGAGGGAAGGTGTTGTCTGGAGGGAAAACTCCACCCAATGGTGGAGTTGTTTTAGGAAACACTCCACACAGAATATCCATGTTGTGCAGAGGAGAGTTCCTGCACAACTGTTGTGTTGTGTGTTGGGCTCCATGGAGTTTTCTGTTGCGTTGGATTGACTTTTCCCACTGGCTACAGAGTTCTCTGGCAAGAGCGGCAAAAGGAGCAAGTGCAGCTCTAGGAGAGCCACTGGGTTTGGGTTTTTTGCATGACCGATGGGATACCATCAGGAGGACCAGAGGAGGAGAGAGGGCGGAGGAACTGAACTCCACGGGACCCCACAGTCACACAACAGTGGAGTTAGAACATGTTGTGTAGGGAGAGCCCCCTAAAAACTCAACTGCTGAATGGAGTTTTCCCACTGTGTAGAGAAACAAGTTGTCTGAACTGAGCCAGAAACTATGATTGGCTATCAAGCCAATTCAACATTTGTGGACCCCTGTATGTAAGAGTACTTCCAACTGTACAAAAAGTCCATAACCCACTAAAGGTGTGCAAAAAGTATTTCCCTAGAGACTTCTTATTTCTAGATATGTCAACTTTTTTTCTAAAGCATCACAGCTCATAAAAAAAAAACCCACCCAGCAATTTTTGTTGGTATAATTCAACCCAGACATAGCTGGCTTATAGCTACTGAAATCAATGGGACTTA